>NC_081824.1:318430778-318738086 GCF_030867095.1 Alligator mississippiensis
CACAAAGCACGCAGATACACATACTGCTAAGCGGTCAGTAAGTATGCAAGATAGAATAAACAACATATAACAGACTGACTAGAGAAATGTTAGTTCCTGAATATTAAGCCTGTCACCGGAGTTGGTTTTCCATTGTTGTAGCCAAATATTTATTGCAGTTGTCTACCGGTTATGTTTCCTCCATCATGAGGCCTATCTAACAGCATCTCTCTCCGTTTTTCCTAGCCCCGTTTTACGCTACTGCTTGTTACTTGCCAAAATACAAAAGGACACAATGTACAGTACACGATTCTGTGTGCGGACAAACTTGGTGCACTCATGCCGCTGATATTTATTACTGAGATAAAGGGAGCTTGGAAAAGAACAACCCACATAAATCACAAGCTGTTTCTTTTCTGTTCTGCATGTAAGGATCCCTTAAAGCTCACAAAGCCAAGGACAGCTTTTCCAAGGATTTTCTTTTCTGGATTACCTTAAAATACTTATGAGCCAAATTCTGCTGACAAGGAGAGAAAAAGCCAACCCCCTTACACAGCCAGATGGAACATCATTCTCATCACTTTGGAAAGTGCAAAACCTCCTTCCCTCCTACTTTCCTGGGTGCCAGGGCACCCTAGAGACAGTGAGGAGGAGGAAAGTTCATACCATGCCCTTCACTCGTTAATGGAGCAGCATGCAGACCCAGTGACAACCCATTTGGTGATCCAGCTGAGTGCTCCCCATGAACCCTAGGGTACTCCAAGAAACATTCTTCCCAAGTTCCCCTGGCATGATGCTGCTGAATATTAACATTGTCCTTTAATATGGGCTGTGTCTTTGGGACATGATGTCACGTGGCATGTTTAATCCTCCCTCACAGCTGCTTTGAGAAGCTCCCTGTCTGATGCTGCATTGTAAGGGAGCGTGGGCATTAAAAGCAACTCATCTAAAAAAATCTGACATTGATCACTTTTCTCATCTCTCCTCCAACCTGTGCTTTCTCACCCTGTCCCTCATTTCAAGCAAGGATTTTAAACAGTGCCTATAGCTACTCTGCAGATCACGTTTCCCTTCTGCCTTCCTACTCACTATATTTTTGCCTGATCCCTGTTGTGAACTCTGAGTCAAGAAATATATTTATAAAACAACTCGTCCTCTCCTGTCACTTTCCTGCAGTTAAGTGCAGATTCCTACTTGATGCCACATCCCATTTCACAAAATCTTTTAATTCACAATTCCAACAGGGCTTATTTTTCCTCCATCATGATTTTAAACACTTTTTTTTTCTCCCCCCAGAAATGGGCCAGGCCCCAGAACTCCCTGGAGGAGAGATCATTGATTTCAACATGTCACTGAGCTGAAACAGTCAGGTAAACTCAGCATGAAGAGTAAGGCGAATCAACTGTCAAGCTGCACAGTCACTGTTCACTCATACTCAAGGGACATATTCAGATTAAGGTTTCAGCGGTGTCAGCCTAGAGTAACCGCATGGCTTCACAAGAATGAGTCTAGATTTACACCATAGAAACTGAGATTACAATCTGATCTTAATTTTCTGGAAGACAGCTCAAGTCTTCCTCCCTGAAGAGAAATAATTATTTTTTGGTAAAATACCCATGTTGGGAGCCAAAGTCACTCCTGGCATAGCTCCATTACAGAGCCACCAGTAATTCACTTGTCCCTTCTGGTATATGCCAATTCATCATGTTGATCAAAGCAGCCTAAGGTATTATTTTACACCCCTTATTTTTTTGTTTTTAGTTTTGCCAAGACCCACATGTAGGCGTCCTATAAGATAAATCTCACTAATTTTAAAAGAGAAAAGCTAGTGAACAGGAGGTGATAAATGCTGTGCTGCCTACTCAGGTTCTGTCACATAAAATGTCAGTTCTTTATTTTAATTATATTTTATGCCAGCTCACAAAGGCAAGTAATTTTACCACATATTATCCTACCTTTATTAACATATGTTTTTTCACAGTCTATAGCAAAATACCTCTACTTGTTTCTGTCTGAGACTTTTTACATACTAAATTTTATCATTGTTTCCTCATGTCCTACGGAAATGACATCTTTGGGAAATGGTGACACATAAATAACAGATTGCTCAGTGCAAAATGATATGGACCATTTGAACGTAGAAATAATTTATTTTAAATAGCATTAATAAAACATACAGTGACTGAAAAACGCATGCATTCCATCTAGAGTTTTCCTGATGAATAAGCCTGAGCGGGTGGTTTGGCTAATAATTTCCACTGGACTGAAAAAGCTGGGTCTAGAGCTCATGAAAGGGTTGCTCCCTCATGTATCATTGCTGTGCTGATAAGCAGTGAGCTCCTATCTGACAAGAAGTTCCTTAGCAGAGCAGTTGTCACTCAAAAGGATAAGCAAAAATGTTCGCATAGTAGCACCAACTATTTGATCGACAGCTACCTGGCAGAAACTTTCTGCTGTATAAGTTTCTAGACCAGAACTGGGCCAGGCAGCAGTTGCCACTGAAACGCTGGGTGCCTGACACTTATCACAAGGGGCAGACCAAGGAAACTGTGATGAAGCCACACTAAAATGCAGTTTGATTTTCAGATACAAATGAGAGTGTCTGAAAGGCAATCATAAAAAATAAGGGGAAGAAAAGAAGCAGCAGCAGCAGCATAAACCCATGCTCCCACAAAAGTTTTCACAGAGGTGAACAAAGGTATGTGAGCACAGGTGAGCAAAGGGAGTGGGGCTGTGCCCCCAGCCCCTTGGGAGCTCCTACAGCTTTAAGCAGCAAGAACACAAAAGTTAAATGCTTGCTGTAATCAACTGAAAACCATAAACTGCAGTGGGCATTAATAATACATGTAAAATTGAACCTGCATTTTTTTTTATTTTGCACATGTAAACAAATTAATGAAGAGTGGGAGAAGCAGCAGAAGCAGAAAACAAGCCAGACCAGCCTGTACAAACACTTGGAGATAACAAGACAGCTGTGGACAACTTTGGATCCAAGACTGTTCAGCTAAATGCAAAACAGTTCAATTTTGGATTGAATACCAGCCACATTTCTGTAGTGATCAAGTCTATTGTGCTGTATGTGCTATCATCATCTAGTCAGACCTGCTCTAATGAAATGGATATTTCAGATCTGGTTCAACCTTGGGGACAGGAAGAATCTCTCAATGTCTTTTAAATGAACCATTTATTCCTCGTTAATCACAACTTTCTTATTATATAAAAATGAGATTGAATTATAGATTGAATGTAAAAGTGAATTACATGTCAAGTGAAAATATAGGTTCTTTAATGGGCTTTTGCTCTGGAGTGACATACACACCAGTCCAGAAGCACTTCCCCCACTGGAGCCTGGCATAGACCTTCTGCTCTGTGGTGACTCTCATGCTCAGTACAAAGCTCTCTGCAAGTCAGAATGCAACACGTGAGCTGTAGTCATGTGCTAAGCACTGGAGCACTTTTCAGAGATGCTCTTAAACACAAATCTCAAATGGGAACACATTAAGTTTGAGGGAGGCAACAATTCTGGTGTGTGATACCTTTTATTGGATCAATTGTATGCTTGGTATAGACAAAGGCAAGTTTTCATGTATCACACTACCCTTCCTCAGGGCACTGGAGCATTCAGACCTAGATATGCACTATGTGCCTTGACCTATGTCTAGCCTTGGGATCAGAGCTCTTCTTATTTCAAGTTTTGTACAGTCAATTATAGGAATGCCAGACCTGCAGGCCACACATACACAACACAATACCATAAGGATGTCAGACACAGGGCACCTCTTTGGCTGAAGGATACAAAAATGTAACTTTGAAAAACATCATTTTGGTTATGTTTAAAATGGATCTTGTTAAGTTCTTAATATATTATTATACAACTACATTATATAGATTTCTCTCTCTCTGCATGTTATCTATAGTAGCCAAATAATATTGATTGTTTATAACATAACATGTTAAGCTCAAGGTAATATTTCTTCCACCAATTATTTTGTCTCTCTCAGGCCTCTGGCAGTTGTTATACTTGAGATGAGCCAACAGTGTGCCCTTGTTGCAAAGAAAGCTAACGGCATACTGGACTGCATTAAAAGATGCATTGCCAGCAGATTGAAGGAAGTGATTATTCCCCTCTATTCAGCACTGGTGAAGCCACATCTGGAGTCCTGTGTCCAGTTTTATGTCCCCCACTACAGAAATAATGCAGACAAATAGGAAAGACCCCAGCAGAGGGCAATGAAATGGTTAGTGGGATGGGGCATATGACTTGTGAGGAGAGGCTGAAGGAACTGGGCTGATTTAATTTAGAAAAGAGAAGACTGAGAAGGGATTTGATAGCAGCCTTCAACTACCTAAAGAGTGGTTCCAAAGAGGATGGAGCTCAACTGTTCTGGGTGGTGGGAGATGACAGAACAAGGAGCAATGGTCTCAAGTTGCAGCAAGGGAATTTTAGGTTAGATATTAGAAAAAAGTTTCTCACCAGGAGGGTAGTAAAGCACTGGAACAGACTAACCAGAGAGATTGTGGAATCTCCATCGATGGAGGTTTTTAAGACCCAACTAGACAAAACCTTGGCTGGGATGATATAGGTGGGGATGGTCCTGCTTTGACCAGGGGGTTAGACTAGATGACCTCTTAAGGTCCCTTCCAATCCTAATTTTCTATGATCTTACATGATTAGTCTACTAAGTAGTAATCCAGCAATGTGTTCAGGGTAGTAATGGTGTAAAATAAAAGGGAAAAATCAGCCACAAAAATATCAAACAAAAAATGTGTAATATTTCTGTTGCAGGTCTCCTTCACAACTTA
This sequence comes from Alligator mississippiensis, assembly GCF_030867095.1. Lineage (NCBI taxonomy): Eukaryota > Metazoa > Chordata > Crocodylia > Alligatoridae > Alligator > Alligator mississippiensis. The sequence continues at coordinate 318,435,561 of NC_081824.1, forward strand.
AAATGAGAATGTGGCAGAGTTAGGATCACACCAGGGTCTCCAACTAACCCAGGTGTGGTGCCCAAAGTTGGCTGATGATCAGCTGCTTGTTTGCATGATCAGGACCATACTGGACCATACTCAAGCCCCAATGTGGTCCCAATCCAGCTGACAATAATCTGTTCATCTGCCTGATCAGAACTGTACCTCGGCTCAAACTGGCCCCAATGCTGTCCTGCCAGCTGACAATCAGTTGGATCAGCACCATACTGGGGCCAGTTGCTGCCTCATTGTGACCCACAGATCCTGCCAATCACCAGCTGATCATCATGCGGCTCTGAGGATCACACTGAGGCTGGTTTGAACCCCCAGTGCACTCCCAGAGCCAGCCAGCGATCAGCTGGTTGTCACACTTCAAGCTTTCAATTTGCTGTGCAAAGAAATCCAGGATCCTGATCTCAGACTGCCCCTGCACTGGCAAGTAAGGTACAGTTGGGTTCTGATCTCTGTTCCCCAAATTGTGTCTCTTGCCATGTTGGGACTGTTGGGACTAAATATCAGATCCCATCGTGCTTTTAAATTAACAACCATCAGTGGTCTCAGAACAATAAACAACACTTCACTTGAAGTGAAAGTCTTTTGCCATAAGCTAAATCTTCCTTGGGCACTATCAGAAACCATGTTTCTTGGCACAGGAAAAATATTTTTCTGTCTGTTTGTACAGTGCCCTAATACAACAGGTATCCATGTTTTAAATTTTTTAGTAAAAAATATTGAGACCATCTGGCCTATGATACATCTCCATCTCTGTACTTTCAGAGGCAATGGAACCAGATCTGGAGATGTATTCCACTGACGCTCAAGAGTACAAAGCATTGCTGGGATGCTCATCGTAAGTGAAGAGCAACATAATAAGTCAGAGCTGTCTACATGAAGTGCTCACAGAGTTTAATGCCACCAGTGTACTCCAGCCCAACAATTCTTATAATACCTTGGGGTACATGACACCCAAGGACATATTGATCCATATGACTACTGGCCTTGTCTACTCATTATTCATAGTAGTAACAGCTGTGCATACAACTTCACACCTATTCTCTTTGCAACTTACATGCTTCAACCAGTACAAGTCTTTTTAGATAGCAATATTATTTTTTCCCCCTCAAAATAGCTTGCTTTTCTAATACAGCTGTTAACTAATGCAGCACTATTTAATACTGTGCCTGCTAAATTATGAATGCCATAAATTCAACAGGCTGACATTGCATTGTCCTTCTAGTTTAAAATCAAATGAATTACTTAAAAAAGAGTCTGTGCAAATGGAACACAGCAGAGAGGGGAAGAAACAGAGAAAGTCTAAGTCCTTCAATAAATAAAAACTTAATAATGCACAGTAAACAGGAAACTACCACAAATGAAAGGAGAAAGGAAAACAATATTAAAAAAAATGTAACAAATCTTCATTTAAGTTTGTTATATATCATTTGAATTTGTTATATACAATTACCCTAATTTTCTATGAATCTATCATTTTAAATCCACCCCCTAACGTTTTTCTGCAGCCAGATAACAAGATATTGTTAAGTTTATTTAGTTTGATAAAGTGTGGAAAAAAACTTCCACTGAGTATTCTGTCAGTAAAAAGAAGAGAGTACATAAATATATATTTCCAAATCCTAATTTAATCAGGATTTGGTTTAGCTATAAATCCCCCTGTTAATATTTATCACGGAGTTTTCCATTCCTATTCTATTCCCATTTCTAAAAGATCTTCAATAATATAATTTTCAGAAGTCAATTTTTTGTTGTTGGCATGTTTTTGTTGTATTTTATTTATTTATTTTTACTGAAACAAAAGCAGCATATTTATTTTTGAATGGGTTGGGGAAAATAAGGCAATTTTGACAAGGCACTGTTCGGGTCAACAATAATTGAGTTTCTGTTCCTCACACTGCCACTGACTTTCTCTGTGACCCTGGCCAAGTCATTTCATGTTGCTGTTTTCTCTCCCACACTTTTGCTATATTGCTGGTTAAGCAGTAAAATATTTTCACCACAGGCTGTCTGTTACTTTGTGTTTGTGCAGTCTCTCACATAGGCTATGCAATTTTAGCTAGGACTTCTAGGTACAAATATAAAAGATGTTTCAGATGCACAGGAAGAGAGAAGCATAATGAATTTTGCCTATCAATTCTTGATTCTCCTACCCTGTGGGATATAAATGGAACATACTTTTAAAGTACATACAGGGCATATCGACACAAGACACTTTGCTTGAGATTACAGCTAATTAATGTGCAGTAAGCATTATTGTCTACAGATACAGACACTTATTGCACAGTAATTTGCTCTAATCACATGTAAATTTGCTACCTGCAAATGCAAGAAGCAGATTTACTCTCAATTACTTACTGTGCAGTAATGCACATGTAGACGCCTGATGGGGAGCAAATGCAGAAGGGGCAAAAGATTGCTCCCTGCCCCTAGGAGCTGCCTGCTGCCAGGGCAGGCTCCACCACTGGAGCCTGCGTGGGGACTATGTCCCCCTGCCGCAGCAGCAGGGAGCTCCCAGCCCCCAGTCCGCAATCATGAGACCTGCAGTCGCAGGCCCGGGGCTGGGAGATCCTCACCTCCCAGCCTGAGCTCCACAGTCATGATAATCTCCCAGCCCGGGCCCCATGACCGAGAAGGATCTCCCAGCACCGGGCCTGCGACTGCAGGTCTCATGATCGCGGACTGGGGGCTGGGAGCTCCTTGCTGCTGCGGCAAGGGGACGTAGTCCCCACGCAGGCTCCAGTGGTGGAGCCTGCCCTGGCAGCAGGCAGCTCCCAGGGGCAGGGAGCAATCTTTTGTCCCTCAGGCTGGGAGATAAGGATCTCCCAGCCCCCACCCTGTGACTGCAGGTTTTGTGATTCTGGAGTGGGGGATGGGAGCTCCCTGCTGCCAGGGCAGGGGGACATTGTCCCCACCTGTGCTCCAGTGGTGGAGCCCATGCTGGCAGCAAGCAGCTCCCGGGGGCAGGAAGCAAAGTCTCAGCCTCTGTCAGGAGACAGCTGTCTCCTGGTCCTGTGCTCCCTGCCAGCCCCTGGACTGCACCTAGTGGGAGCCTAGAGCTCCCCCTAGCTGCAGGGGTCCAGGGCAAGGCCACAGGGAGCAGAAGCAGCCTGCTGCTCCTATATCCCTGCATGTGTAGATGCATGTCTGAGAGAGTATACGCTAGAATATTTTACTCTAGAGTAAACTGCCTTTGGATTATTTGCACATTCAGACCCACCCATATTTAGCAAGTCCTTAGTGAGATTCAAGGCGCAGTCACATTTAACCAAGCTAACATAATCAAAAGGAACAATGAGAACACTCTTAAAGAAAACAATGAGTTTTCCTTAATAAATATTACCATGGGTGACACATACCCCCACCCTGCTACCAGTCCCACCAAATGATGGGGGCGGGGGAGAGTCCCCCGCAGGCAATCCTGCGGGCAGGGGAGAGTCCCCTGCAGGCCATCCTGTGATCGCTGCGATTGCTGCAGCCACTTCCGGGAGCAAGCACCAGCTGATCGCTGCAGTCACTCCTAGAAGCAACTGCAGCCACTTCCAGAAGCAGCTGCAGCAATCAGCCAGCGCTTGCAAAGGGGGCACCTGCGCTCCCACCTGCTTCCCCTGCCCATTGCCTAAGTGGTGAGCACAGCCGGTCAGGGCATGCACTGGCACTCTTGGGATGCATGTGCACCCTCTATGCATTGCCACTGAATATTACAATATAATGCTATACATGCATTAGATTTTTAAAACTTCAAGCTATCTATGGTCCCCTTTTATACAATTCAACAGTTTGTGAAAGAATACTTCAACAGCCTTTCTCCTAGCTCCATCAACTTCCTGACTGGAAATAATGAACAAAACTATGATAATGTGTTTCACATCTCCAAATAACAGAGAAAGCTTCTCTGGTGACTTAAATGACAGGAACTACTCATGGCTATAACGTAAGGCTGCTGAGCCTATGTCCTTTCATAGCATTTATCAGTTCATAGGAAGTTTTGCTAAGTCATGCTCTTTATGCTATCTCCTAAAATAAATGATCCATCTATTGTAATATTTTCCTATATTTGCTTTAATATAGCATGTTTAAAAAAAAAACAAAACCTTTACAATAAAAGTTTGGAACTCATGTAGTAAAATAGGATTGGAAACAAACCTTATTATTACAGTTGACTACCACATTGAACAATATAAAAAAGGAGAAATGGGCTTACTACCATAGAAGGACTGGATACAACCCACTCAAGCAAACAAGCATGAAGCACCACTAACTGCCTTACAGGCAAATGCCAACATTGCCCTATGTCAACAAATTCCATCACAAAAATACTGTCCAACAACATCAAGTATGCAAGTACAGTAACCAAAGTAAGCAACACGCAGAAATGATTAGATATCTGACTCATGAACAACTTAAATCACCCTGTGCCAACTTTAATTAAACAGCCCCTATCTCTGACAATGAGTTTGGCATGGCAATTAAAGTGATCAAGACTGGCAAAACTACAGACCAGATAAAATATTCCTAGAATGCATTACCAAGCTCAGAACCACGATGAAATGATGGCTTCAGAAATTCACATATACATGTCTAGAAAGTAACAGACTTCCAAAAATCTGGAGAAAAGCTGATGTCATTGCTATCCTGAAACCCAATAAACCACCAGAGGATCCAAAGAGTTACCAACCCATCTCACTACTCTGCATTATATACAAACTCATGGAGCGCATAATCCTGAATAGAACAGAATACATCATTGATCCCCAGCTCCCAAAAGAACAATCTGGCTTTCAGAAAAAAGCAGTGTATCACCAATTAAGTTACATTACTTACATCTGACATAGAAAACAGATTTGAAATGAGGCAGGAAATAGGCATGGTCTTTATCAATGTCATCATAGCTGCCTTTGACACTGTATGGAATCAAGACCTCAAATATAAACTGCACTCTATGATACCTGAGCACAAGCTATGTGTTTTCATCACAAATATGACCTCCAGCAGATCATTCAATTCACTACCATCCAAGGAGAAAAAAGCAGAGTATGAACTCTGAAGAATGAAGTCCCCCAAGATCAGTGCTAGTACCAATACTTTTCAGTGTATATACCTCAGACTTCCTACATACAACATCTAAGAGATACATGTATGCTGATGATGTTGCCATAGTAGCCCAAAGAACAGGCATGACAGAACTGGAAAAGACACTGAGTACTGACATGGAACTCATCACTGACTGTCTCCAGGTGGCACTTAAAGTTGAGCGTCACTAAATCAGTATTTTCACTCTTCCACCTGGGCAATTGTTGAGCCACAAGCACACTGAATATCAGAGTAAACAACCACATCCTTCTCCATGAGCACCCCAACCTACCTAGGAGTCCCATCAGATCATTCCCTCACCTATATATATCACATTCAGAAGGTCAGCAGTAAAGTATCTGTACAAGTAGCTGCCTTAAGATATTTAGCCAGCATGACATGGTGTGCCAACTTCAAAGTGCTCAGAACCACCACACTTGCAATGCTATATGTCCCAGCAGAATATTGTGCTCCTGTACAGTCCAGAAGTTGTCACACTAAAAAGCTGAACACTGTACTTAACAGTGTGCTTAAAGCCTAACAAGCTGCACAACTTACAAACATACAAATACACTTCTTGTACTCTCAGACATTAGACCAAGTGATATAAGACAGACCCTAATATCATTACTGGAAAGAGAGGCAAAAGATGATCAAAATCAACTGCTCCATCAACTGTTAACTGAAGATCCAAATAGATGGAGGCTTAAGAGGCTCAAAAGTTGTAAACTGTTTATACATGAAGTCGACAAGTTCCTGGAAGAGACTGGGGATGCTACACCAAACCTATGGGCAGCAATGGAACGGGCTTGACATTGGGAAAGATCAGATTTATTCCTACAACATTTTATACCAACACCAAACAAGTCCCTCACTGGGCACAACCTTGACAGAGATGCATGAGTCAAGCTGAACAGATTGAGATCTGGATACGGACGCTTCAGAACAATACTTCAAAGGATAAACATAGTCTTTCTAGACTTTAAGAAGGCCTTTGACACTGTCTTTCACCCCATCCTCATCAATAAATTAAGTGACTGCGGCACTGATGCCTGCACAGTTGGATGGGTAAAACATTGGCTGATGGGGCGCACCCAGAGAGTAGTGGTGGATGGCTTGTGCTCAACCTGGCGAGATGTGAGCAGTGGGGTACCCCAGGGCTCGGTCCTCGGGCCCGCATTGTTTAACATCTTCATCAATGACTTGGACGAGGGGGTGGAAAGCACGCTGTCCAAGTTTGCTGATGACACTAAGATGTGGGGTGAGGTGGACACACTTGAAGGGAGAGAGATGCTGCAACTAGATTTAGACAGACTACAAAAGTGGGCAGATGAGAATAGGATGGGGTTCAACATAGACAAATGCAGGGTGCTGCACCTTGGGAAAAGGAATCCACAGCATACATACAGGCTGGGGAGTTCCCTTCTTGAAAGCACAGGGGCGGAAAGGGATCTTGGAGTCATTATTGACTCCAAGATGAACATGAGCCACTAATGCCAGACCACAGCCAGCAAAGCCAACCGCATCTTGTCATGCACCCAAAGGTGCATCTCAAGCTGGTCCAGAGAGGTGATACTCCGCCTCTATGCAACTTTGGTCAGGCCACAGTTGGAGTACTGCATCCAGTACTGGGCACCGCACTTCAAAAGGGATGTGGCCAGCCTGGAGAGGGTTCAGAGGAGGGCCACCCGCTTGGTGAGAGGGCAGCAGGACAGGCCCTATGAGGAGAGACTGAAGGACCTGAACCTGTTCAGCCTCAGCAAGAGGAGGTTGAGGGGGGACCTGGTGGCTGCCTACAAGCTTATCAGGGGGGATCAACAGCAAATAGGCAGAGCTCTTCTCTCCCCAGCACCACCTGGGGTGACAAGGAACAATGGTCATAAGCTGATGGAGAACAGGTTTAGGTTACAGATCAGAAGGCAATATTTTACAGTTAGGGTGGCCAAAATCTGGAACCAACTTCCCAGGGAAGTGGTCCTTGCCCCTACGTTGGGCAAATTCAAGAGGAGGTTGGATGATCACCTGTCTGGGGTCTTGTGAACCCAGCATTCATTCCTGCCTGTGGCAGGGGGTCAGGCTAGATGATCTGTTCAGGTCCCTCCTGACCCTTGCTACTATGAAACTATGAAACTTCTTGGACAGCCTCCTGCGTGAATGCAACATCCAGCAAACAGCATAGCACTTAATTAAAAGCTGCAGTCTTTACAAATGCACAGATGGGGCAGATGGAATCCATACATTGAACAATAGTACCAGACAGTGGCTCATAGATTTGAAAGAAAGAATCTTTCCTGATTTAGCTGTCCACCATAGGCACTATTACAGTGCCTAACCACTAGGGCTAAGTACAGACAGTCAAAAAGCCTGAGGCCGTATTGATTCAATCTTTGCAGGTTAGTCTAAGCTGTGTAAATTGAGTTATTCTCCAGACATCCGCCTTTGAATCTGAAAATGCAGCCACATGCCTGCAGTGGTCCAGGCAAGAAGCTGGTGGGGAGGGGTGCTAGAGCACAACTCCCTGCAGAGCTGGAGCAGACAGCTTGCGTCAAGGCAAGCCTGCCCACCCTGCAAGGGGCAGTTTGCAGGGGAGGTGCAAAGCATTTTGAGATGCTAAGGGATTGTGAGTCATCTTGAATCTGGAGGGGATCTGGGACAGAGTTCAATAAATTGATTTAACCTAAATCAGTGAAGTCTGATACTACATCCATCCAGGTTTATCTTAAACTGGTTTTGGCCAATTTGGAAGTGGTTAATGTGAATTGAACTTCTGGTGTGTTACAAATCAGAACCATTTTCCAATCACTTATATGGGTTTACGTGTAATTTCTGCCCTTAGCCCAGGTGGCAGGGGAGCTGGCCTGTTTGTGTTGAGCAAACAGCTCCCTGGGGATAATTAGAGCTGAGGACATATGCTGCTTAGCCCAGTGATTCTCAACTCAGGGGCCACACCACCCTGGGGTGCCTTGAGATCCATTTAGGGCTGTATAAAAGATAAAAGCAACCTGGCCAGGGAGCACAGCAGGCTAGGCAGGGTACAGCAGCTGGAGGTTGCTGGGGCAAAAGACTAATGGAGCAATTAGCAGGCACCTTCAGGCAGTCATCTGACTGGAGGATGGCAGGGCCCTGGGAGTGTATAAGCCCAAGGCTGGGGCTGATAAAGGAGTCTCTCCTTGGAAGTTGCAGAGGAAGGAGCTCTTGCCCAGGAGAGCCACCTGGGGATGTTAGGCTGACTGCTTTGCTGCCTGCAGAAACAGAGAGGCTTGGGGAGCTCACAAGGAGCCCAGGCTGGGAGGTATGCTGTATTAGCAAGTGAAGGTTTACACTCTTAATGGAGCAGAAGGCTGTTATCCCTTCATGTTTATGTTGTAGCCCAGGGGCTTATGTTTATGTTGTGTCTACACTGGTGGTTTAGATTGGGATTGTAGGGGGTGGTTTATGGAGGTCCCATTAGTGCCCCAGAAGTGGGCAGAAAGTGTAAGGATGTAGAGCAGACAGGGGCAGGGGACTGCTGACCAGAATGGAGCTAGTGCCTCAAAGCCAGGTCTGACACAGTGGGCCTAGGCTAGAAGGCCTAGCTAGATTACAGGTCTGGAAGCCGAAGAGGCCATAGCCCCAGAGAGAACAAGGTTATAGTAACAGCCGTGAAGCTTGGGATGTGATGTAGGGGAGGATTTGGAGCCACACAATTAGCTCCTAAAGCTTGAGGTGCCCTGCATGGCACAGTTAGAGTGAGGCCAAGCAAGGGCCCCGGTGACCAGTGAGGACAACTAGGATACCAGGGACCCTAGTAGGGGGAGGTTCTGTGGAACTGGGGCCACACAAGTCCGTGGGTAACCTTCCTATTTATCACTATACCATCAAGGTGTGGCAGAAAAGATGGGAAGGCACCCTAGGGGCAGAGCGAGACAATTGCAGAGCCACCAGGGGCATCACTGCCACCCCTGGGATCCTGATGTGTTACAGGATGTCGCACAACATTAGCACTGTAGGTGTGCAAATATGATTCACAAAATAAACCCAAAGATTTCAAATAAGAACTTGTAGTGGTAAACAGACCACAACAGGTCAGAATTTGAGTTCTTTGCTATAGAAATTGCTGTATTTTTTCCATACTGGAAAAAATTAATGTAAACTAAGAGCTGACTTCTTGAGGGGTGCCTTGAACCTAAAAAGGTTGAGAACCAGTGGCTTCCACCAATGTAGCTTGCACGTTCTTGTTTCCTGGCTTTGAAGAGTAACTTACCCCAGCATAGAGTGATCTATTCTAGTGTAGGGATGTACATTGTATATTTACTACAATGTAAAGGCAGATTATCAGTGTAAATGTATCATGTGTTCACAGCCCCAAGCTTGTACACAATAACAAATTATCTAAGATAATATGCGCAGAGCAGACTTCAGTGTAGGATAAAAGCTACAGTATAATAATACCCTTTGCACCTTTACAGAAAACTTAATAGACAAATTTTCAATGACAGTTTAATGATCCATGTGCATAAAGGTATGCATCTGCAAGCCTCTGCTTGTGTAGTGATCTAGCATAATTGTGCAGAAGTGACACTTTACCTACACATTCAAAGGCTACTTCGTTTTCCAAAAACAAAATTGGATCCGTTTACATGCATGAAAAAATATCCAAACTTGAATGCATCTTTGTACATGCATGTGAAGTTCTACTTACTTATTTAGAGGTTATCCTTCTATATAACCTTACCTCATTTTCTGAGCTAAAAGTAAGAGTACATCATTAGGAATCTACAATACCATTTCAGAATTCCCTGTGCTATACACTAGAGTGCTGTACAAAGTAATGACTTGACAGTGTAGAATATAATCAAGTGTCAGGGTCTCATTGCAACTATAAAGAGATAAACATTTGTTTAAGCTACTGAAGAAAATCCTGCTATTCATTTTGCATCTCTTTCCCAAAGGGAAAATGTATATAAGGGAGAGAAAATTCGCTGCCTACAGATGAAGTTCCCATTAAACGGCCTACGTATGCAGAAGATATCTAAAAGAGATGCGAGAAGAGCAGTAGATGTGGTATTACTTGGCTTTAGTAAGGCTTTTGACAGTCTCCCACAACATTCACATTAACAAGCTCACCTCAGTTCCCAGAAAAATCATGGAGCAGGTCCTTAAAGAATCCATTTCAAAACACTGCATTTCAAAACACTGGAGGAGAAAAAAGTGATTAGGAACAGTTGGTATGGATTCACCAAGGGCAAGTCATGCCTGACCAATCTGATTTGCCTTCTATAATGAGAACTGCCTCTATGGATGTGGGAAAAGCAGTGGATTTGATAGACCTTGACTTTAGCAAGACTTTTGATAGCATCTCCCACAGCATTCTTGCAAGCAAGCTGAGGAAGTATGGGTTGCGTGAATGGACTGTAAAGTGGAAAGAAAGTTGGCTGGATTGTTTGGCTCAACAGGTAGTAATCAATGGCACAATGTCCAGCTGGCAGCTGGTATCAAGTGGAGTGCCCCAGGGGTCAGTCCTGGGGCTGGCTTTGTTCAATATATTCATTAACAATCTGGAAGATGGAATGGATTACACCCTCAGCAAGTATGTGGATGACACCAAGCTGGGGGGTAGTGGGTATCCTGGAAGGTAGAGCTAGGATTCAGAGTGACCTAGACAAATTAGAGTCTTGGTCCAAAAGAAATCTTATGAGGTTTGGTACAGACTGAGTGTAAAGTCCTGCATTTAGGACAGAAGAATCCAATGCACTGCCAGAGCCTGGGGACTGACTGGCTAAGCGGCAGCTCTGCAGAAAAGGACCCAGGGTTCACAGTGGACAATAAGATGGATATGAGGCAGCAGTGTGCCCTTCTTGCTAAGAAGGCTAACAGCATACTGGCTGCACTAGTAGGAGCGTTGTCAGCTAATCAAGGGAAGTAATGATTGTACTCCATTTGGCACTGGAGAGGCCACATCTGGAGTACTGTGTCTAGTTTTGCACCCACCCCCCCCGAAAAAAAAAAACCAAACCCACACATGCACGCATGCACACACACACTATAGAAAGGAAGTAGACAAGTTGGAGGGAGTCCAGAGGCGGCCAGCAAAAATGGTTTGGGGGCTGGGGCACATGACTTGAGAAGATAGGCTGAGGGAACTGGGCTTATTTAGTCTGCAGAAGAGGACTGAGTGGATTTGACAGCAGCCTTTAACTACCAGAAGGGTGGTTCCAAAGAGATTGGAGCTAGATTGTCCTCAGTGATGACAGAACAAGGAGCAGTGGTCTCAAGTTGCTGCAACTTGAGACCCTTGCTCCAAGGTAAGCTTAGTTTGGATATTAGGAAAAAAATTCTCACTAAGAGGGTGATGAAGCGCTAGAAGAGGTTACCTAGAGAGGTGGTGGAATCTCCATCCTTGGAGGTTTTCAAGGCCCAGCTTGGCAAAGCCCTGGCTAGAATGATCTAATTGGGGATGATCCTGCTTTGAGCAGGGGCTTGGACTAGATGGTCTCCTGGTCCTTGGGTCCCTTCCAACCCTAATTTTCTATGATTCTATAAAAATTCCAACTAGATAGAAACACTGTAAGGTGGATTTATAACTAGTTGGATAACTATATTAAATGAGTAGTAATCAATGCTTCAATATCTAGTTGAGAAGCCATAGTAGGGTTCCCCAGGGGCTGCCCTGGGTCTGGTATTGTTCAACTTCGTCATTTAATTATTTGAATGACAGGATTGAGTGCATACTCTGCACATTTGCAGATGACACTAAGTTGGGTGGAGTTGCAGGCACTGTGGAGATCAGGGCTAAGATCTATAGCAACCTAGATTGACTGGAGAAATGGTCTGCAATCAATCGGATGAGATTCAACAAGGACAAGTTTGAAGTCTGCAATTATTCTGTCCCAGGTGCATGTACACATGCAGACTGGGGAATGATTAGTTCAGGGCTGGTCTTGGGGGGAAAATGGCACCCTGAGCGAACTTGTATGTTGGTGTCCTTTCTTTGAATGCAAGTATGTCGTAGTGTTGGCAGAAGTTTCAGATATAAAACTTGAGGAGGAGCTTCCAGTGCTTGATTGAATGACTTGCTTCCCCACAAGGAAGCAGTACTGCTTCTTGTGAAAGCAAGGTAGGTGGACTGGAGCAGCCACCACCCCAGCTGCATGTGCCTGTCCCAGCTCTCCTTGAGCACTAGCTGGAGGCAGGAAGTGGGCTCTTCCTGCTTGGGGTGAGGATTGACCAGGGTGGGCAGGGCAGGATGAGAACACTACTGTATGATCCATGTGCATATTCACATGCTACTCACTCAGGCTGGCCAGTGTATGTGTGTGGCACTCCCCTGACCACAGCAGCCTGGGCAGTTTCTCACATCACCTACCTGTAAGGCTGGCCCTGGATTGATTAGGCTGCAATGCTGCAGAGAACCTGCAGGTTACAGTACACCATAAAATGAATATGAGCCAACAATGTGCTCTTCTTACAAGAAAGAGCAACAGCTTACTGTGTTGTATTAACAGGAGTGTCACTTGTAAATCAAAGTAAGTGATTCTTCTGTTCAGCACTGGTGAGGCCTCACCTGGAGCACTGTGTCCCATTTGGGGTCCCACACTTCAAGAGAAATGTGAATAGATTAGAGAGTCCAGCAGAGTGACAAAAATAATTAGAGGCCTGGGAAGCGAGACTTATGAGGAAAGGCGGAAAGAGTTAGGGTCATTTAGTCTAGAGAAGAGAAGACCAATACGTGATTTGATAAACATTTTCAAATACCTACAGGACGATTATAGAGAAGTTGGAAAAGGGGGGGGGGGGCGTTCTGTGGCTGTAGGGGACAGGATTAGGAGCAAAGGCTTCAAGATGCAGAAGGGGGACATTTTAGGTTTAAGATTAGGAGGAAGTTTCTGACTATGGGGGAGGTCAAGCAAAGGAACAGGATACTGAGAGAAACTGTGGAATCTCCATCCTTGAAAATGTCAAGAGCAGGTTGGACAGAAGTTTGGCTGGAGTGGTTTTGCCAGACATGAACCTGCCTTGAACAGGAGATTGGACTAGGTGACCTTATCGGGTCTATTCCCACCATACTTTCCTATGAATCAGCCCATGCCACCTCTCACAGTCCTGGTTTGAGACACAAACACATACAGCTTCCTTCATACCTTTAGCCTCACAGGGCAGCTATACATATTTAAATACATAGCTCATAAAATGTAAGTATTTGTACATGGACTTATCGTGATATAAATAGTTGTGTACAGGTTTTTTCAGACATATTTATATATTACATTTAATTGTGAAAGTTAAACAGCTCACATTTGAAATAAATATGTGCAAGACAGAGTATATGCTATGGATAAGACAAAATGCTTCCGTACTATCCTCAACTGTACAGACAACCAGTGCTGTGACTGGACAAATTATTATGTCTCTTCTTCTCTCTGTTCCCTGTTCCTCACCTCTGAAGTCTTCAGAGCAGCTTCTGCCTTCTTACCATGTGAGGTCTATCACAGTGGGTCTCTAATCCTGTTGTAATACAAAGTAATAATAAACGAGTTTCACAAATTCAGTTATTACAGCACTAATTAAATTAGCATTTTCTTGCATAAAACAAACTTTTTCCCCAAAAATTAGCAAGGAAAAGCAGTTTCTGTCTCTGGAGGAAAGTGAAAGTAACTCTGGTTACTTAGAGGGCTCCCAGGCTGCTGGCTGTGGGCACTTCCTTTTTTTCCCCCCATGCAACAGAGGCTCATTCTGCAGAAGCTGCTACTGAGTTACTCACCACTACTGCCTAGTATGTTCAAGAAAAGATTTTTTTTTCTTAACTCTGCCTTCAAAAAAAAAAAAAAAGTGCATCTCTCTTAGGGGCATGTTGTATGCGAGTAAATACAGCATTTTCAATAGGCACACCCCAAATCAGTACCCAGAGAATGAAAGGGTATGTCTACACCAGAGTGGGTGGTGGTGCCAAGCTCCCAGCCATGAAAACTGAGAATTTGGGGCTGTTCAGGGCTGGATCTGAACCAATCAGTTCACAGCAAATTTTGATCCGCTGGATTGAAGGTTTTGTCGGGTTTTTAAATATGTTATTTTTGTCTTTTAAAATCTAACTGAAATAACACACAACAAAAAAAACCTAACTTTACTTATCAGTGGATGATCTCCAGTGACCTGACCTTAGCAAATACAAGTTGTTATATCAGCCTCAAGATCTATATTGCCCCAGGCTGATATATTTTTGACAAGTACTAGAATATACAAATTATCTACCTTCCTTGTGAAATACATATTTTTGTTTGCCTTATTTTTACTGGTGGAGGGAATAAATATTTTCTCATATGCTGTGGTGGAAGTCTGGCTGCTTTAAAATACTTTATGAATAAAGTACATAGACTTGATTACTAGGATCTTTACTGCATGAATATATTGGGTTAATTACTGGGATGTTTAATGTTAGACTGGGGGCGGAAATCAGGAAGCAGAACCCACCTATCTGTATAGAGGACAATGAAAGATCCATTGCCTTCTGGGTCTTTCTAACAGCGTTTCATGCACTAGACTAGACTGTTGTGAGGGGAACCAAGCTTATAAACACAGAAAAACACAGTCCCCAACTGCATTTAAAAGCTCACCCTCCCTGAAGGAGGCTGAAAAAAGGCAGTAAAGAAAATCCAATTTGATACCTGCCCCCACAGGAAAGAGGTAACTGTGAAAGTGAGTCCTGCCTAGAGACTCTACAAAAGGACAGTAAGTGATTCATATAGATGGCTTGTTATTTTAAACATCTTTACTTCTTATGCTCTGCTTTCTTACTCCATTAAGATTAAATAATATCTTGGCTTTACAAATGTCTTTCACACTGGTCACAGATTCCTCAGGGAAAGAATTGCAGGCGCCAAATCTCAGCCAGACCTGCTTGATGATCATGACTGATTTGCAGCGTGTCTATAATGCTACTTAGTCAAGCCTAGCTGATGATGTGGTTTCATGTAACCAGGTTACTGTGCAAAAGTCACCTCTCGCTATCTATACCTTACCTTGTAGCAGCTGCTGTGCCCAGCATGAAAAAAAAAAAGATTACTTTTCCTTGACTAGATCCCTCCTAGGAAACAGTCCACTCCCTTCTTGTTTCTCCTCCAACCAACACAAGGTGACATATAGTTGGGGAGAGATGGTTCTAGTTATTGGCAGAAAATAAAGATAAAAGCACTAGAAATCCAGGAATAGGAAGTGGTGAGATGCTGCTGGCAGACTTCTTGGGCTCGCAAGCTGTAGCAGCCAGGTGAATTATGAAAACACTGCAGTGAGGAACAGGTCAGGAGGAGACCCTGAAAGTCAGGAGTATTTCTGGGAGAGGGCTAGACTTCTACTAGAGGGAAAGTTTAAGGGCTTTTGACATAGATTCATCAGGGTGAGTAAGCCTGAGGGCAGCCCAAAGTATCAGCCTAAATATATCCTGAAAGCAGAGGAATGATGTGATTCCACCTCAAGAGAAGAAACTGGAAGATGAGCTGTACAGCTGTTCAAAAAACAACCTCCTTGTACAAAAAACACATTCTAATTTTGCACTTTATGAAATAACAGTCTTGGTAGGATTCCCATCTCTAGAGGAAATTGTTGAAACCAAATGGGACCAATGGTGAGAAATTAAAAATATGAGTGTTTAGTTCAGGAATGGAAACTTTGCTAACATCATCTAAGAATTTCCCAAATTTGCTTTACTGCAAAAAAAAATTCAAAAGCCAAATTGGGCACCAAACCTCAGTATTTCAGTGGCCAGAAAAACCACTCTTGTAGATCTGTATTTTTTCTAAACCTGATTTAAATTTAAAACACCCATGTGCCAGTGCCTATGCAGAAATGCATCATATCCATAATATAGTGAATCTTATCAAGTTATACCAAAGTCTTGTTATGCTCACTTACAGCAAGTCATAGGGGGCAAGAAAAACAAGAGGTGGTGGCACCTATAGGACAATCCCAGTCAGGATAGGTGGTGGCACCTATGGGACAATCCAAGCATGGGCACCTACCCCTGATGCACCCACAAATGGTAATTAAGTGGAGACAGAGTGGATTTCAAGCATAAATTGTCCACAATGGTAGAACAAGTGACTGGTGATTAATTAAACTGCCTTCTATGGCCTTTGCGTAGCTGCTCCAAAACCACTGGACAGGCTTTGCAGTTGGGTATGGTCCATGATCACTCACACTGGTATCCTCTGCCAGTTGCAAGTAGCCTCTTTTCATCAACCTCTGCCCCCAGGCATTTGATTCTCTTCACTGCACAGCAGCGAGAAATAAATACTTTTACTCCCACATCTTCCCCCTCCCCACTTGCCCCTACCCTATATGAAAATCTTATAGTCACTATAAAAGGTAGTTGTGTCATTAATGTAGTTAGAGAAGATGTCACTGATATGATTCTATCCTAAAAAATTAATAGTAGAAAAAAGGTTTAAAGCAAGGGCAACTGAGAGTACTGTAGGTCAGTACAGAGAAGGAGCATGACGTTTACAAAGATGTCTGAAAAAAAATCCAATCAGCTGTAGCTCCCTTGAGCAACATTCCACGCTAATGGACATTGCTTTAAACTCCTTCTGTCTCTCTCTTTATTGTCTTTGAAACCACCACCACTCTCTAGTGCTTTGCATCCAAAATGAATGCTAGTAGTTTTCCACTTTAGGTGATTTGCTGAGAAAGAGAATTCTATTTGCGCACTGCCTTGCGATAGATCTTTTCCCCACACCCCCATTTCTATACAGGATTATTATACTGATTCAGTATAGCTGCTGTCTGTCATCAGATGTCTTCTCTTTCTCAAGTCCCGTGGGCCGTGAACACTAAGCAATGGAGGTATATTTAGGCTGTGGAGATACCATTGAACTTACAGCAAGATAGGTGAGAACAAATGCTAATTATAATCTAGCTTCAGAAGAAAACTGGAATGTAATACCAAGATGCGATGGTGTCTTGCCTGTCCAATGTGGCTTAGAAAGCTTTACTATTCTGTTATGTTAAGTAGCAATTAGTGTACCTGCAAATCAAGGCCATGCACACTAACATGATAACAAATCCTTCTCTCAGAGAGCTGTTAAAGGCAATTTATAAGATAATGAGGCTTTATATAAACCACCTGATGGTCAGAACTGGAAAACTTTATTAAATGCAGATTAGTTCTTGTATAAACACTGGAAAAAGAAAATAAATAAAAAGCCAAAATAAAGCAGTAGGTGCAGAAAGTCTGCATTAGCTGAGCAGGCAAGCCTTGCTTACACAAAGGAAAGAGAAGCAAAGCATTATTATTTCAGTCAACACACAGTAATGTAAGGAGTTGGGTACATCACCACATCACAGAAAAAAATTGATTCAAGCCAAAGACAAATCAAGAAGGAATCACAGTCTAGAATATCACTGAAGTGCAAGACAAATGAGGCAGGGCCAATGCCACCTTCGAATTGAAAAAATTCTGTTCATCTGTGCCATCTGTACCATGTATTTTTATATTGCAATAATAATTGCAAATGTTCATCTAAGGATGTCCAGTTAAATGCTCCCATTTCAAGTTACCATCTCTCCATATTCTGTTTTACATCAACGAAAAGAACTATACCTTTATTTGAAGGAACTAGGATAGTCTTCAAATAGTGACTGGGATGACTAGCACCAGAAAGATATGGGCCCACTGAAATTAGTGAGACATCCTGCATTTAAATGAGAAATTAGCGTTTAGATGAGAAATTATGTATCTTCAGTGGTTCACTGGATAAGGAACTCAAAGTTATGCTTCTACCCCGTCTTGGTTGAGTCCAGAACTGCCACTGATAAGGAGGGATCCTGGTTTTTCCTGATAAAAAAAATAGCAAATTCTCTGATAATCTCAAAATCTATTATTAGAATGAAAGGCCCCTCACAGCCTCCCCAGCCCTGTTTGTGCCCCTTGCCCCCGCCCAGACCTGCTGGTGCCCTTCACCTCCTCCCTCAACCAGCTCCCTGGCCCTGCTCGTACCCCCACTCCCCCCCATAGCCCCACAGTCCCTGCTCCCCCAGCCCTGCTGGAGGGGCTCCCAGCTGCCAGGGTTATGGCACCAGGGACCTGGGTCCACAGACCCCTGCCCCTAGCAGGAGGTAGCAGCTGCTACAGCAGAGCGGGGCCCAGCTCCCCACCCTGCTGCAGGCTCGGACTGGGGAAGGAGCCAGCTTCCCGCTGCTGCACGTACTCCTAGTGCATGGTGGGGACCCATGCCCCCCAGATCTGTGTGCGGGGTGGGAGCAGGCATAGGCTGCGTGCTGCAGGCTCAGGCTCAGGCTCCCACCCTGCTGTCCTCCCCAGGGATCTCCATAGTCTGGCAGGTGTGACCCGGTGCTGCATGGCAGATCAAGGCCACGCAAGAAAGCTCTTTGTCCCTGTGAGCTCTGTACTTCCCTGGCAACACGTCCCCTGTATGCAGCAGCAGTGAGGGGCACAACCCCATGCCACTGACCTTGCTACACCTGCACATTCAGGGGATGTGTTGCCAGGGCAGCGCAGAGCTCACAGCAGCAAGCAATTTTCCTGCATGGCCTCACTCTGCCTTGCAGTGCTGTCTTGCACCTGCCGGACTGCAGAGGTCCCAGGGGAGGGCAACAAGGTGGGAGCCTGAGCCCAAAGCGAGCAGCGCACACCTGCCCCACACATTGATCTGGGGGTTACAGGTCCCTCCAGTAACCCAACAAGTGCGTGCAGTGGCAGGGAGCTGGCCCCATCCCCCAATGAGCCACCCATGGCCCTGACCCGCTCCCTGCTGGGGCCCCGTGGCTGTGCATTGCAGCCCCAGGCCCCAAGCCCCATAAACCTGCCCAGGCTGGGTGGCAGCAGCCCCAGCCCCAGCCAAATCCCTCCCTCCCTCTCTATGGGGGCCTCAGTCCCCCCAACCCACTTAACTGCGGTAGCTGCTCTCCAGTCTGTCTGACAGCCACGTGCATGTGCATGTGCATGCACCTGGCACCCTCCTACCAGAACACCATCCTTCCGCACCCTCCCAGCCCCCTGCAGGCTGGAACTCTGCCAGCCTGCAGAAGTCTCCTTGCAAAACTGCAAAATCCACAGGATTCCCTGCTAAAATGAGGAATCTGCATTTTACTTCAATAAGGCAGGGAAATCCATGTTTTACTCTGTTTTTCCAGGGGAAACAGAAAACTCGGATCCCTGCTGATAAGCATGCCCTGTCCACTCATACTTAGTCTACCTATTACCAAGCTGCAAAAATGGGGCCAGGTCTATACCACCTCTAAGGTGATCCTTAGATGACCAAACTTGCAATTAGCTGACATGGACAGCTCTCCTAAGACACTGCCTGTGGAGCTGAGGCACACACTATGAACCACCTACACTACCTAACTTAGACTGCCTAACTCAATCTAGACAACTCAATCTAGACCAGGTATGAGCAAGAGGAGCTAGACATCTTGGTGGCATTCCTCAAATCACCCCAGAAGCTGTACAGATGTAGCCCCATTTTCTGGGTCTAGCTGTACATGGGACTGACATGAGAAAATGGGGCCAAGCTCCTCATAGCACTCTAAGTTCACCCAGGCATCAGTAGAGACATGGACTAAGTAATTCTAGAAGTGCCAGCCTTGCTAGTGAAAGACAGTCCTTTAAAAAAGTATTACCTTTATCCTGGCAGTTCTAATGCAGTGGGGTACGGCAGCAGCATAGGCA
Organism: Alligator mississippiensis; assembly: GCF_030867095.1. Lineage (NCBI taxonomy): Eukaryota > Metazoa > Chordata > Crocodylia > Alligatoridae > Alligator > Alligator mississippiensis. Next base: position 318,455,329 of record NC_081824.1, read on the forward strand.
ACAGGTAGGGAGTGCATGGAGGTGCACATGCACCCCGACAGGGCCGGTGCCCCTCCCGACAGCTGACACTGATGCTGTCGGTAGGGCTCGTTCCCCCCCTGACAGGGCCACCACCACTGGTGGCTTCTGAGGATGCTCCCCCCAGATTCAGGAGGCACCAGTGACTCATGGGCAGTGGGGTAGGACTAGGAGGATCCTACCCAAATCTGTGTTTGAGTTGCATACACCGAATAGTCCACCTCACTAATCCACATTAAATCTCAGGCCCTTGGAGTCCCTCGCACATACACTCCATTAGTCCTCTGAGCACATGGTATAAGAAGATCAGGTTCTTTCATCAATGGAAAAGGGAGGTATGTGAGAAAAAGAGGCTTAACAGCAAAGTTCATCATGTAGACAAGGGATTTACAATGTAGTACTTATTTCCCAAACCCAGATGGTCATGCAACAGTGCACCCAACAGCAAGAGGCAGAGCATCATATGGGGAATTTCAGATCTCATGGGAAAGGCTAACAAAAGTTAGACAATCTGAAGTAATGTGTGTCTTGTGATGACTGTTTACTATACTAGCCGCTTACCATTATCTTGGGTTCCACCATTTCTTTGTGATATTCTCATAATATACTTAAACTGCATGCTCCTGTTTGGAGCCAGGACTCTATTTATTCCAGGTGCATCTAGTACTTGACTGTGACAAAGGAGGTTGGGTGAACTGGATTCCAGCCTGCAGTTCTTGTAGGGAGCACTTTGAGAGGCTCAGTGTGGGTAGTCTTTACTGTAAATTATTCTTGTAACTAGACCCCTACATGGGACATCTATATGCCCTTTTCACCCTAGAGGAAGATAGTAATCTGGATTTGGCAACTGGCCACAGAGACTGCTCTCTGAAAGCTTCCCAATTATATAACATTTCATGTACTGGATGAGTTGCCCCCAGGTGAATACCATAGTTTTATAACTGCTTTGTTGCAAGTAAGGCTGATTCAGCCTGGGGAGAATGAGCGAGGCTCTGACAGCACCTCTGTATGAGATGCGTTAATGCATATTAGCCTAATTTAATGTGCATTACAGGCACACATCTACACGTACACACCCTTAATGCGTATTGAATTAGGCTAATCACACCTAATTTTAATCCCTGCAAATGCACGGATCACATTTAGTTATGATTCGTTAATGTCCAGTACACACGTTTAGACACAACCCAGCACTAACTTTACTGCCAGGTCTGCCCAGCCACTAGGGGACTGGACTGAGCCCAGCCCTGGGTTCTTGGCTGGCTGCTTTTCCTCCCCCAGACTGGCTGATCTGTGGCAGCCTGCAGCTGCAGGCTAATTTTGTGTCCTAAGGCACATACAACAGGAGGCTGGACAAGAGTGTTGTTCTGTGCAGAAGCCCAGCATGCCCTGTGTGCCATGGGCGACTGGTGCCACCTTAGTCGGGGGGGGAGGCACATGCCCCCCCCTAGCAACCAGTAAGTGACTGATGAGGGGGGTTCCCCTGCGGCAAGACTCACCAACCAGGAAGCAGCCACTCATGCTCCCCAGCCAGTGCTCCTGCCTGCCCCCCCAGCCCATCACCTAAGCAGGGAGCGCAGCTGGTCAGGGGGTGCATCAGCGCTCTCAGGGGGTGCACGTGCACCCCTGTGCACCTCCTATACATCGCCACTGCTGTATGCCCCCCTGGACAGGTGACAAGCTGTCTTTACCTGGCCTGTCCCCCTCCAGAGCTGCTGCTTGGCCACAGCTGAATGTTGCAAAGGGCTACAGCTTGCAGCCTGGCCACAGGGCCAGCACCTGCTCCCTGCTGCTGCTCAACCCCAGCTGTGCTTGCAGTTCCTGTGGTGAAGTGCCTCTGCTGTGCAGCTCCCAGCCCCTGGCTTTGCCCCTGTGCTGGGCACTGCTGGCAGCCATCCGGGGCTGGCCATATAAGGACAGCCATGCGAGGGCCCAGAAAGCCAGTGTAGGATGTGAATGTTGTCATCTTCCACCCCATAGAGCCCCAGCCTGACCCAGATGTGCACACCTGTATGAACTGCCAGGGCCCCCAAATGGACCTGGGAAAAGGTGTGCGACCTCAGGGCACTCTGGGGCCATGCCAATGTGCAAGGACAGTTCACGTAGGGTGGGAATTCGAACACCCACATTTATGAGGCCCTGTCTGGTAGGATGCAGAAGTAAGGGCCCTCTCAGTTGGCATGGCAGTGCTGCATAAAGGTCAAGGCCTTGCAGGTAGAGTGGATGGCCATGACCAACTTCAATCATCTGGTCATACCCAAAAGTCCACTGCCTTTATGCAGGAGCTGACCTGCATTTTGGTACCCTAGCAGCCAGGCCGCCCCTCTGCAAGTGCCACCAGCAGTGTCAGCCTGCCTAAGCACCTGCCCCACTGACACCTCCAGTGACATACAGATTTCATAGACATTAGGGCTGGAAGGGACCTTGCAAGATCATTGGGTCCAGTCCCCTGCCTAAGGGGTAGGAAGTCAGATGGGGTCAGATCATCTCAGCAAGACAAGCATCCAGGCATTTCTTAAAAGGTATCCAGAGTAGATGCTTGCACCACTTCTGGGGGGAGTCTATTCCAGACTCTGGAGACTCAGACAGTAAAGAAGTTTTTCCTTATGTCCAGTCTAAAACAGTCTTCCAGCAGTTTGTGACCATTAGACCTCATCTTTCCTTGGGGTGCCATGGTGGACAGGCATTCTCCCAGTTCCTGATGCACACCCCTCATATATTTATAGGCTGCCACCAAGTCACCCCTGAGCCTTCACTTCTCCAGGCTGAAGAGGATATATATACACATGCACATCACCGGAGGAGGGGACCTCAGCCCTTCAGCACCCCATCCTGCCCTCCTCCCTGGCTGCTGCATGCACTGGCAGCTTAGCTCCCTGTCCAGCAGCTGCCTCATGCTTGGCGCAGTCCCAGACCTTTCTGGCCCTAGTGGCCATGTACATTTTCCCCACTGCCTGGCCCCCACCCATGGACCCACAGAGCCCCTGGGTCCCATCCACTACCCTGCAGCAGGCTCCTACTTGGCCCTGGGAGGAAGTCCTTGGGTGCCTTATGCACATCAGAGCCTTGCCACCTGCTGGGGTTGCCACAGCCCCCAGACCCACAGGGGAACATCTAGGAGCTGGGGTGGTAGGCATCTTCCCCCTAACCCCCTCCCCTCCCACCATGGCTGCCTGCTCTTGGCTTCAAGACTAAAATTACTGTAAATATTATCCCACCTGTAAGTGGGTTTTACATTGTTGGTGGGTAGGAAGGGTAGTAGAAAGACACTGTTGGTTGAGGGGGAAAGGGATAGGGGGTTCTGTTTACTTAGTGGGGAGGGATGGGTATCCCAGATACCTGCGGAGGTTTTGGGATTGAGAGTATGGTCAGGGGTAGAAAGGTAAGAAAGGTTTATTGACTTATTACTACGTGTAGTCATGTTTTTGTTAAGATGGACCATAATAATTCAAGTCGGCAACTTATCAGCAGTCCCCTGATGCACGACGAGTTTCTCTTTCACAAAGCTCAGCGAAGTCAGGTGTCCCCGATCAGTGCTGTCTGAGAGGTACCAGGAAGGACCCTGGTATTCAGTCCTTGGGCTCCTTGAGATCCATGGGCCCACTGAGTCCAGGCCAGCAGTCAATTTGTAGTTCCTTTCACAGAGCTGTCTTCCTTCTAAATGATTTCTAGATGTGCCAGCCAATTTATAAGTTCTGAGCTATGCTGATATCTTATAGCCATTCAGATTCTTTTTACTTCAACTGTCCTTAGACTGACCAATAGCAGTACAAGCCTTGCATTTTTCTGATAAGGTTAATTTTAACTATACCACAGAGCCTACAGCTACCACTACAAGGCCTTGCTAAATTTACTAGGCCTCATACTACATACAAGGCCTCACTACATCTTAGACTTTAATTAGGCTCTTAGCAACAACATATAGCTTAATACCTGAACAAATGACAGAAAAAAAATCCTGTGTCTAATCTTCATAGAGCCTTCAGCAACCACCTTTATCACACAGACATAATTTGCAGCTGTCACAGATGGGGGGGGCACGGGGTAATAAAGTATTTTTGTGAGGAAAGGATAACTGAGACTGGTGCTGGGGGCGAGTAGGGCGTGTGTGGGTGGCAGGGCAGGAATAGAGAATGCAGGAGAAGGGGGTTGGCCAAGGCCTGTTATACTCAGTGCCCTACCCCTGATCAGCAGCATTTTCTAGTACCAGTTTTACATTGTCCTGCCACATCCTTGGCATAGCCAACTAGAATGCTTACTGGGAAGGAGCAAGGCTGTACAGCCAAAAGCAACAGAAGCAATTTCAACTTCATAAGCTTTTAATGTGTGCACGAGCATGTGTGTTCATTGATCTGCAACTCTACATCGAATTTTCAGTTTGCTGTTTAGTAAACAGAGAATTTCTGAATTCTGACATGGAAAGAAATTAACCTTGTGTTTGGGAAACACTGACATCTCCAGGAAAACAAATTTTATATTTTCTATGCTAAAGAAAGTTTCTCATCCTATATTTTAATTAAGTGATGAAAATATACTAATATTTCCCCATGTCAAGTAAGGAAATATTCATCCAGAACATTACTTTTTTTAAAACAGATAAAAATACCAGGTAAATACCCCAATTACTAAACATACCTAAAATAAATGGTTTGACTGCAATTGGAAGAGGGGGTGGGAAGCAAAATGCTGTTACAATATTAACATCAATTGCTATTGTACAGTAGTTTTTAGGTTTATTTGGGAAAACTAAATTAGAGATGGAACTAAACCAAAAGTTCAGATCCACATGTTTCAAACTAATGTAAGAACTGGAGGGCGAGAATAGGTGTACAAAAGTTCTATGGTCTCTGCTTTAAAGGAAGTGACTTCCTTCCTTTCCTTTTTCATGTCCTAGTGTGACAATGTATTTAGCAGAAATCACAAATTCATTGGCATCTGACAAGGCCATGCCAGGAGCACTCCACTCTGGCCTCGAGTGTGCAACTTCTAGGCTGTCAACTGAACACTTTAGCACCCACGCCACCCCAGCCCAAAGAAGTGAATGAAGAGGTACGTAAGGTTATTTTGTGAACATAGACAGTATTAGATAGTTATATAATCGCAAGCAACAGTGTGGACTTATGAGGTCTTCTTATGCAAGCTTTTCCTTCAGGAAATTAAACGAAAGGCCCTAGTTCGTGAAAGTCACCAAACCACCAAGCAACCAGCCACTCAGGAGGAAAGAACACCAGATTTGCTGTACTAACAGTGTTTTGTAATTGATTATTCTAGTCCTTTAACACCAGTAACTTGATTTATAGGTTCAGCCTTATCTATTTGTCTTTACATCATTCAAGGTGTATGTTCCTACTTGAGGGGAGAGACGCAGAAGCCCAGCTGTATTCCATGGGCCAAATTCTACTGTCCGACTCCACTGCCACCTCACTGAAGACAATGCAATGAAGTTTGAAATTAAAAGAAAGGAATGGCCCCCTCTCAATTCCAAACTATGCATCTTGGCATTCACCTTCATCTACATATTTGATTTAATATACATCTATTTCATTTGATAATGTAGTCATTTTATAACTGAGTTTGTATAAGTATTATCCAAAGGTAGTCAATGGAAATCCATCGATTTCAGTGGGTTTCGATTCAAGGCTAGATGTACTGGCTTTAAAGACCAAATTTCAGGACCCTTACTACTCTCATTGAGTAGTGCTTTACACTGTAAGTATCTGCTCTTCCATTAATGTGCAATGGTATAATCAAGTACTAAATAAGTGTGTGGTAACCAGAGTTATTGCATAGTAGTGCCAGCAAATGCCTCTTAAGTCATGCTACTGCACAGTAGCCTAATACTGCACAGTAGCATATTAGCACTGTTTGTGCTGTGATGTGATGCACTACTGCACAGTATAATTAGGACTGCACTGTTAGCATCTCATGTAGATGTGCCCACTGTGAATAGTTTTACTGACTAAAACTGAATTACCAGCAAGACTTATGAATACAGGTGTCAGAACATAGCCATGTGTCCTCTCCACCATGGGCTTGGACATTGGGCTACTCAGTGTACTATTATTCAATACATTAAGTTTGCAAAGAACCAGATTTTCCTCTTGTTTACCAATTTTACTTAGCTTAGTTGGTAGGACAACTGGCTACAAACTAGAAGTCCTTGGTTTTAATCCTAGGTGAAGGTGGTAGATTTTTACTCATTGTTTGCACTTTCAGTCTGGCCTTGAGACCCACCCAGCCTTCTATCCAATGGGTACCATGTGAAAAAGGCAGCCCAAATAAGGTACTGACGACATCACGTCCTTCTCATGCTAAAGATAAAGAAACCATGGAGCTCTGCCTCAGTCTCCTGTAACTGGAACACCTTTACCTTTTATGCCAAATCTATCACTACTGAATTCAGTAGAGGTATTTCTAATTTAAATGCCCATGTTAAAAAAAATAAATAAATAAATAATAATAATAAAATAAAATGAAAGCATGCATAGTATCAGGGATAACTCATTTTAGAATAGCTTTGAATGCTGAACCCTTACGTGTAATAAATCTTATCAAATATATCTTTCTTCTGGTAATCAGGAGCATTTGCATATTTTTAGTTTATTCTCTTCTTATCACTGATGCGTTCTTTTAGCATGTTCCTGAAAAGAGTCCCATTAAAATGCAAATAAAGGATTTACGCTGGCTTGTGCTCCAGCAGTTACCAGATGTGCAATGTGCTGGTGTAATCCAAGCTGGAGATTTTGCAGGCATTTAGAAACAATGCAAAGACAAGAGATTCACAAGAGCATATACCATAAGGAAGGCAGGTTATAACATCTCAGACCATACAACTTTGTTTACAGGAAACCATGTTAAACCCATATGTAGTATATCAACACAACACTGGAATGGAGGCAGGTGTGCTTACTTGTTTGGTCAGTGCATTTTCCTGATGTTCTGCCAAAGCTAGATTCTGGTAACAATTTGCAGTATAGCCAAAAAGTTAAGTGCATGAAATAGAAATTTCTAATTTCACATTTTTGTGGAGGGAGAGGTAGCACTTCATTGCAGGAGGAAGAGTGGATGGAGAGGAAAAAAAAAAAAAAAGCAAACAAACAACCCGACAACAAATGAACCCAAATAAACGCATTACATTCAGGGTTCAAGCATCTCCTGCTGATTAATGAACATCTGGGATGGAAGAGCTGAACTGAAATAAGCAAGACAATATGGCACCAAGCAACACCAGGCACGCCTCTTGTTCTCATCCATCTGGGGGCTGTTCAGTCTAGCCAAAAACAGAAGGTTATAACAACATGGATACAAACATTATCATTCTTCTAGATGCTGCCAGGAACTTTCATCAAAAGAAGCTTCCATTGGCCAAACAGATTCTGGCCAGCAACTGTCAAGTAGAGAAACATACAACGGTGAAAGCAGCTAATCATTTTATAATAGAGTCAAGGCTTGACAGTACACAGGGAGTCTGTGAATTGCTTACGTAGGTCTATAGCCTGCTTCCCAAGAAGTCAGTGGAAATTTTGTTATCCCCTTCAATGGGAGCAGACAATAAGCAGAGAACAGATGGAAAGCAAGGAATGCAATATTCTCCTTGCATATGTCAAGATGACAAGCAGCAAAGAGATTTATCCTAAGAGGAGATAGGAGAGTTTGTCAGTCAGAAAGAATAAAAGGTGAAAAATTATTAGCCAGTTTGTATTGCATCACGTCTGTTAGAAAGAAACTATCCTGGCTGGTGGGTTCCTGTTGCCAGCAGCAGGATACAATGGCTTTAACTGAACCCTGAAACATAAATCAGATTATGCTGAGGAATGAGATGGTATTGATTCAGTAAATCGTTGCTACATTAGTTACGGTCTGCTTTTCCCTTGTGGCTTATTCCAAGAGAAGATTATAGTTACAAGTTATTATCATGGGTTTTGGGGATGAGGGGGTATTTTATTTAAGTTTATATCAACAATAAGAACAGCCACATAATATCAAAATGCGAAACAGTTTTTGAAGTTTTTGCACTTAATATATGTTTGGTACATCATGATCATAACTGTTAATGGATATACTCCTCAACAATAGTGACTGCAAAGAAAATGAGTTTCCTTCCCAGTTCTTTGGTGTGGAGTTCCAGTTTACGTGTGGTTTTATGGCAGTTACTAATTTTCTATTATCACTGTTTACCATTTATGTTTATTATCTACAGGAGAAATATCAATGATGGGTGCAGCAGTGTGGTCAAGTAGTCCCTTCCACCACCACTACTGGTTGACCAAGGTACAGGAAGAGCCAGGTTTGACCAGAAAACAGCAGAGGTGGCACTCTGGGCTCCTATGCATGTGGTGGGATGCTGCTCCGATGCACTGCGATTACAGCACATGGGCACAGACTTGATTAAATCGAGTCTGCTGGAGCATGGTAATTACCACAGTCCAGCGTCATGTGCATCAGCATCCCTGCGCTAAAAAGTGGCAGTGGGGCACTTTAAAGCTCCTTTAACAAGTTTTAATTCAAAGCACCCCACTGTCATTTTTCAGCTTGGGGATGCTGATACATATGACCCTCCACGTAGTTTAATTAGCACAGCTCTTGGAGCTGCACTGATTAAAGCCCCACCCCCCTGCAGCACATCTGTAAGTGCCCACAGGTTCCTCCTTCCAAAACCTGCTCCTGGCCAGGAGGGGACACCCGGGGAGCAGGGGGGAGGGGGCAGCCAAGGAGCAGGCACTGGAAGGAGAAACATGCATACTGTCACCACTGTCCCCTGCCAAGTGTGGCACCCTGCACAGCTACTCCCCACAGACCCCAGGTGGAAACAGCCCTGGGGCTTCTCCTGCACCTGGATCAGCAGGAGTGGCGGTGGCAATAGTGGAAGGGTTGCCCCCCTTTATGCTTTCTCTACCCAATTCCCCTTGTCCATTTCTGGCCCAGGGGATCCTGTGCTCCTATATTCCCCCGTTGTTTAAGAGGCCTACATGCTGAACCCTTCTTTACAGAGTTGTAGATCCACCCATGATTATCTACCACATGTGATAAAAGCTACATTAATGATCTATGATTTTCTATGCAAATAGAGCTTTCACAAGAACAAAGCATTGCTGCAGTTTTCACCCTAAGCTCAGGTGCAAGTGCTATGAATGAAGCAGCAAAGTAAACTGCCAACTGCTGAAACTTCTGTAGCCTGACAAAGGGTTTTGGAACCCGAAAGCTTGCTTAATAACTATTATCCAGCTATTTGGGTTTGTCTAATAAAAGATATCAAGTTCACCCAAGGAACCTTGTCTGAAATACGAGATGCATTCTTAAAAAAAAAAAAAAATTGTTTCATAGTCTCATCAGGGATGTGCACTACTTCAGCAGAGGCTATATTTTAATTGAATAGATCAAATTTTATTAAAAGCACCACAGATTCACCAAAACTCTGTTAAACCCATGCTCAAAATCACCAGAACTGCAACTCCTCATTCAAACTGGGAAGAGTGCATCTGTTTCTTAGTTATTTCTGGAAAAAGGAACATCAATGACAAGTCTACTTCTGAAGACAAGAGCCTGCTGTAAGCACTGGAGAAAATGTAATAGGCAGGAAAACAGCAAAACCATGGGATTGTTTGAAACCCTGATGATTCAGAGTAGCCATAGGATAATATGAACACATAATATTTTACAGAAGCTCAAACACCTTTTCAGTAATCTTACTGGGTACCTGCAAAGGACAACCTAGTCTTCATCATTAAAAAGTATCTTTTATAACTCAGGGTAATAATCCAGGGGTAAACATACAGTGCATTGAAGATAGGGTATTTGACTTTTACAGTAAGGTAAATAAGCATACATGAACTTAAAGCAGGAATATAGGTCACTCCCCTTTTTTGCCATGGAGCCCAATTTCCTCCCTGTAGATTGGGATTTTGAAGCCAGCCAGAGTAGGGATAAAGTTGATGGATTCCTTAAGATTAAAGCACTATTCCTTCAGGACTCATGAAATAAAATTAAGCAAGGGAGTATTAGGGTAGTTACACATTACACTTAGACCAGGGGTGTCCAACATTTTTTCAAAGTGGGGCCGGATCATGAACTTTTTAATCACCCAGTGGGCCAGCGAGCCATATTAAAACACCTTCTGTCCTGGGCCAGAGAGACCCTGCCTGTGTAGCCCTACTGCACCTGCCTGTTACTGCAAGGTTCATGGTAGTTGCTGGTGGGCAGGGGCAGGAGGGACCCATTCTACATCCAGCCAGCTACTGCCCCAGGGACTGAAGGAGAGAAATAAATAGCTCCACATCTCCATCCCCTGAGCAGCACAGCCCCACGAGGCGGCAATGCCTGAGGGGGGCTGGAGCAAGGCAGTCACTGCACCGCAGCTCCTCACCTGCCCACCCCCGCTCACCATGGTGCCCAGCCACCTGTGCACGCAGCCCCAGTGCTGCAAGCCCAGAGTGTGGGGTCCAGCAGACACTGGCTCCTGCCGCCTCACCCCACAGAGGTCACGCCAGGACCCTGCCTGCCGAGGCCCCCCCATGCTGGCTTCTTACATGCTGCTGGGGATGGGAGGAGGCTGGCCAGGTTGGCACCAGCTAGCAGAAGTGGCAGCGGAGCCATGTGCCACTCGGGACTGACCGGTGCAGGCTGGGGAAAATGCAGCTGAGCCCCTGCTGCTCCAGCCAGGCTTGTCCCATCCCGAGTGGCACACAGCTCCACTGCCACTTCTGCTGGCCGGTGCAGACCGGGCCGGCCTCCTCCCATCCCCAGCAGCACGTGGGAAGCCAGCTTCAGCTGCACACTGCTCTGGATGGGACGGACCCATCCAGGTCAGCACTGGCCAGGAAAAGCAGCATGCAGCTGAAGTCGGCTTCCCACGTGCTACTGGGGACAGGAGGCGGCCAGCTCGGTCTACACCAGCCAGCAGAAGCAGCAGCAGAGCCGTGTGCTGCTCAGGATGGGACGAGCCCAGCCGGAGGAGCAGGGACTCAGCTGCATTTTTCCCCTGCCTGCACCGGTCAATCCCGAGCAGCACACGGCTCTGCCACCGCTTCTGCTGGCTGGTGCCGGCCTGGCCAGCCTCCTCCCATCCCCAGCAGCACATGGGAGTCCAGGTTCAGCTTCATGCTGCTCTGGATGGGACAGATCTGCCTGGGTTGGCACCAGCCAGCAGAGGCGGCGGCGGAGCCACCTGCTGCTCGGGACTGACCGGCGCAGGTAGGGGGAAAGTGCAGCTGAGCCCCTGGTGCTCCAGCTGGGCTCATTCTGTCCCGAGAGGCACATGGCTACTCCTCTTCCCACACGCACCATGTCTGCAACATCAAGCTGATGTGGGGCATGTGGGAACCTTGTCCCTCCCCCAGCCCCTCAGCCACTTCCTAAGGGCTGGGGAAGGGACAAGGGGTGGGAATGAAAGTAAACAGCGTTTACTTTCATTTCCTGTTGCAGCACCGTGGGCCTCCGAAAATGCCTTGGTGGGACGTATGGCAGCCCACGGGCCATATGTTGGACAAGCCCAACTTAGACCATACTAAATCTGTGGAATATTAGAAGTTGGAATATGCTGTGAGTAGTCACAGGTTAAGAGTTAATACCATTTCTTGCATGCACAGCTCTAACTTCTCACTAAAAGGCTGACAAGCAGGGGCACAGCTAGAAGCCAAGACATGTGGGCTCTATCCCTGCTCTGGGTGTGGTGGTGGAAGGGAGGGAGGCTGGTTGTAGTGCATCCTGGGGTGCTGGAGGACTGCAAATTGCTCATTTCTTCTCCTTGGAGCAGACTTAAGTTACTCCAACATGAGCTCAGTTGCACAGCCCAGAATTAACCCTTACCTGAAGTGGTGCAACTTTGAGATGCTCAGTAGTCACTTAACATGACTTAATGAGCTTTACTGTGCAAATTCATGCATTTTAAGCACCTTTAGTATGATCTAAGTGTCACATGTAACGTCACCCTTACAAGGAATAAATCAGGAACACCTACTAATTATAGACTACCTAGGGACTTCTGACAGTGCTAAACAAGGGATGGTCTCTGGCATCCCAGGAGTAGCCAAAGAAAATGTAACTCAAATGCATCTCTGTGCTCCAATGCCTCCTTTTCCCCCAGAAAGTGACAGATTACTGCAAGCTTTGTCTATCTGCACATCTCCCTGCACTGGCTCAGGTATTTTAGCCTAGGAGAGCATTGAATGGAATAACATATTTACCTATACTCCTTCAGTGGGCAGTTCTGGATAACAGAAAAGAATAACCCTACAAGCCTGAATGTATAACTCAAGGACTCTATATAAGCACATAAAAGGAATTTTTATTCCTTTATGGGGATGCATAGACCAAGTCACAGTCTGGCCCTGCAGTATTATTCACTCCTAATAGAAACCCAATCACAAGTCATTTAAAAATTAATCCAGATACAGCACCAGGGAATACAATGCAGGGAGGAAAAAATAATTTTGTCTTGGTTTATATGACCCAATAGCAGAGCTCTAGAGGATATTATATTTTAATTTGAATCCCCAACCAGAACCAGAAAGCAAACGGATTTGAACCCTAGCCTCCCATCAGCAAAGTGAATGCCCTAAACACACACTTTAAGGAGGGAAGTACCATCACTTCCTCTTCCCTGGTATGTGTACAGTTATACCCTGAAAACCTATTCACAATAAGGCACAGACATTCTGAAGTGTGCTACAAGTGCTCCTAAACAGATGAAAGAAAGAAGCAGAATTTAGCAACCTTTGTGCAATACCACACTGATTATTCTGCTTCCATTCAGGAAGTACCCCAACGTATCTTGGCACAGGGCTATTTCACTCCATGTGGATATGGTATAGTTACCATTGAGAACCTCAGCTTTTCCTTTTTGTTAGAAAAAAAAAAAAAATCATTTTGCTCTGAACAAATGAGCAAACTTTATTTGCATTTGGGGAAAATTCTGAAATTTCACTTCCCATTCTACCAGAGGGAGAAGGAATTACGGTTATTTGTTCTGCTGCTGAATTGAAGCAACACTTGTTTGCAGTCCTACCAAGGCTTTTCTATTCAACTCTGACTTTCATGATTCTGTTATTCCAATTTCTTTTTTTTATTAAATGGATCAGGGAAATCCCAGACCTAGCTAATTAAAACAGAGTGACCTCTGAAAATCCTGGTACTCACAGGCCTCCGTTGAAGAAGCCTATATTTCTAAGTGCATTTACCTTCAAGTAGTCTATAAGCAGCTGATTTATAGTAGTTGTCTGTTTGGGCCAGGTTAACTGAGGAACCAGGCCTTGTGAAGTGCATAGAAGTCATTCCATATAGTCACTCTTCATAAAATAAAGAGCAAAAAACCCCCACTGCTCAATCCATCACCATAAACCAAAGGAAACAGGTAGGCTTTAAATATTGTTACACAAACAGAGATTGATTAAGCATGACAAACATCTACAGGTTATAAATTTCTCATTCAAAAACGTATCTGAATTCAAGGTCCAGCACAGCCTATTTAAAGCATGTCACTGTCAAGGAGCTGATAGGTCAAAACCTTAAAACACTGAGGTATACCATTACCACTAATGTAAATAGGCCTGAGATTATATAATGCTTAGCTAAAAGCAGTGAAATGCTAAAAAGAGGACCTACACCCCTAAAAAAAAAAAAAAAAAGAAAAAAAAGACAACATTTAAGGAGTATGCAAAAATGAAGCACTAAGCATAGGAGGAGTGATCTGTGGGGAGAGGAGAAAAGGGAATATGGATAAATGTTGGTGGCAGCTATCTTAAAGGATTATTCAAAGAGAAGTAAAAAACAAAACAAAAACTATAGGTTAACATAAGTCTGTGTTTGTCTTAAGCACATGTTTATACCAAGCTGAAAGTTATCAATAAAATGTGAATAGTAGCCTTGATAATTTAGTGCACCTCATACTCAACAAAGCTTCCAGCATGTGGGAATGACAAGGTCCTGTTTAATTAACTATCTTTGAGGAAGACAAATGTAACAAGGCCTCAGTTCCCCCAAAGTCACTTGGAGCCCTCTGGTGGCCCACGGAGACCTGTTCAGACACCTCAGCCACCCCACCAGTCACCTGTCTCACTCTTGCCTGCCAACAATTTGATGTGATTAGAAATGTCCGAGAGCCAGCCTTCCAATAACCAGCACGTGGATAAGTGTCCTGCTCCACTGCACCAGTCACTGGGCTCCCTCTCTCCTCAGCTTGGTCCCCAGGCCCTTTTTGCTCTCTGCCCCCGCTCAAGACTCCCATGCCATCTACACCAGTTCTCAGGGCTCTAGTGGCTTTGTCATAGTTCAGTGGGCCTTGGACAGGCCATCAATTCAACAATGTGAATCCCTCTGAAGGACATCTTCAGCGGCCTCCTTTTCCCCCCCTTCAGTCATTTGTATCTCACAGCTTTTAATACTAGTCCACAACATAAACTACATGTGAAGTTTTCCCCACTTGTCTTTAGGCATTCCCTTCCAGTAGCTCCTTCCTGTCAGGGTCTATGGATTGCCTTGCCTCCTAGGTCTGTAGGCTCCCAGTCAACCAGTTCCTACAAAGCTCCTGCTCTCTAGGGCACACTACATCCTGCTTCTGCCAAAGCCACCCCCAAAACTGAGGCTCCAGCCCCTGGGACTAGCTTATATGCATCTCTGCTCCTCCCTTCTTGGCCACCTGGTCTGAGGCTCCCTTAACTGGGATCAATGGCATCTTGTTATCTAATTAACAGGCCTGTTGCTGCTCTTAACTTTTGTCCTGTCTCCCTCAATTACCTGCTCAAGCTCTGGCTTTTGCAGCTTGCCAATTTAACCCTTCAGTGACTGCAACTCCCTCAGTTCTGCTGCTTGATGCCACTCTCATGCAGAACATGGGTAGCGTCACAGTACTCTGGAGGCTGACTGCCACTACTCCCGGAGCTTTAGGCCCTGGCACCCTCCACAGTCTGAAGTTTGGATTATATTCCACGTGGAGCCCAGGTGGAGGCATCGTCTCCCTCTCCAGGCTTCCCCCACCCAGTAACAGGGTAGGGGCCCTGTTACAACAGAAACAGAGGAGATGAAACCTTTTCTGTAATACCAATACCCATGCCGATAGAACATTCTTAAAAGTATTCCAAAATGCCTTTAACGGTATATTTATTATTTCTATTACTAACCATTTGTAAAGAACAGAAAGCAACAGTTACATTTTTAAAAAGGCTGATGAAAATCTCTAGCTTGTGGTCTTTTTCCCTGAAAAAAAAAAAAAAAAAAAATAGGCCATATTGGCTTCTTCAATTAACCTGACAGTGGACAGCCTTAAAAAAAAAAAAAAAAAAAAAATTCCCTCTTGATCTAAAGAGATTACTAGTTTTAATGTTGCTTCCCCATTTTAAGTACAGTGCTTCTCCTTGAAAAATGATTCTAAAAACCCTTGAAGTAAACCCTTAATTTATTCCTGTCATTACCCAACATCTGCAAGTGATAAAAGCATCAAAAAAATATATATCTAGAGAACATATATAGCTACACAGCAGAGCCACTTTTCTTCAGTTCCAGATATAGATATACACACACACGTTTAAGAATGTTCCATCTTAAAAAAAAAAAAAAAAGTACTCTCTAAAAATGGCATTGAGGGCTTCTATGTTTATTCTCTTAGTGAAAAACAAAAGAAAAAAAACAAAACCAACCCAATTAAGTCAAAATGCTTTACTATTGACCTCAGTATTGCCAGAAATTTATCCTAGCTCTGTCCCAACTGATGATTGATATATATATATATATATATATATATATATATATATATATATATACACACATACACACACACACACACACACTGATATTTTGATTGCTAATCTTGCTCTCTCAAGCCAAAAATTTAAAAGATAAGCTTTCAGTCCTATTAGCTAGAGAACCTGGAAAGGACCCAATTCATTTTCACAGAACTGATACAGACTTTGGGGAAGGGAGAAATGGGGAAAGGGGGGTTGTTAAAATAAAGTAATCAAAATCTGCCATATTTACTTAGACATTTTATGGAAGAGAACCACACTAGTATTTTACTAAGGATGGTTTAGGTACTATTTAGAGTTTTAGGGGAGATTTAATTTGTATTGAAGAATAAGTCACCATTGTCAGACAGAACACTAAAACAGATGAACCAAGGCATCTATCCAGTATAACCAGCAGGAACCAGAGATGTTAATTAAAGAACTTTTGGTAAATATTTAAATATTAAAACAGCATATTTTTTCTCTATCAGAAAATGGAAGACAAACTACTATTTACAACCTTTTTACCCATGACTATGAAAATCATTTCTGTTTCCACACTATCCAGATTTGACCTTACATTATGGAAAAGGTTACGTGGCCTGAGTTCTAGCCTGCAGCTCTTTTGGGAAACAGTTTTGGGTATATATTTGCGCTGCAAAATGAGCACACTTTATTGCAAATTGTTCTTTTGAATGGTTTCATAAGTAGAACCCTTTTATGCCCTTTTCACTTCAGGCAGTCTAAGCCTGACAGCTGGCCACAGAGACTTCCGATTTATGTTTCATATTACTGAGTGAGTGTTGTCCCCAGACAAATCCTATAGTTTTGTAATTGAATTGTGGCAACCACAGCCAACCATGCCCAAGAAGAGTGAGGCTCAGAGAGAGTTGAAGAGGAAAAAAAATGTAGTCCCAGGGAGGACAGAGTATAGAGAAAGGAACAGTCCGAAGGGAAGACAGTGGAGTCCAAGGAAGGACAAAGGGAACAGACATGGAACAATAGAGACTGGAGCAGTCTGCCGTGCTGTTTAGGACATCAGCACTCTGACCCCATCTTAGATAAAAGAACCTCCTCCACAGGAGCTACCTAATAAACAGGTATGGTGCTATGGATTACCAGGAATGCCAGGGACAGAGAAGAGCCAGGGTCTTGAGTCAGAGGCTTGCTCCTTGAGAAGCCATGATAGGGCTGGTTTTAAGGACTCCTGAAAGAGGGAAACTGAATAAGGCTTCTTTTGGAGGAGCCCTAAGCAGAGTTTACCCTTAAAAGCAGTGTGATCTATGACACCTGTAGACATCAAAACTTCTGGTTTGATTTTCCACCATTTTCTTGTCCTGACATGCAGAAAACATGTCAGAGAAGACACAGCCTCTTGCCTCATTCACCTATCATGGCTTTTCTGTTTTATTTGTACTTTTGTCAGTCTGAGATTAAGCTTTTCCTGTTACTTACCTGCTTGCTACTACTACTTCTACCTTCCTTTTATTAATTTCTTTTAAAATTTTATCCCAACCATTTACACTTCTCTCAGAAGCCAAGAACACAAACATTACTAAAGGGCCATGTTGCATAAGAACTTAGGACTTACTTAATGCACATAAAACTTGCGTGTCCACACATTCAAGCAAGCTAACACCTGCTAAGTGCACTCTTATCATAGAGAAGTTGAGCCTTTTGCAGCAAGGAGCATCTCCAGATCATATTAAATAGCACCTGTTGAATTAACTATGAGGATAATACCATCAATTGAGGTCCTAGTCATAGGGCTGGGACCCACACCACACTGAGTGGGTCCCAGCCCACACGCCAGACTGGAGCCTTGAACTAGCTTTCCTAAGGTACAGAGGCTGGGACCAACAAATCAACTGATAGTCAGTCAATCCATCCTTGGGACCTTACTAGAGTCTTAGCCAGCTCCAGTCCTTGGCAAAGGTGGGATCCAGCACCAGGGGTAGCCCCCTCTCCCAGGCTCAGCTTCCCATGCTTGTTGCTAGTGGAAGAGACCCAGCTTGAGAGATTGTAGTAAACATTACCATGTGACTGCTCAGAACAGATTCTAACTTTTCATAACGCTTACTATAATCTACATATAACACGTGCTAAGCGTCCTGTGCCACAAGGCCCTAGATGTGACATGATTTTTGCTCCCCCTGTCCCAGTCCTCATGGAAAGGCCATAGATGTAGCACCTGCCAGGCAGTAATAAAACAGAGTAGCAGGTGTAGCAAGTTCATGGCCACTGGGGTGGCTGTGATGCCCCCTGGTGGCCATGTGTTCCCTTCCTGGCTAAGGCTCTAATGTAGCCCTCAGTTGTTCACACTTCCTCCACACCTTATCCTTATTATAGTGTAAGGGAGTTGCTCATGGGTTATTAGAGAGCCTGAGTCCGTGCAAATCACTACCAGGCCCCTCCTCTGGGTCCCTTTCCCCTCAGCTTAGCCCTTAAACCCAAAAGGCCCTTTTCAGCTCACCTATACCCGTGCAGGGCACCCGAAGCCTTAAGAGCCGATTGCGCAGCTCCATTCCTTCCCTACACCATGCCCCAACCCTCACAGGTGCTACTGTACCATTATCCACTCTGTAAGGGTTTTGGCCTTATCAGCTTTCTCCCTCTATGCTTTCTCTTGGCCCTTTAGCCCAGGCCCATGGTACAGGATCTGGTTTTTAGGCTCCAGCCTCCCTACCTGCAGGGCCCTGACCCTCTCAGTCCCTGGCAGTGGTCCCTCTTGGACCTTTTGGCCCCTTGGCCTCATCCCCCATTCTGGGCCAGTTGGGACCACCCAGCTTCCCCAGCCCTGGCAGTCTCCATCTAAAGCCCCTTCTGAGCTACTGGCTCTCTGAGTAGAACTTGAGCCTACCCCAGCAGGGTTCAAGACTAAACTATCAGTATAACTTAGAACTAAATACCTATGCCATCTTGCAGATGCCCAAATTCTCTCTGGGCTTAACATAAAATAGGGAACCCCTGCCTGCACAAGCTGGCCTTTCTCTCTGCCCCAGGAAGATTCCCTCTGTTCCCAGACCTGCAAATTCACTTACCCATTTCACTGTAACCTCAGGAGCCCTAGTACTCTGTTGCTAGGAGCTCTTCTTTTCCTGGCTCCTAGGGCTAGACTGCCTGATCAGCTGAGGCCTTGAGCTTATATAGCTCCAGCCAGGTCCATTTATTAGGTGACTCTCCAATTATCCCCCTTGCCACCTGCAAGCTGCCTCTGGCTGCTTGCCCTCTTAAAGAAGCAGGTGAAGCCCAGTGCCCAGCTACAGGTGGTAACTAGGACAGTAACTTGGGAGGATGCAAAACTAGCTGCCATCACAGCAGCAGCTGACTGCCCTGCCACAATCAGCATTGCAGCATCCTGTGCTACCCTGTGTGTCCCAGCTGCCCTGCTGTGTCTCTACCACCAGTATTCTCCTGGGGAACTTAAGGCTGGAAAGTGCTACACAGCTTCATGCACATGTAGCTTGAGGGTAAGCTAGGGAAGTAATGATAGCATAGGCACTAGTTCCTCAGACTGGGTTTTATAGTTATAAGCACTTGTGGTGCAAAGCATTTGGAAATCCAATGTATTTGCCATTCCTGAGAATTTCCCTCTTTCAAAGCATTTTTAAATGCTAAAGGACCTCCAAACATCCTGAGAGCCTCTAGCACAAAGCCATGTATCTAGGGCAAAGGGAGCCTAGTTGACCACCCCTGTTCCTCAGTTATCCCCAGCTGCTTGGGCTAGCCCTTTAGGGCCATAGACATCTGGACATAAAAGTTAGAACAGTTGAGGAAGACACCAGCCCTCCAGTCTTGCACTGAATGGTTAGGCTGAACAAGATCATATCAACTGCTGTGTCTTAAATCAACCAATGTATGTATTAGCACCCACATAAAGCCCTTCATTCCTTTGGCACTGCTTACATACTACTTTACCAATGTAATTTTTATATTTTTCCTAATGTAAGCCAGGTCAGTAAACTTTATTTGATTAGTATTTACTGCAAAAAAAAGTTGCCAAAACTACAACTGGCCAAAGACTGTTTAAGCTATAACAACATGGAAGGATATGCTTTATAGCCCATTAATGCACACTTTAGATGGGTTTGAAGTCTCAGAGCTAAAGGCTGAGTGTATTCATCTGCTTGACATATGTTATGAATTGCCCCATCAGGTATGCCTACTGAGATTATCTTTCCTTTAAATTTTAATTTGTTTAAACCTTTCAAAAAACATTTCTATTGCACTGAATGTATTGACTTGCTAAATAATTTGTTACAGGAAAAAATCAAAGCTGACTCAAATCCAGATTTACTGCAAAGTTCTCTTTCTAGAGAATACCTTGTATTGCTAACTCACATTGTGAGGTTTGTGTTCTTTCACTGAAAAACCAAGGAGTTTAGTTTCCAAATTCAGATGATTTCACATTATCTGTAAGGTCTGGGGTAGATCTATGAGGAAGGAGGGGGGAATAGGTAACAAAACAGCAAGTATCCATGAGTGCTACCTCAGACATTTTGCTCCGGGAATCCCTCAAAGGGATTCCAGGAAACAGAGCCACCAATTAAGTAGGCCTTGGTGGTATGGCTCTTTAAAAGCTAAACTGCCAGGGAAATGAGTCAACATTGTATGGCCCAAAGTTGCTGCATAGGCAAAAAGCCACCAGATACCATCATAAAGATGGCCCCTAGAATCTACAGGACACCTATGAGGGCCCTTTACCCTGTCTCACAAGGAAATGAACCCCAGCGTATCAACAAAAAAGGAGGGGAGAATGGTCTGGGAGAAAAACCCTGGGTACATTTTCTCCTATTTAAGCCCTTCCAGTAATTCTCTCCCTTGCCCAATTAAAAGAAATCAGACACAGTAGGATTTCAGACACCACCATGTAAGACATGGGGTGCAGTAAAAAAAGCTAGCTCTTACCAAGGTATATCTCTTGCTCCTGAAGACACGTGGGTCCTGTATGTTTACAGAAAGGGGTTGTGAAAGCAGCGCCATGATCATGTGAAAAAAATGTGACTGGCCTACTAAATTTGCTTAAATAATAAAAGTAGCTGTTATTAGCATAGCATGAAGTATTAATCCCTTCAGTTTGATAGGCATTAAATTATTAACCATGCAATCCAGTAGAAAAAAGGAGACCTGCCATGAGTTCTAGGCCACCCTAACGTGAACCTCCTTCTTGTCTCATGGGTTTCACTGACATTAACCTTTGAGCACCTGACTTGGGGCTGTGCCATGACACAAAGGGCCTGTTAACATGTGCACCATTACTCCGCAGTAATTTAGGTTACTACACAGTAACCAAAAATGGCTGCACAGTACAGGCACGCGTCTACACGTGCACACCCATACTGTACAGTAACTATGGTGACTTATGCTGATTTGGGCATAAATTTGCTACCTACATGATTCAGGTAGCAAATTTATGTCCAAGTAGTTACTGCTCAGTAGGCCTGTGCTAAGCGGAAAATATTCGCTTTGGATTCAGCCATTCAGAGAGACAGTGATTTGAATCACTGTCCTGATTCAATTCAGCCAATTCCAAATCCAAGGATATTTGGCCATAGACTATACAGGCAGGCAGTGCTGGTGGGAGCACCTAAGGGAGCAATCAGACGAGCCCTGGCTTGAGCCAGCAGCCCTGGGATAAGCTGCGTCTCATCCAGCTGCTCCCCTGGCTGCCCCCACTAGGGCGAGGCAGGCAGTGCTGGCAGCCCTGGGAGAAGCTGTGGAGGCTGGGGGGAAATGATCACGGAGCTGGGGGATTGAACCGGGTGCTGGGGGGAAGCCCCCCTTTCATTCCCCCAGCCCCTGATCATCCCCCCCCCCACCTCCCAGTTCAATCCCTGGGCTCCCTGATCATTTCCCCCAGCCTCCGCAGCTTCTCCTGGAGCTGCCAACACTGCATGCCTCACCCTGGCAGGGGTGCAGCCAGGGGGAGCAGCTGGATAAGCCGCAGCTTGAGCCACCAGCCCCAGGAGAAGCCACAGGGGCTGGGGGGAATGATTGGGGATCTAGGAGAAAATGATCAGGGGCTGGGGGAACAAATAACAGTTTGCTCCTGGTTCAATTCCCCCCAGCTCCCTGATCATTCTGCCCACCTCCCAATCATTTCCCCCTAGCTTCCCTGATCATTTCCCCCAGCCCCCACCACTTCTCCTGGGGCTGCCAGCACTGCACCTTGGTGTGGGGACAGCTGGGGGAGCTCTAGCTTCTTCCAGGGCTGCCGGCTCAAACCAGGGCTTGTCTGGCTGCTTTGTTAGGGTAGCTTGTCATATTTTATGCTTTAAAAGTCACACCTGTTTATATAGAGTGGTGAATTTAAGAGGAGGCTTGACATCTACCTGGCTGGGGTCATTTGAGCCCGGTTTTCTTTCCTGCCCAGGGCAGGGGGTCGGACTTAATGATCTACAAAGTCCCTTCCGACCCTACTTCTATGAATCTATGGATTATAGTATTGTTTAAAGTTTTCTTTTATATTCAGGCTAAAGTTCTGTATAGCCTCATTGTTATCTGAACTTTTCATTTTGCTGGTGTTTGTAATATCAGCTGGCTTTGTTTCTTGTAAGTAGTTTATGGCCTTGAGTTTGCTCGCATGATGTTTCTTTCCTTTTTCTATCACTGACAAGTTTTTCTACCACAACATAGTAATAGTTTTGTTACTAGTTCAAATTAACTGAATTTGGCACTAACCCTGGAGGGATGAAATGATTTGATATGTTAATAAAAGATGATAAAGGAGACCAATGGACAATACATAAAGTAAGACACCAGAAAAAGGCAAAATTAAGAGGTGTGCTCATAATTTGTCTGTTGAACAAAAGAATATGAATCTGACAAGAAAAATATGGACAATATGCTGACTGCAGAGATACCAATCCAAAAGCAAGGTGTCAAAGGATTCAAGTTAAAGAAATGCACAAACACAGGCACTCACACACACACCAACACAATGGCAGCAGGAGAGGAAAGGTTTGGTGGAGGGATTTAAGTCAAGGTGTATAGGGACAGAGTCCAGGTCCTTTGCTTGGGGAAGCAAGTGGGGTGATAGCTACCTATCCTGGACTGTGAGTTGATCCTCGACGGCCAGTCAGGGTCTTCTCCAGCAAGGTGTTGTCCAGAGGGGGTCACCAGCAGGGCCTCTGGGTGCATAGGTGGTGTGGCATAGTTCTGGTCCAGATGGAGAGGGCATCCCAAAGAGATCACACTCTACCACCCCTTTTATAGGGGTGGGCTACCTGTGTCTCCTATGGAAAGGACATGTCTAGGCAAAGCCAGTCCTGCTCAGATGCATATGTGCAGATCCAGGTGTCCTCATTGTCTGGTGGGACACAATAGTGGGTTTGCTGGGTTCTGTAGGTTCTTTATCGTTCGAATGCTGGGTTTCGTCTCTGTTCCTAGGCAAGTCAATGCAAGGCAATGGTCCAGTCATTGAGTTGATGGTCCAGTAGAGGCCTGCTACCATTGTACCTCAAGCACCCTCATTCATTCAAGAACCAATTTATGAGAGACTGGTTAGACATGAGTCACAGTTGCAACATACTATACAATAGGTTATACCCAGGCAGGAGACACACGATGGAGGCTTGACATACAAAATGGAAACTTGACATTACAGACACAGGCCTAAATCATATAAATTCAATATAAAACAGTTAAAAAAAAAAGTCAATACAAACATAACAGAACATTATTGACAATATAAAAGGGGCTTGTTACTATAAGGGAGTATAAGAACTTATCTTAGTTTACCTAGTATTACTTGTAATTACTTATTAGGGATAGAGAGGGCAGAGAGAAAGTCAGAAATGGTTGGAGAAGGGGAGGGAATGTATTTTTAAATAATAAAAAAAGAAAAAAAAATGGGGGTTTTGCTACATATTCACCTGAATTGTCCCATTGGCTTCAATGGAATTATTTAGTTGTATTCTATGCATGTAGAAGTCATGATAACACTGGGATTTTAAATTGAGGCTCTTTGTGACAGACACAATCCTTTAAAACTATCCTCCCCAGCTAGCATGATGGAACTCTAATGTGAGTGGTGCAAATTATTTTATGTTGGTTGGCTGAACCAAAATGAAAATATTTGGTTTTCTCCACCAGAATGTTCTTTCACACCTATATCCCTGTTATGATGTGTTCCAATTAGAATGTGTTGGAGCAGACTAAATTAATCCAGCAGACAGATTAATCGAGCGCTAATTAGCATGCTCCAGCATCCTCAACATCATGTGTATTCAGCATTCCACACTTCAAAATGGCGGTGAGGGCACGTTAACTAAAGCTTTAGTTGTCACTATTTTGAAGTGTAGGACACCAAATACATGAGACACTACAGGCGCTTCAATTAGAGTGGCTCCCAAGAGCCGCTCTAATTAAATCACCCATCCATCCCCACCCTGGACCACGTGTAAAGGTGCTCCCTTGTGTCTATTCCATTTCAGGTATCTTGAACAAAAAGCAAAGCAATGGAAATATAGGCACCATTATCACCACAGTATGCCCTTAAACCCAGGACATCATGCAAGACTAGATTTGATTCCTTTCTCTTTCTGAAATTATTTGAGTCCATTATAGGGTATTTGAGTTCATTGGGTATTCTGCACTAGATGTATGCTCTGTCTCTTTAGTACTACTCTCTGTGGAACAACCACTGGAGCATGAAGTAGAATCTAAATGTTCCATTTTCCAGATGAGGGTTCTTGTCCCTGGGCTGGAGAGTCACTCCTGTTCTCCCTGACCTGATAAATATTTAGATATTCTAAACAAAGTGGTATAGCATCAATAGTAGACAGACTAAGGGAGATGCACCACAGCATATGTCATAGTGTAGTGGGAGGAGAAAAGGGCCATTCTTCTCTGACATAAATAACAATCCAAGCAGAATCAGAAGGGCTTAAGTTAAGAAAGCTTATTTTAAAATCTAAAGATTTTTTTGAAAAAACACTCCAAGTGGGGTTAGGAAGACAGTGAGTGAGGTAAAGTAAAGAAGAAAGAGGAAGAAAAGGTGAAGGAGAGTTTAAAACTGGGGTTTAAAAGTGAAACAAAAAACACCACCAACCAACGAACCAAACTGTATGCTTTTAGCTCCTGCAAGGTCAAGTGAGAAATTTGCAAGACAGTCATGATCTTAGCAAAGCATTAATGAAAACATAGAAGTGCCTAGGGCTTTCAATGGTTATTCCCTCTATATCTTCAAGAAGTGGAGAAGAAAGGACCCTGGTAAGTATAGGCCAATTAGCCTAACTTCTAAGCCAGGGAAAATACTGGAAAAAATCATCAAGGAGTTTATGCGTGATAGGCTTGCAGAAGGTAGGATTCTGAATGACAGCCAGTGTGGGCACCAACCTCATCTCCTTTTATGATCAGGTAACTTGCCACCTGGATAAGAGAAAGGAGGTTGACATTGTATACCTTGACTTCCAAAAAATCTTTTGATTTGTTATCTCACGTTGTTCTCATGAGAAAATTGGAAGATTGTGGGCTTAACTGTGAGACAGTTAGGTGGGTAGGAAACTGGCTGTGGGGTAGGACCCAGAGTGTCCTACTGAACGGATCTGTTTTGTCTTGACAAGAAGTGGCCAGTGGTGTCCCTCAGAGGTCAGTGCTTGGTTCAGTATTTTTTAACATCTTCATCAGTGATTTGGACGTGGGGGTGAAGAGCTCACTGGCCAAGCTCATGGATAACACCAAGTTATGGGGAAGTGTGGTCACGTTTGAAGATAGGCTACAGATACAGGAGGACCTAGACAGGTTGGCAAGTTGGGTGGATCAGAACCAAATGAAGTTTAACATTGAGAAATGTAAAGTGCTCCACCTGGGGACAAACAACCCCCTACACACCTACAGGCTTGGCAATGCCGATCTGACCAGCACTATGAACCAAAGAGACCTGGGGGTAATAATAGACCACAGTATGAACATGAGCTGGCAGTGCAATGCTGTAGCCAGCAGAGCAAATAATACTCCAGCAAGACCAAGAAAGTGATTCTTCAGCTCTACTCAACACTGGTGAGACTGCAGCTAGAGTACTGCATCCAGTTCTGGGTGCCACACTTCAACAAGCACCTGGAAAAGCTTGAGAGAGTCCAGAGACAGGCCACCCATATGATCAGAGACTTGCACAGCAAGCCACATGAGGAAAGGCAAGTGACCTGGGACTCTTCAGCCTGAAAAAAAGAAGGCTGAGAGGGGGGATTGGTAGCAGCTTACCACTACATCAGGGGTGTAAATCAAGGGCTTGGTGAACAACTGTTCACCAGGGCACCCTTAGGGAAGACCAGGAGTAATGGTCACAAACTCCTAGAAGACCATTTCAGGCTCAACGTAAGGAAAAACTTCTTCACAGTCAGTTGTCCAGACTGTGGAACAGGCTCCCTCCAGAGGTGGTGCAATTGCCTACCCCGGAAATCTTCAAGAGGAGACTTGATGGTCACCTTGCTGGGGTCACCTGAGCCCAGTAGTCTTTCCTGCTTGGTGCAGGGGGCTGAACCTGATGATATTCTGACGTCCCTTCCAGCCTCACAATCTAGAAATCTATTAATCTTTTCTCCTTCTAGTACAGGCATCTCTGGTGAGCCAGGACACTGGGCTCAGCAGTACACTGGAGAGGTTTGAGAGCTGGTTTCTCTTGACAATGCAAAATTTCTCTGGCACTGCTCAGAGCAGCATTCCAATCATTAAAAAGTACTTGCAGCTTCCAAAGGGGCTTTCTTCTTCTACAGAGACATTTAGACATTACAACGAACTCAATATGTGTTTGCCTCATTTTCTTTAACTGACAGCAGATAAATTTCACAAACGTGCTTCAACCATCTGTTAGTACCATGCATCCATTATTTCATATTATATGTAGATTGAGTTCTTTGGAGCATTTTTGTTTTGCATGGTGCCTAGCACAAAGAGACCCTGATCCACCATTGGGATTATGTAACCCTTCTGCTGAGCATCTGTCAACAGCAACAAGGGCCAGGTTCAATTTTGGACATACTAAATATATTTTACCTTGGCTTGAGCCCCCAACCAGTCTACCTGGAAACACTAAATGAATCACTAGGGTGTCCAATAAAACTAACAACCCTTCCCTCACAAGCAGTTTGAACACAAACCCCTGCTTTATTACAGAGCAACACCAAAACACAACATACAGTTAAGCAAAACAAAAACACTGTCCTGGTTCAAAGTATATCCTGTATTACCCCTACTGGGGATTCTTCAACCCCAGGCTTGGCGGTCCGAGAGTTGGGGAGCCTTGACCCAAAAACAAGTTAGTCCCTGGGAATTTGGGTGCATCATCTCCCTCGCTGTCACTGTCCACTGAGGGTGCCAGTTCCCTCTGCATTGTAAAGGGCCCCTCAGTGAGTCGATGCATCTCTGCCAAGCTGCTGTGGAGCACCAATCTCTGTTCCTGCCTGAGTGGCTGTGAGGGTGAGCTACCAGTGCCTGCCCTGGACTCCCAATCTAAACCCCACACAGCTACTGGACTTGAAACCCTGGCTGTCTGTACCACCTGGCCTCAGGCTCCAACAAGCATTCCCCTCTCCTCCGTAGGGACCCAGGGGAAAAACAAAGAGAGAGCCCCCATCCCAAGTGGCCTGAACCTTAAATAACTTTTCTAAACTCAAAGGTCCCCAGTCAAGAAGCAGCCTCATTGGAACACTGCTAATGCAGACCAATCAATTCAAATGTGGTCAGCACTCCAGGATTCAGCCACAGTCACTAAACTGGTTTTTACAGGGTGTGTTAAGGAATCTTAAGGCAATGCTCTGGAGGGAGGGGGGCGAGGAATGGGAGGTGGTCCTCTCCCATCCTAGAGAAGGTACAATATACAACAATCACACAGAAAACGTGATCATGCTTTACAGCCAAACAAGATATAAAGTGTGTTTCATGTCACTGCGTAACACAAAATGACTTGTGCATTTTCGGTGTGCTACAGGAATCGTTAACCAGCACCGTCGTATAAATAGATACATTCAGTGTAGGTTACAGCAGCAGCATTATTTACGGTATGCTTATAGGTGTGGCTACACCCATGCTTTACCATGTATATGCTTCACTACTGGCTGTCATTTACATGACTGTCAGTTCTTTTAAGAACTGGTATTCCAAAGCACTGACATACTTCAGAGATAGATGTTTTAGGAAGTCAAAGAAGCAAGGAGGGGAATTAACTATGGCTACCAACTTACACACATCCCAAAACTACAAACAAGTGTCTGATGTACCCTTGAAACATTCAAAGAGCACCCTAGTCTTTGGCTGAAACTTGGCAACCAGGAAAGAGATATTGGGTAACTAACTACCTAAGAAGCTTGTAATAATGTTTGTCTGTCTTACTACTTGCTTTATAATTTTTCCACAATAATCAATACAGCCCTAACAGGTACAATATTGTGTCCTGGATTTGAAATCTGGGCATGTAATATTATAGAAAACAAAGATCAGGGCTTTGTTTAGTTTTCACTCACCACCTGATAACCAGTCCTTATAGAAAGAAACTAACCAGTTTAACTTGGGTCCTCCCCGCATGAGCGGCAATCAGACCCATCCAAAATGTTACTTAAAATAGTAATTTAAATAAAGAACCTTCTGCATAGTTAAACAACAATTGTCTTTATATTGGGCATAATTAACAATGGCCTTATGTTGTATGTTTCCATTCTACATTTCCAAGTGCTTTGGAAACTATTGAAATTAAGCCTCCTAGCACTATTACAACACAAGGCACTGTTATACCCACTCTATAGCTGTGCACCCACAAAATTGCCAAGGTGATACAGCCTATGGCTCCTTGATCAGTGAACCCAATTCTCCTGGCTTGCAAACACATTCTAAGCTCAAAGTCGTCTTTCTCTTCTGATCAGCAGAAGCAATATGAATGACAAAAATAGAAAACTACTAGCAACGTGTCTTTTTCCCCCAATGAAAGGAACACACATGAAAATGAGAAACCTATAACATCAACTTCATTCTTCTTACTAAAAATACAGCAGTCAACCCTTGCTAATTTTAATTTTTTTTTTTTTAAATGCTATACTTGGCTTAGCGTAGGTAAGCTTAGAAGGATGTGTCTGAACACATTTCAAAGGTTTAGAGTTATAGCCAATAAACCATTCTTTTCTTTAAGCTCCTGTTGTTTCCATGGACTACATCAGCGACTTACAACAGGATGGTCATTACTGACAATAGCAGGCTAAAGCAACACAGTAGTACACCGAATATCACTACCTATACTGATACTTATATCTGCTTTTCACTTTGCCCTGGCAGCTTTTCATCATACACATTTTAAGTGTAATTTTTTGAATGAAAAAGAAAGATCATTTGTCTCAAGAAGAGAGATCAAATATAACAGGACAACTGGAGAAAAGAGAATCTTGGAGCAGGTACAGAAAGAAGTTAAATAGATACAAAGGACCTATGGGACCTAACAAGTATTGTAGAACCAAAGGGCATGAGAAGTTAAGAAGATTTAAATGTGGTAGACTTGGATCTTAGAGCAAAGAATAAAAAAATGAAGCCTCAGAAGCAGAAAATAGAAGAAACAGAGCCATTAAAGGAGAAATTGAGTGCCCTGAAAACATATGGTCCGTGAAGAGAGAGAGGGGCAATAAAACAAGAGGATCAGCAGAGATTTGCAGTGTTTGTCTGCATTTTGGAAGGACCAAATTCTAAACCAAAACATTTTTTGTTATATGGAGGAAATGATAA
Source organism: Alligator mississippiensis (assembly GCF_030867095.1). NCBI lineage: Eukaryota > Metazoa > Chordata > Crocodylia > Alligatoridae > Alligator > Alligator mississippiensis. The sequence goes on from NC_081824.1 coordinate 318,484,764, forward strand.
ACTCCAATGGGGGTGAAGTATGAATCATAATAAGAAACATTCACATGTCTAGACATGCACTCACACAGCCAGAGCCAATGAGAAAATTGGAAGTCAGATGGAAGGCAGGGAAGTCAACATAAATGAAGCAGAACCAACTGTACTACAGCAGATGGTTCATGATGCTGCTGGATAGACTTGACTCCTGCCTCAATGTCACTGGAATATTATTGCCATGGGGATACAGAAAGTGACTACTTAGAACACTTCTTCTCAAGTGGGTTTTCTTATGACCTTCTCTAATGCTTTGCTCACAGTGAAAACAGCAAGTTTTAAGCACACAATTAGGATTCACTGTAAAGTGATTCTAAGTAAAGGAGTCAGTATAAATTAGCTTGAACTCAAAGTACCACATGCACAGTGAGTTTCTAATACAGCCTGCCACTAAAAATCAAAAAGGTTTATTTTCTTCCTTTTTTATTTCCATGTGTCTAGACCCTCTAGACCTTTGCCCCAGCCCTTTTCCTACAGTCTTCTTCACAAAGCCAAGCTTTTATAAATGCTGTGGCTGAGTCAACTTTGGTTTCACCCAGATTTATAGGTTAAATTAGGCTGTAAAGCATCATCCAAAATTCTTAAAGTGACAAAAATATAAAGTAATGCTAAGAACTATCCTACCTAGAATCTGCCCACTTTCACATCCTCCCAGCCCTCTTATTTTTTCATAAAAGTTGATGTCCCCCAAATACAACATTAAGGAACCCTTGGTCCCAATCCATTTCCTCACCACATTAAGGCTGAGCCTAGAGGGCAATGTGTGTGATATGTACATTGGGTGACCTAGAAAGTAGATTCCATTGACATATAAACCTCAAAAAAGATTTTTAAAACCCTTTTGGGCTGATATTTTCAGAATATCAGATCGATATTACCAATATCTAATACTTCAGTTGTCTGTACTGGGTCTCTGCCCAAGTTCCTCCCTCTCAGATGCAATAACTGAACATTACACTACATTATTTTTGCAAATTCTGCTATCATCCAGGCATTCATAATAAATTCTGCTATCATTTCAGGCATTTTAAGCAAAATATGCCCATGTGTGCCTTCAAAGTGACCAAACCAACTCAATTGGTAAAGCCAACATATTCTGAGCTTTAACCTTTTATTATTGATGTTATTATTGTTGTTGTTATTAATAACAATAACATCTTAAAAGTACACAACAGCAGTCTCTCTCCTGTAGTGGGATTTCTTCACATGTTTTATTCTTTCTTCCTTGAATCCATGTCCTGCTTACTAGAGCCTGGGATTTTTAGGGCCCTATGGGGAAATAGTAGCTATAGGCATTTACTGGATCTTCCAGGCTGCAGCAGAAGAATCAAAAAACATCAAGCTTGTAAAACTGCAGAGCAGTAAACCTCTTATTTATTAAGCACAACTTCTGGCAACTGCTTCTTTCAGTCTGGTCTGATGACTAGTAACCAACAATCTTTTTTTCTTCAATAGCTGCCTTCACTTGACAAGACCTATGCCCCAGGTCCTGGGACATCATTATGATTATGCAGCATTACAACTTTCTCTCCAGGACCCCTGTTAATGCATGTCATTTCGTACATCATCCTGTTTTTGTGAGAGTACACAAGAGACTGCACAAGACAGAGACTTATTTTTTTTTAGTTACCTTGTCAGGCAGCATACCTATAACAAAAGGCACAGTATACCAAAGGGCAAGAAAGAACACAAATAGGATTAATCTCCAGTACTTCATTAGTGTACTAATGAAGGGTAACAGTGAGCCAGTTCATGCTTCCTCCCTACCACCTCCCAAAAAGGAAGTAATACACCTTACTGATATGCAACAGCTATAGTACTTCTGTTCTAAGATGCACTAAGTGTGCCTTGCCTTCCTCTGGGGCTTCTCCCTAGCATGATGGTAAGGCAGTGAGTATATGGGAGGTGTCTACACATTCATTTGACATGGGGCTAGTTTACTTGCAAGTAAATGCTCCCAGGCAGATGTCTACATGTGCAGGGACATGGGAGCAGATTTGCAGCTCCTGGCAACAAACTGCTTCTGCTCCTTGGGGCCCTGCAATGGCCCCCTGGTGCCACTAGAGGGAGATCAAGGCTTCAGCCGCAGCTGCCTGCAGCCAGAGACCATCTGTAAAAGCCAGCCCTGCTCCCTGGCCAGCTGCATTTCAAGTCAGGAGCAGTGTGTAGAGCAAGGGGGTAGACCGCAGCAGCTCTCACCCTGCAGGCTTTGGCTCCCCACACCACGGCTTCTCCAGCCTCTGCCCCTGGCAGTGACACCCGGCACCCTGGGCTCCTGCAGGCTGCCACGCTGGCCCTGCTGGCCCACCATGCTGGCTGCTGGTTAGCCTACAGCCATCTGGGCCATCCCAGCTCCCCCACGTGTAATGACCACTTGCCCTGCCCCACTGTGCCATCCCAGGGCCACTGCCGCTGGCTGGACCCTAGCAGGGATGCCAACAACAGGCTCCAGAATGCGACTGCCAGAGCTGTCCTCACCCTCCTGGGTCTCCAGCCTCACCACCTCTGGGTCCTTCAACCACAACTGGAGGCTGCATGTCATCCAGCATACTTGAGACAATGAGCAGTGACTGGAGGCATTCCGCATGACCCGGGCCACCTTCCAGGATCTCCTGGAGCAGCTCCACCTGCACCTGGAGTGGCAGGACACCAACATGCAGCAGGTCATTGCCACAGACACCCAACATCGCCCTGCTGAAGTTGGCTGGACATCAGGAGGTATTACTTCTTGGTTAGGGCTGCCAGGCTCTGGAATGGTCGTGCTCTCTCCTACCTTGGGGGTGTTCAAGGGGGAGCCTGGATAGATATTTGGCTGGGGTGTTATGACTCATTTCTGCCCGGGGCAAGGGGTCAGACCTGATGATCTGTTTAGGTCCCTTCTGACCCTAAGCACTATGATACTATGATCCCAGGGATGTTGTCCTCGGTGAACTTGAGCCAAGTGGTGAGGACGTGCCAGTGTCCCTTGAGGCAGCCCAAGGTGAACTCCACCAGGGTGTGGGTCCAGTCCAGGTACCAGTTGAAGTGGGTCTGGCCGGTGTTTAGCTAACTGGTGTAGGGCTGCATGAGCCAGGGGAGAAGCAGGTAGGTGGGGTTGCCAATAATGAGGAAGGGTAGGACCACCATGGTGCCCAGCTGGAGGTCCAGCATCCCTGGTACAAAGCATCTGCACTGCACCAGGGCTGGCAGGTGGAGCTCTGAAACGCGAGTGCCATAGGCACTGCCCTCCCAACCAGTACTCATGTTGCTGAAGGCACTGTGGTGGCCAATGATGGCCTGGAGCACAATGGAGTGAAAGCCCCTCTGGCTGTAGTCAAGGCAGTCACCATGGGGTGGGCAGGTGATAAGGATTTGGGTCCCATCCAGGGCCCCAATACACTGGGGGAAACCCATGGCTTAGAACCCCACCACCACAACCAGGGGATCGTGCATACAGAGCACAGTGTGACCCAACATGTCCTGGAGGGTGCCACACACCTCTAGTATGGCCTCCCTTGCAGTGGCCTTGCTTATGCCAAAGAGGTGGCCCACGTAGGGGAAGCTGGTGGGCACGGCCAACTTCAGCAGGGCAGTGGCCAGTTGGGTGTAAATCACTGCTGCAAGTCACCTCCTCCTGCACTCCCTGCTATAGCATGCCAGGACAGCTGCCCATGAACCCCACCCCATCACCCACCCCAGCACCACATTCACTGCAGACAGTTCTCAGAAAAATACTTTACTGCCCTCACAACAAACAGACCCGTGCTTCCCTCCCAATAGAGCCTGCCCCCCTCAATCCCCAACAGAGTCCCTCCACCACCCACCCACCAATAATAAAACACCCTCTTCCTTGTGCAAACTATTTACAATATGATTCGTGTGTCTGCCCACCTGGGGTAGGCGGCTGTGGGGTTGGGGGCACATAGGGGGCAGAGCCTGGGTACAAGCAGCCAGCACCCCAGCCTCTGGCCATTCTCCTGCAGGTGCACACACCACAAGTCTGGGAGGCCAGGAGAAAGAAACTGTTTATGAGAAGTTTGCAACATTTCTGAGATAGCATGCTCTGTACCAGGAGCCATGTGGTGCCTGGCCTCAGACTGGGGGGGGGGGGGCGGGGGGGGGAAAAATCAGATGTACATGGGTGCCCAGGAACCATGGTAAGTCAGCTGGGTAGGCCCAGGCCCAGGCAGCCACCAGCTGAGCCCCCCATGCCTGCTCACTCCCCAGGGGCCAGCAGGCTGCTGGGTGATAGCTACAGACAGCCTGGCTACCCTGCCCCATTCCTAGGCCAGGATAGACCAGGCTTCTGGTGCCACAGCTCCAGGCCCCGTTGCCCCCACTTCTTCTCCTACAGGCCAGCCTGTCTTCTGTGCTGCCACCAAGCCCATGGCACGTGGGCTAGGGGGACACAGGGCTCCTGGACAACTGGGACACAGAGCTACCCGTGTCCCCACCCTCCCTGCAGGGGGCCTCTGGTGAGGTGCCCCAGGGCCAGCCCCCCTCATACTGACACTGTACCCCGAGCATGCCCCTGCTGCATGTGTCCCAGGCACTGCATGAGGAGCCATTTGCACAGAGCAAGGGGTGCCCAAGCTACTGTGCCCTGCTATTGCTGATCACCATGGTGCCTCAGGTGAAACTGCAAGCCTGGTGTGGGACCCTGAGCTTTAACAGCACAGAGGGCAAGCCCAGACTGCCCCACAACCTCCACCACTTACTGGAGGGTGACTTGCAACTGTGTTACACATCCCCATCCCCCGCAGCTGAGAAGAACATCACTGCCAGCATTGATATGTCCCTCAACATGTGAGGCCCATGCCCACATAGCTGCGGGAGCACAGATTGCTCAATAAAGTTTTGCATTGGCTCCTGCCTCCCTGTGTTCTGTAGGGGCAGAACCCAGGGGCCAGGTGAGTGCAGCCAGGCTGAGTGGGGAGGGGGGCATGGGCAGGGAGGGCCCTTACCATGTAGGCAGAGCTGGTGTGGCTGGCCACTCTGGTTGGTTCCAGCTGGCGACAATGTCATGCAGCTCCTGGTAGACTCATTGGGCAGCAGAGCATGGCGTGCAGGTACCTGACCAGGGCTCTCTCCCTGGGATAAGCTGGCACTGCTGGTGGCTGGCAGTGATATGGCTAGCTGTGCCTTGCGGCTGGGGCCAAGGCTGCAGAGCTGTCAGGGCAGGCACTGGCCTGTGCTCCCCAAGCTGCTGGTAGAGGTGGGGAGTTCAGCAGGATGGGCTGCTGGCACCCAGAGGGGCCCTCCCCAGTGACACAACACCATAGGTGACAGGCCAAAGCAGGGGCATGGATAGACTGCTCATGCTGCTGTACATAGTAGCATGGCTGCAGCCTGGGTGCCGGGGCACAAGGATGGATGACATCCCACTGCCATATAAAGTTAATGGACTCCCTGCCTGACAATTGTGGTCAGTGATGGTGACCCACTGTCCCTGCAAGACCTTGACCTTTATGTGGCACTGCTATGCTGACTGGTCATGCCTGTGCTCCCGCATCCAGCCTGACAGCCCCTCACAGAAGTGGGCGTTGGAGCACCTGCCCCATGCAAACTGCTGCTGCACATCTGCCTCACCCCAGTCCTACAAGGTTACTAGTCTCCTCCTGTGACCAGTTGGGGCTTTGGGTGGTGGCATATGGTATCAGTGACAAGGCCTTTAGGGCTCCTGCACCAACTTTTGGGGCCTTTGTGTGGCTGTGTCTGTGCTGCTGGGCCTGGGAAGCTGCCTGCAGTGCCCTGCATAGGGATACAGCATGGAACTAGCAGCTGTGCAGCAAGGTGATGCCCTGCAGCACCTGCAAGACCTAGGCAGGCTGCTAGGTGTTGGCTGCAGGCAGCTGGTGCTGGCCCCAGTAGCCAGGAGCCTGGAGCACCCTGCAGGGCTGCATGGTGTGCAGTGGCATCAGGGTTCAGGCAATCTGGCACAGGTAGACCACAGCCTGTGCAGTGGCAGCAGAAGCCAAGAGTTCCCCCAGGCTTCCTGCTGTTGTGCCCCAGGGCTCAAAATGCCTACAGGCTTTTAAAGGGCCTGTGGATGGTGCTGCCATAGAGGCAACCCAGTCCTCAGGCAGGAGAGGCTCCCAGCCCTGGAGCTAAACTAAGACTGACCCTCTCATGACAGGGCTGACCAGGAGCAAATCTGCTTCCAGTTAGCATCTACATGTGTATTACTCACAGTAAATACTTGCAAGTAAATTTGCTACTTGTTTTTACAGGTAGAAAATTTACTCATGAAAAGTGAAGTTTACTGTGCGATAAGCATGTGTACATGTAGACATGCACACTTACTGTGTAGTAAACTACACTACTGCGCAATAAAACATCTAGTGTAGACACCTATGGAATGCAAACCCAGAACTAGTCATTAGGCTGTGGAACAGGAAAGAAAATCCCTATGTCAAGAAAAAACAAACTGCCACTGGCAGATGGAGACAGGAAGAGATAAGGGGCTGGTGATGAAGAAGCAACTTAATTGGTTATTGACATTTCAAATGAATGAGACGTTCAACTTGAAATAAAAAGGGGCAGAAGGGGCATAAACTACTACTTGCCTTCCTATACTGTTCACTCAAAATGAACTATTGGATAGGCCATTGCTAGCCTGTCAATGCAGACATCCTGTTTCTGTGAGAGTAGATAGTTACTTGCTTGCATACATCAGAAAAACAGCATCTAGTTACATTTAGATACCTAGGGACACACTGAAGCCAATCCAAAGTTTGTTATTGTCTTAGTGGAACCAGGATTTCACTCTAGTTTATTCTTTTATAATTTTAGTAGAAACAGGGGAAGAAACAAGGTAACACAGCAAGATTCACATATATTGACTGAATATATCCAAATGTATCAAGCACTTCATATTAGTCTTATTTAAGTCATGGCAATATCAGCTAGGAATGCCTAGAATGGTGCTCATGGGAAATCTTGGCTCATTCTCTGAATACATCCACAATGAGCCTTCTGCTTTTAGAAATGAATTGAAAAAATCGGGCAAAATGATCAAAGTTATAGATTAGCTGGCCTCAGAATCAAATTAAGAGACATTCCTGCAGAAATCAAGGTTGAAATCTAGGCAGCAGAAAACAGAAGAAATAAAACGTGTGCTATTTTCTCCAGAAAAGAGAAAGAATTTTAAAAAGCTTTTATTTTATTAAAACAAATTTTGCACCAAGCATTGCAGCAATCAGAGCAGCCAAAGTAATTGTTTTTAGGAAAGTAAAGTCTAGCAACCATAGGGGGGAAAAAAAACCACACTAAAGAACCAGCACATGTATACATGCACATCCCCAAAAAAGCAGCACAGCTAAGAGAAAGGCAGCATATTCAGAAGTAGGGACCATAATCAACCCAAAAGGAAAGTATTATAGTGGGCATGTCTACACGTGTGATTAATGTGCACAAATAGACCCCAAAGCATATTACTCTGGAGTTTATTCATGCACACCACATGGAGCCTTGTCGGAGCAACGCGGGCTGGTAGGGGACCCACGGGGATCAGTCTGCCAGCCCAGGGCAGCATCTACACAAGCACTGCTTTGCACAACAACTCCACAGCAGGGTAGCACTTGTATTTACAAACACTACTTTGCTGCAGATTTTATTAGTATTGTGCATCCTAATAGGGGTGCACATGTAGGTGCCAAGACATTTACTGTGCAGTTCATTAGTCAACTGCTCAGTAACATCTCATGTAGACACGCCCAGTGATAAGGAAAGACTACAGTCTTCTGGACTTTCTGAAACCAGCTCTAAAAAGGATAAGGCTGAAGCCTTCAAAAGGAGACTAAAGAAGTTTGTGTTGGCTAATTAGGCTAGGTAGGTTTAGCTTTTACTAAACATTGACATAACTTGTATACCTATACCCCAACTTAGAAAGAAACAGAAAACTTTTGACTGGTTTGTAAGTGTAATTCTGCAATGTTTTAAAAACCATATGGGAAGTAATAAGGACCTTACCCCCTCCCAAAAAATATTCCTATCAGCACTGGTACATTAAAATAATGTAAGGGAGTATCACACTGCCAGTCACTGAAGTACTGATTCAGCACAGAAAAAAAGGCAAGTAGCATGATATTCACCCATTCTCTTCTACAACATTTGCATCCTTTTCTTTTAATGCAAGTAATTTTTTATGAAGAACAGAAATGCTGCATGTCAATTCTTTAATTTTCCAAAAAGATTTTGAACAGTTCTGGAGTGCAAGAGATTGTCACGCAGCCTTTATCTATTATCCCAGACTGAGGCATACTCATGTTGTCTTCTCCCACGCACCAACAGTGTTATCTACAAGACAGCAGTAGAAGAATTCTTCCCTAAACATATGTTTTAAAGTCATATGAAGACAGTTTAAAAGTAAATTCTTCAAGCATATCCAAGCTTCTCAGAATTCAGACTCCCAAACCCTGCAGTTTTACAGTCCTGGAAATAGAGTCAACCACAAGGGCCCTTAAAAATAAATGGGCACATGGGTCAACAAAAAAGGAGGGATGTTATTTTGAGGATGGCAGAAATTCTCTCTGAATATAACGAGGTACAAGAAAACTAGTCTTAGCTTGAGGCACCAGAATCAAAAACAAAATAGCTCATACACCATGCCTACAGAGCTGGAAATTCTTCCTTGGAAAGCAGAGAGGTATGAAAGGCAGAACCAAGATTCAAATAACCTGGAGTGGGAAAACCCACACAGCAAAAACCTCACTTTACCTGTAAGAGCAAAGACCTAGAAATAAACCAAGGAAATGACCACGTTTACTTGAACATAAGACGAACCCCCAATAATTAGATTGTTTAGATGAACAATGTATAAGTGTCACAATTTTACGCATATAAAAATCAAATGATGGAGGATTGCCTCGAATTTGTCCCCCCTCCCACTGCTACATCAGGGAAAATAAATTGGGGGGGAGGAATGGGGGAGGCAGGACATGTTCCCAACATGTCCTTGGGAAGACCTTTGAGAAAAATTATCAAGGAGCACATCTGCAAGGGCCCAGCAGGGGAGGTAATGCTCAGAAGCAACCAACATGGGTTCACTGAGGGTAGGTCCTGCCTAACTAACCTGGTTCCTTTTTATGATCAGGTCACAAAGTCCCTGGGTGAGGGTGTTGGGGTGGATATAGTCTTCCTGGACTTTAAGAAGGCCTTTGACATGGTTTTGCACCGCATTCTCTTAAAAAAAAAAAAAAAAAAAAACTTGGTGACTGCGGCATTGATGCCTACACAGTCAGATGGGTGGCAAATTGGCTAGATGGTTATACCCAGAGAACAGCAGTAGACAGGTCATTTTTGACCTGGAGGGATGTGGGCAGTGGAGTCCCCCAGGGCTCGGTCCTGGGGCCTGTACTGTTCAACACATTTATCAGCAATCTAGATGGGGGTGTGGAATGCACGCCATCTAAATTTGCTGACAACACCAAAGTTGTGGGGTGAGGTGGGCGGATGAAAATAGGATGGAATTCAATGCAGACAAGTGCAAGGTGCTGTATCTAGAGAGAAGGAACCAGCAATATAGGCTGGTGTTCCCTATAGCCTGGGGAACACCCTTTTTGTTAACACGGTGGCAGAAGGGATATTGGAGTCATTGTTGACTCTAGGATGAACATGAGCTGCCAATGCGAGGAAGCAGTTAGTAAGGCTAACCGCACCTTGTTGTGCATCTATAGATGCATCACAAGCAGGTCCAGGGAAGTGATCCTTCCCCTCTATGCAGCATTGGTCAGGTCACAGTTGGAGTACTGTATCCAGTTCTGGGCACCACACTTCAAGAGGGATGTGGCTAGCATTGAGAGGGTCCAGAGGAGGGCCACTCGCATGGTCACGAGGCAGGCCCTATGAAGAGAGTCTAAAGGGCCTGAACCTATTCAGCCTCCACAAGAGAAGACTAAGAGGGGATCTGGTGGCCATTTACAAACTCACCAGGGTGGACAAGCAGGAATTGGGGGAGACTCTGTTGCCCTGGGAACCACCCGGGGTTGCTAGGAATAAACAACCACAAATTGGTAGAGAGAAGGTTCAGGCTGGACATCAGGAGACATTACTTTACAGTTAGGGCTGCCAAGCTCTGGAATGGGCTCCCAAGTGAGGTGGTACTCTCTCCTACCTCAGGGGCCTTCAAGAGGAGGCTGAACAGTTATTGGCTGGTGTGATATGATCCCAGCACCTATTGCTGCCCAGGGCAGGGGGGTCGGACCCGATGATCTGTTTAGGTCCCTTCCAACCCTAAGTACTATGATACTGTGGAGGGTGGGACCACACTAGTCACATGTGATGGGCCAAGAGAGGGAATGACAGAGCCTCTCATCTACATAGACATTTTGTGGCGTTTGCCAGACATTTAAGGCTGATGAAGAAACAGGAATCATTGGAAATGGGAAAGAAAGGCACTGTTGTTGGAGTGAAGAGAAAACAGAAGTGTATTCAATGTAGTGGCTCACAATGACTTGAAAAAAGAGTTGGCACTAAGAGGGATTGAGCACAATGGCCTCTACCATATATCTTTTTCAGATGGGCTTTTCCTTGTGGTGCGTTCCTATCAGCATTTTGTCACCAGGGGAATGTGTTGGAGCTTGCTCTGGCCTCCCTGAGTACTGGCCTAATATTACAGAACCTCCAGCCCTTGTGCTTATTCCCTCCTAGGGGAGCAACTGCCTGTTTTATAAAAGGGCCACACACACAAAAAAAAAAAAAAGAGGTTCCCCATCAGGATTTTTGCCCAATATGGGCTGTGTTTTATAGTCCCGCTCAGTGTTGGCTGCATCTAATCAGCTTCATAGTTGGTTTCCATTACTGAAAACATGCTGCTTTTGGCAGCAGTTTAATGATAAACAGTGTATTTAATGAGGTTTCCTTATATGCAAATGTAAGATGAGGAGTTTCTCACCATGCTGATTGGAGCAGAAAAATCTTGCCGCATATTCAAGTAAATACTGTATGTGGCACAGTGCTTATACAAGGATCGTTTAAAAAGAACACTCTCAGTTCTAGAAAGTGTGAGACATATGGACTTTATGAAGTGATTGGTATTAAGATGACTCAAGTGATTCTACAGGGTGGCCTAAACTCAAAACAGAAGGCTTAGCCTTTCATTATAGATCATAAAATTTGATTTAGAAGAGATATACCTGTCATTTGAAATGGGGGTGAGGGGTGGAGTGATGGAGGGATGAAATAATCGAGGATAAGCTTGATTATCAGTTGAAAAGGCTTATCAGGAATTTACCCTATAGACCTTTTTCAGAACAGAGGAGCAAATGACATTTTTTATGATATGAGAGTCATGCAAGGACAAGATTGTGATGAGTTTCAGCCAGCTTAATATGTACTGGGAAAGCTTTCAAGAATAAAATAAAGAAGATGCAAAAATAATCCCAGGTGCTGGAATACTGAGTAGGAGGCGAGTAGCAACTTGAAGCCAAAATAACTCATTTTTTAAGAAGACACAGCCAACATAACTCACCCCAGACTTTTACAAAAAAAAGCTATTGTCAAATACTTTATTTGATTCAATTAGTAAAAATTGTCCCTCCTCATCTTAAAATTTGAAATTCAGATCCCCAGCAGGAGCCAAAATCTTCCCATTTTATTCACAACTGATTTAGAAGAGCTAGGACTTGGATATATTGTAATTTTATCACATATTTTATAGGAGCACTGAACAAACTTCAAGCAACACTCCATAACCAGAAAGCGTACAGCCTAAAGTCACAAAAGCATATATGAAGTCACAGGCAGAGACTTGACCTATAATAATTCAAGATGCTGATCATGTTTGACTCTGCTGTGCTTTATAAATAGTCCTATGACACCACTCTGCTTTATGCATTATAAAAGCATAATGCCCTGCTTCAGATGTTATTTTCAGTCAAGGGCTCTTCTCCCCAACTCTCCTGGCACTTAAAACTCAAACAGAACTTCACCAGCTGCACACACAGATGCAGTCCAGCTAGCCTATATTAAGTCTGCATCACTCAATGGGCATTTTCTACTGTGGAAGCCCATTATCCCTATTTTCAGTTTTTGGTTATACCAAACTGAACAGAGGCTCATGAGTCCCTAAATAGAACTGTTCCACACAAAATTTCAAACTACAGATAACTTACAGTCATCTTGTTACAGCCCCTCTCAACAGGAAAAGTTAGGGACAGGTTTTATCTTCTCCAAAGTGAAAAAAGGTGAAGGGAATTGTCTCTCAGATGAAAAAATAAAATAATACTCTGATGGGAACTGAGCACATGAAATTTCATCCTGCAAAGTAAGCGTTGCAAAAATTGAAGAGCACGTAAAATCAAAGTAAAGAGTTGAAGCTTTTGCAACTAACTTCTTCAGGAGCAGCTGAGCATCCTGGCTAGGTACACATACTCAAAAAGCCCAAAGCAAAATCGTTCTAAGTTATATGGTTTTCTGTAAGCAGCATAGTTTAGACCAGTAGCGAACAGAACACATTTGCCTTTTGGTGGTGGGGAGACAAATCTTAGACAGGGTTCTGCTATTTTTAAACCTGTCTGCATGTGCCAAACTTCTGTTCTATTATGGGTATAGACCAATTTCTGATCACTTAAAAATGCAGCAGGGGAGCTTTAACTGAAGTTCATATGATGAGCTTTAGTTAAAGCAGTCCCAACACTTTTCAGCACAGGGACGCTGATACACATGACATTTCAGGCACTTTAGAGTGGCTCTGAGAGCTACTCTAATGAAAGTGCCTCTCCTCCCCCTTCCCCCCCCCTCCCCCGGATCACATGCATAAACACCCCTATACCAGAAAAAATGTAATGTCTGTACCTGGCCTCGTGTGCTTTTGTGATGCCTGGATTATACACGCATGCCTATTGAACTGATGGGGTATGTTTGAGATCATAAGGCTATAAACAGACATCACAGTTGTTGCAGGACTGGTTGTACTGCAAATTGCCCCACAGTAGAGATGTTGCAGGATTCATGTATCCACACATTGCACTTCAAAGAGTATTTAAAGAGTGGCTGAATATACCAACACCCTTTCACCAACAGGTGGCCTAAGCAAGTGCACATACCAACATGCGTGGTGCTGGTCAGGTGTCTTCACGTTCCTTTGACCCTGCTAGCACTGGATAAAATGCCAACTGGTTGTTCAATTTGTGTGTGCCAAACTTTGTGTGGGAGGAATTTTGGTGCGATTAGCTATGCAGCTCAGGCCCCTCACCACCTCCATGAATGTCTGCTGTATTTGTGCTACTTGCCACCAGTGACGGTGACAATATCCCAGCTTTTCCACCAGCATCAGCTGCTGTGGAGACAACAGCAACCAGTGGAAGCAGATCATCATGGCCGCCTAGAATGACAAGCAGTGGTCCATGAACTTCCACATATCTAGGGGCACCTTTATGGAAATGTGCACCAAGCTTGCCCCACACTTACAGCAGTGGACAACAGTGATGAAGACACTCTGATGTGTGAAGAGGTGTATTGCTATTCCTATATGGAAGTTCACAAGCCCAGAAGCCTCCAACCTGTGGCAAACCATTTTGAGTCAATGGCCAAAAAAGCTGCCCCCCAACCCTGTACTATACCATGAAAAATCTGGCATTCTAGTTTTCTAGGGATCATTATTAAATGTTAATGTTTTGAGGAAAGATAAACATGGTCTCCACAATTTTAAAACAGATAAATGGAAAAGTCATTTATTCTTTATTCTCTACTAATTAAAAGCAAGGAACTATTTAGACTTTAGCACCCCCATAAAACCTGTGTAAGCATTTCTAAATGTCACTCCACTTTCTGGAAAAGATTCACAAGTTGCCCTGTGATGGGCACCTTTAACCAGGTAAGGAACACTAGCGGGAGGAAGAACATGCATGTTAGGACTGAGGCAAAATGATGAAGAGAAATTAATGCAATAAGGATATTTGCAAGTAGCATGATTTGCAGAATAACAACCTTCAGAAGAGTAGTGGTCAATGGGATATCAAAGAACTGAGAGGCAAGCTCTCCATTCCTAATTTATGGGAGGGACCTTTGCAATGGCACTATTACAAACCTGTTAAATTTGTTCATGATACATGAGTCAAATCACAGGGAAAAGTTAAAAACAAAAACAAAAACAAAAGAGTCTTGAGAAGGGGAAGGCTAAGAATACTAGTTATGGATGCCACTTGAACAAAGGAATGAGACAAGTAGAACAACCTCAAGGAGAATTAAAGGTAGAAAAATGCAAACCACTCAGAAAGCTGATGTTTGTCTCAAAGCACTGCTTGTGCCTTGGGGATGCTTTGTGTCCAGCAACAAATGATTTGATTTATATTTAAAATTAATTTTGATGCCCCCTAGCCAAACAACTCACAAGAAAAGCCAGCAAGCCAGACTAGTGATTCCCAACCTTTTTGCCCCCCAGGCTAGATGGGTGATGCAAGGTCCAGCTGCAGGCACCTGGGGCTGGTGCAGGGAAGGCCTAATCCAGTTGCAGGGAGGTGCACAGTCTGACCCCAGTCTGGCCACCCAGGGGGGAGGGAGGGTGCAGAGAGTAGCCCAGCCCAGCCCTGATCCAGACATGGGAAGGTGTGGCAGGGATAGGGAGCAGCCCAGCTTGATCTGGACAGAAAGGCAGTGGGCCCAGACCTGATCCCACTACACAGCAATGGCCTAGACAGGTCTGGATCTGGTCACGAGAAGTTTCTACTGCTTCCACCTCAAAAAATTTCCGCACTCATGGGGATGCCTGTGGGCCAGATGGCATGGCTCCATGAGCCAGATTTGGCTCATGGGCCAGGGGCTGAGCACCTCTGAGCTAGACCAAGGTCTGAGTATTAGAGATGGAACTTGGCAGTCCTGTGCCCTGGGTGGTGGCAGTTCACAGGGCAGCAACTGCAGATTGTCTGCTAGTAACAATGTGGCAGCTATTTTTGTGCCCCCCACTTGGTCAATGATAAGTAGGGGCTTTTTATGTTCTGTTCCAAGTAGCTGACAGTGTTCCTCTTCTTTCAGATCACCAAAATTAGGGGTCTTGGAAATGATAGTTCAGTGCTGAAGAAGCTGATGGCCTGGCAGGAAGTGGAAAGATGACTGATAGCAGCCAGAAATATAGCACAGAACTTTGATGTTCCTCCAACTTGATGCCATTAACTTAGCTTTCAAAAGGTGCTTATTGTGAAAATAACCCACAAAAAGCTTTCCAATTCCACCTATCCCCATCATTTGCTCTGCATTATACAGAAAGATCTTTTCATCTGTCCCAACCGTCCTTTTTTTTTTTTTTTTAAATCAGAGGCACAGGTACTACAGCAGAATATAGAGATAGCCAACCTTGCTCTAAATCTACCTTGTGAAATAAAGTAAATGAGCTCCTCTGGTGCTTCATGCTAGCAGAAATAGGGTATTTCTAATAGCAGAGGCAGGTATGTTTACACTGCACTGCATTCTGTGAAGCAGACACACTCACACAGACTTATCAACACAGCGCTCCATTAACACTACTAAGCTGTTAACAATCAGAGATTCAAATGACATTTGGCTGAGGACACATATAGCAGCTAGCATTAGAACCTGAATGAAAACAATATGCTTGAGTTGGATCTGAACCTTTAGAAATCAGATATCCAAAGAATATCCATGTTCATCACTTGCAACTATAAGATTATTTAAAAAAAATAAAATGTGATAAAGATATCGTCCAAATAAATATGATCCATTCATTACACATCAACAGGGAACATAATCAATAAGCATGTATTATCATTGCTACCAGCAATTCTCATCTAACCCCAAAAGAAAACCCACTTACATACTGCATTATTCTGTGTTAAGTGCACACTTTTGGGCTCAATTTTAAGAAAAGCAACTTTCCCTTGTTATGAATACCACAACTATATATAGAGCCCTTAAACCATTATTGTCCTTACAAAGTCCCACAGAAGAATCAAATTAGCAAGGAGAGAACCCAGAGGGTTTAAATACACTAAAAATACCAAAATAAAAGCTGCACTGAAAAAAAAAGATGCTGGTATTTTTATTACATGCATAAAAAACCCTGCAAGTCCAAAAATCAAGACTGTAGGGGCCAGATTATAGACTAGCCTAGTATATAAATCCAGAACAATTTTTATTAGTTCTTTTGGAGAAGCAGAGTTTTAAGCAGAAGAATACAGTATATGCCATTCAAAACTTCATTCCATCACTTATTTAAAAAAAAAAAAAACACACAACTAAAATTTAATTTATTTCTGAAAATGACCAATACAAGAATTGGGAAAATACATTCACATGCAAGAATATGGAAAAAATAAAGGGTGAGTGCAAATTTTATCTGAGAAATCTGGTGCAATGAAATACTTCTAGGTGTTGAAGGCCTGATGAATCCATGTTTTACCGTTTGAGCACCAAGTCAAATTATTCTTCTGAGAAATTTTCAAGCAAACACTAGATGCCAGCTTCAAGAAACTGGGTTGCTTGAATACTTCTAGGTTTAGTGGTAATGAGTATAATCAGAATCTTGCCAATATATTTTGCCATAAACTACTTGAGAATGTGGTGTAGACAAACCCAACTCAGCTCAAAAACAAGCCAGGTCAAGTTCTAGCAAATGTAGCTAGGCTGCTTCAACCATGGGATCTAGCTTGCTATAAAAGATAGACCAGGTAAATATGCACTGCACTGCCTTGTATAAGGCAAACCTCCTTAGACACTAAACTTTAGGGCTACCACTCTAAGCTTTTTCTTGTCCATCCTGGTCCCGCAGGGTTCGGTCCTTGGACCGATACTCTTTAATGTCTTCATCAGCGACTTGGACGTGGGAGTGAAATGTACTCTGTCCAAGTTTGCAGATGACACAAAGCTATGGGGAGAAGTGGACACGCCGGAGGGCAGGGAACAGCTGCAGGCAGACCTGGATAGGCTGGACAAGTGGGCAGAAAACAACAGGATGCAGTTCAACAAGGAGAAATGCAAAGTGCTGCACCTAGGGAGGAAAAATGTCCAGCACACCTACAGCCTAGGGAATGACCTGCTGGGTGGCAGAGAGGTGGAAAGGGATCTTGGAGTCCTAGTGGACTCCAAGTTGAACATGAGCCGGCAGTGTGACGAAGCCATCAGAAAAGCCAATGGCACTTTATCGTGCATCAGCAGATGCATGACAAATAGGTCCAGGGAGGTGATACTTCCCCTCTATAGGGCGTTGGTCAGACCGCAGTTGGAGTACTGCGTGCAATTCTGGGCGCCACACTTCAAGAAGGATGCGGATAACCTGGAGAGGGTACAGCGAAGGGCAACTCATATGGTCAAGGGCCTGCAGACCAAGCCCTACGAGGAGAGACTAGAGAAACTGGACCTTTTCAGCCTCCGCAAGAGAAGGTTGAGAGGCGACCTTGTGGCTGCCTATAAGTTCATCACGGGGGCGCAGAAGGGAATTGGTGAGTATTTATTCACCAAGGCGCCCCCGGGGGTTACAAGAAACAATGGCCACAAGCTAGCAGAGAGCAGATTTAGACTGGACATTAGGAAGAACTTCTTCACAGTTCGAGTGGCCAAGGTCTGGAACGGGCTCCCAAGGGAGGTGGTGCTCTCCCCTACCCTGGGGGTCTTCAAGAGGAGGTTAGACGAGTATCTAGCTGGGGTCATTTAGACCCAGCACTCTTTCCTGCTTATGCAGGGGGTCGGACTTGATGATCTATTGAGGTCCCTTCCAACCCTAACATCTGTGAATCTATGAATCCTTTGGACAGCACACTTGCAAGTAAATATATGTATGGGAAGGGACTTGAGAACTTTGGCCTGAAAATTCAAAGAAAAGGCTGGACTACAGCTGTACAGACAAAAAATACAGTAAGATTATCTTGGTCTTGCCAAAGCCAGAAACAAAACCAAAATAAAAAGTATAGTTTGTTCACCAGGAATCATTTTGTTTCAACCATTACAAGGAAATTAAAGGAACCAAATAGCCATAGTTATTAAAGTGGTAGCAGCATTCCTCCCATCTCCCTGCCACATCTCCCCAGAAGTCCAGGAGCTCAGGCACTCATGAAGCATGGGAAAACCAGCTTTGCAATGTGACACTGTTTTCTGTTGAACCTGTTCCACTACATAGACATATTTACATGCATTCACGAGATGTGCACTTAGACTGTTGGCCCAATAAGAAAATGACTGTTCACCAAAAAATGCCCGATTCTTGATTCACTTGGAAGAAAACTGGAACCCAGATGTCCCACCTGTCAGGCTAGGGTCCTAACCACCAGGATTGAGAGTCATGACTCAATAAACACAGTACTTTATAGAAAGTGAAACTCTGCTTAGCTGTTGGATATGAGGAAGACTCACTTTTGATTACCCTGTAACCCAAGGGTTAAGGCATATACCTTAATATTTAGAGAACCTAGTTCAAATCTGCTTTCTGACTAAGTCAGGGCAGGGTTTAGAGTTCAGCTGAGTGTTATAGTCACTGTGTTACAGAGTACGCCAAAATAAGATTATTCTTCCTCAGTTTCTCCTGTTGACAACTGTTCCACTTTCCACAAAAGACTTAGTCATTAAGAAAGAAAGAGCATGCAAGGATTACTTTCTGGTCTGGTTATTAGGCCACCCATTCAGGAGATGGGATACCTGGCTTTCAGTCTTTGCTCCAGTGGGCTCTTAACTGTTCAGACAAGAGAGATTGAGGTTACCATATTGCAGAATACCCTATGGCAGGGGTTGGCAATTATTTGGGCTGGAGGGGCACTTAATGAGTTATGTTGAGCCGTCGTGGACTGGTTAGCACCCCCACCCCCTAGGCCTGCAACAGCTCACCAAAACTTCAAGTGGCTCTGCCCCACACTCACCTAGGCATATGGAAAGGAGCTACAACTGGGCAGGAAACAGCATCCAGAAGTGGGATGGACAGGTAGGGCCATGATAAGGTGGGGCTGGGGCCCAGGGCAGAGCCAGGATCTGCTCCCCACATGCCCTTTCTCATGGAACTGGCACCTATCACAGGAGTGTGCTGGGATCAGATTGCAGCTTCACCCCAGGCCCCAGCCCCACACTGTCACTGCCCCATAATCCCGATCCCACTCCCAGACAATGCTCCGCACCCTCCTGCAGCCGGATCCTGCATGGGTCCCAGGGCAGTCTCCATGGAGACCCCACCCACTCTGTCCAGCACCCCTGGCAGCAGGTGTGGCGTGGATGGG
This sequence comes from Alligator mississippiensis, assembly GCF_030867095.1. Classification (NCBI taxonomy): domain Eukaryota; kingdom Metazoa; phylum Chordata; order Crocodylia; family Alligatoridae; genus Alligator; species Alligator mississippiensis. Next base: position 318,503,927 of record NC_081824.1, read on the forward strand.
CCAGGATACCCAGGCAGCAGGACCCGATCCAGCAGCAGCAGTGGAGACTGGCAGCAGCAGCTGGAAGGAGCCACCACTGTGCACCCGGAGGCAGAGGGACTAGCTGCACATGCCATGGCCTGAGCTGCCCCTGTGCCTAGGCTGCGTGGGGCCAGGGGACCCACTGCAGGACAGAAAATCCCTTAGTAGGCTGGAGCAGCCCAGAGGCCATATTTTGCCCACCCCTGTGTAACGGGGGGGGGGCCTTCAGGTCTTTGCCAGCCATTCTGCTCCTGGGGTAACTACCCTCTTTGCTTCCTGCCATGCCTTGATGGAAAAATATGAGAGTTGTTACTAAGGCAGGAGGCTACCCATTATTTGCCTTGCTGACAAGGGCCCAACACCTGCTCTGACCTCCCCTCCATGGGTCCCATGCCCCTCAGATTCATAGATGTTAGGGTCAGAAGGGACCTCAGTAGAGCATCGAGTCCAACCCCCTGCATAGGCAGGAAAGAGTGCTGGGCTCAGATGACCCCAGCCAGATGCCCATCTAACCTCCTCTTGAAGACCCCCAGGGTAGGGGAGAGCACCACCTCCCTTGGGACCCCATTCCAGACCTTGGCCACTCTAACGGTGAAGAAGTTCTTCCTAATGTCCAGTCTAAATCTGCTCTCTGCTAGCTGATGGCCATTATTTCTTGTGACCCCCAGGAGTGCCTTGGTGAGTAGAGCCTCACCAATTCCCTTCTGCACCCCCGTGATGAATTTATAGGCAGCTAAGATTCATAGATGTTAGGGTCGGAAGGGACCTCAATAGATCATTGAGTCCGACCCCCTGCATAGGCAGGAAAGAGTGCTGCTGGGTTAATGCTGATGTAAGATGTTACTTCTCTGGCCTACAGCCAGAACAAACTGGGTACACAGTTGCAGCTCTTTTCTACAGCCCCAAGGGCCACTCACATACCAACCCTCTCTCACCAGGGACTCACTCACTCTGCTGGCTCTCACCCAGCCTCTTTCATACTGCCCTCTCTCAGGGGCCATACTTATCCTGCCCGGCCTCACCTGGCTTTAGGTTCAGCTCTCCTCACCTCAAGTCAGTCTGTTGGGCATCTCCCGCTCATTGACTGAGCAATTCTACAACTATAGGCTTATTTGGCTCCTTCCCAGGCCACAATGCCTCCACTGGGCCCCCTCACTTGCCCACACTCACAGGGCCAGTCAGTTCATCGGCTGTCTCACTCAGGGTCTCTTTCACACCCCCAGGCTTTCCCCTGCTGCCTGGGCACTGCCCAGGTCCCTCCTCCAGTCTGAGCTCTGCCTCAGGGCTCCTTAACGAGCCCTGGGTTCCCCCTGCTCATCAGAACACCACCAGGGATGTGGGGCAGGGGTTATAAGGTGCCTCAACCCACTTTTCACTGGGGAGGTAACTGGCCTAGCATTTCCTGGGAGCTCCCATGCCACTAGGAGCCCCACCAGACCACCCTTCCCTAACAGGGTACAGTTTTACATCTTACCTGGCACAGAGGATCACCTCCACCCCATAACCCCTGCCAACTCTGACCAGAGCAACCTCTCAGCCTGATATTACCTCCTTCCTCCCACAGCAAAGTGCAGCCCAGCTTATATCCCTGGGTCCAAAATGGCTGCCCTCTTCAGGCACCTGGCTGCTGCCTGTTTTCTGCCCTTAAAGTGGTCGGCACCAAAGGTGCTCTGCCTTATGGGCTGGTGATCAGAGACCTCTTCTGAGAACTGGAATTCACTGCTCTTCTAGAAGCAAACTGAACAATGGTGTTCTACATCCTGGGTGAGTGGTCACCCACTGAGCAAGACCACAGCATAGGTTCATAAAAAATGAAAACAACCATCAATTATTTTTTTAGCTAAAATGTTTCAACAAATTCAGCCCAACTTTGTGAGCTGTTTCAGGATGGCCATACTGCATTTTCCAGGGATTATACAATTTGCCAAAATAATTTTGCTCATCTCTGCTCTATATAGCCTGCCTTTTCCAGCTTTTCTTAGCATCTAAAGATTATTTCCTCTCACCCAGGACAGCCAAAGTGATATTTCCAAATAGTCTAAGACCAAAATGGTTAATTTAAAAATAAGAGGTTACATACACTAAGGGGGGAGGTGAGAGATTAAAAAAAAAAAAAAAAAAGAAATATCATGAACTACATACCTAGACTAGAACTCTTCAAGAGCTACTCCAAATAGTCATATTAGGCTTAGAGTGAATCAGAATGAGCTCACTTTATTAAAAAAAAAACCCTCTTTTCTCTCTTTTGTGCCTCCTGATCTAAGCAGTACATCGTGAGACACATGGTGTTGTCTGGCATCTTTTCCCCTCCTTCTGCATGACCTCCAACCCTTTAATTCTCTCCAGAATTCTTTTATATGCCTGGCTTATCATCATCCCAGACATTCCCTCACAAAATGGAGCTCCCCAAGGTCTGTCATGCCATGGCCATTGTCTGAGACCAAATCTCATCAGGATTGCATTTACTGCTTTGAATATGACAGGTTATGTTCCTGCTTTTCCTTTGACAATTTAAAAAACTTCCTTTGAAGTTGTAGGTTCACACAAATAATTATTCTACCCATTTTCACAATGCCTCAAATTGTAACAGAAAGCCACCTTCGTACATTTCCCTTCAGGACATTGATATAACAGAAGCCTCTTCTTGCCTGCACCCCACCCCCACCACCATTTTGTGCATTTCTTTTTCCAAGTATTGGCAAAGACCTAGCACACTCACTGCATGGATGTGACAAGGCTCAGAGCAAGCCAGAAAGCTGAATTAGCTTTCTGTAGGATAAACCTACAAACAGCATCTACATACCGGTTGAGCTAAGCGTCACCAAAGAAAACAAAAGAACTAAAATATCCACTTCAAAGACTAAATATATCCTGGTGCTAACCTAACACACTTACTGTCCCCAGTAGCCTTTGATCCTCACTATCTCACATTGCATTTTTATATATTTCTCACAGTGCATCTTTGTATTTCATTTTTACCATGGCATTTTATATTTTATACTTTTAAACCCTTAAGGAATGTACTCCCTGTAAAATGAAGTTACACCCTAGACCATTGTTAAAAACTGCACTGAAATTGTACTTGTAAAGTGATAAAATCTGCTATAATGGGCTGGTCCCTTGAGTGAATGCGAGTATGTATGATTAGTAGGTAACTGAATGGCAAAGCAAGAGCCTCTGACTATTAATTGACAGTACCCTAGCCAGAGGAACCTACCATCACAAACTCTGCTCTACAAGCCATTTAAGCTAATCAAGCCACCTGGAACCTGCAGATTGAATCAGTGAAGTCAAGGGTTGACTCCCAAAACTGCACCCTTAGGTGAAACCCCCAGTGACTGTGACTAACAGCTGTCATGCACTACTCAAGACCCACGTGGGACAATGACCTCTGGATTGGGCAGCCAGAATGATGCTGGAGGATCACATAAGCCTGCCAGAAAGGGATAAAAGGCAGTGAAGCATGACCCTCAGTGGCACCCTCTCATCCAGCACCTGACCTACTGAGATAGAAGGACAAACATGTGACCCCCTTCTGGAGAAGACATCACCTTGGAGGAAGCTGACCATCGACAGCAGAACTGCGCAGCCTCAGATAGGTAGATAAAAGACCAGCAGTGCTCTCACAATCACTACAGCAGTGACTATACACTATACTACAGGGGTTTGAATGAGTGAGTGTCTGTGTTAAGATGACCAGTACCCCTCAGAACTCAAAGTTTGCATTTATGATTTTATTGGTAACTTCACATCCCATCCAATAAACTAGAATTTATGATGATCCCAAGAGTTGGTCTTTTGTGGCCAACAAAATGAGCATTCCCCTTCCCCAACAGCTGCCAACATTAACCTGGACCTAGTTTCATCTCCAATTTAGTTAAGATCACACTGTATTTGCTCTGAAACATGGGCAACACATTAAAAACAAAGGGAGTTTTTACATGTGCTCCAGGAGTGGGGGGCACTTCAATTAGAGTGGCTCCTAGAGATGCTCTAACTAAAGCACCACAGTGTCTCGTGTATCAGCGCCCCCGCGCTTCAAAATGGTGGCAAAGGCACTTTATCTGAAGCTTGAACAAGCTTTAGATGAAGTGCCCTTGACACCATTTTGAAGCACAAGGACACAAGACTGAGAGGGTGGCTGGAGCATGGAATTACCACACTCCAGCAGACTCAATTAATCAAGTCTGCTCTGATGCGCTGTAATTACAGCATGTTGGAGCAGCCTCTGGGCTTGTGTACAGGCACCAAAATGTGCCACAAGCCTGTCATGCTACCTAGTCAATTTAGGATTTTCTTGAAGATGAGGAGCCTGGAGGCAGATACTGAAGCCCAAAGCTGAAACTGGGTAAATTGCTTTGTGTTGGTAATTAAGTGCTCTCTTGTGCCTTCCAGGCCCAGCCCTGCCTTTGGGGCAGTAGCTCCAGGAGGCATTTTATTTGATAGGAATTGTGGAGATGACTGTAACCAGAGAAACATCTTTTATAGCAGGGATTTCAAAATACAGTATCCCAGCCCAGATGAATTTGACACTCCTGTTCTAAAGGACACAGAGGCTGTTTCTCACCAAATCTGGTCAGCTGTCTTAGGTTAGGAAAAAAGGAAAAGACTCTGCTCCCTTCTAACCCTGATGGTTAGCATTGCCTTCAAAACACATAAGGTGCAGTGTCTAGAATACTAGGAAAACTGTGTGTCAAATATAGTCAGTCATAGCAAAGAGGAAGTAGGCATTTGGTGAAGAAGAGACAGCAGTAAAAGGGCTGCAATCATAACTAATGCCATTACTTAGAGTAAAAGTTTATGTATATTATTGGTATACTTTAGTGTCTCTTTCAGCTAATTCACAAAAATCTGACTAGAACTACTGATGATGAGGCTAGCATGCAGCATGCTACAAGAGAAGACAATACCCTGAGGGCATTAATTACACTCATTAACTCAAAGAAGTGGAAAGCACTAAATGACATCTACTCTCCTGATCTAGGCAGAGGTTCAAAACTTTGCATGCATGAAACCAAGAGTTTTATTTGTCTCTTTTGGCAACTCTCTGCCAAGCTCCCAGACAATGATTCTTTCAGTCATGAGGTTCCAACTTATTAAATGTAGGTCTAATCAGAGTGAGAGAGCACTATTTTTGTGCTGCTTTCCATACAGAGACCAGGGCACTTTGTTTGATGCCATCTCCAGCATCAGATCACAGTCCCTTCAAATACTGACCAACTGCCACTTGTTCAGGGGATTGTTGCTCTTGACAGGGCATTATCTCAGCCACAGTATTAGAGCTGTGAGAGCTAAATGTGCCCAGATGCCCTGCCTTAAATTCATCTCCTCATACATTTGACTTATACCCTACAGATACGTAAGGTGCTGGAATGGCTAAACTGTTGTAGTACCAGTGGAAGCCCCAGGATAACATAAAAGTGGCTCCTGTTGTTTTGTGTTAGCAAAATTGGAAGAGAAGAAAACCCAATTGACGTCATGGTAAAAAAAGGAGACGGACCCAGGAGAAGTGTTAGAGCTGCCAGTCATGACGATTCTTTTGCAAAAATTCTTTATTGTAGATAGCTCTCTGGATTAGACATTGTGAAGGTGTCTGCTGAGACTGTGACTGAGGTTCAGGCCTTATGACTTCTCAGGGAGAAGAGAGTACAAGTCTAGCAAGAGACGTTGCATGCCTATTGGATTTTGTATAGCTCCAGGTTAGAGAATAGAAAGCTAAACTTTCAGTGATGAAGCCAGACTTCTTTACACAAAAATGAGGAAGGCCAGGAGGACAGATCTGAGGAGGCTGAAGGGAGAGAGAATAAAGGATAGAGAGTATAGATACCTGAGTGTGCCTGAGGAACACTGCTGAGAAATCCCTGCCTACTTACATATTTTGAAGCTAGGGGCACAACCTTAACATTTCCTAGAATGCCTCTGAATGCTAGAAGGTGTAGAGGAACAGAAGAGCAGGGAATGGATCATTCAGGATATGCTCTGCTTAACTATGCTTCCTCTTAGCATTCACTCTGCCACTGAGATAGGCCTATGGTATTATATATTGATGGTTTGACCCGGCTCACCAGGAGCTACAAGCCCCCCTCAATGGCTGAAGGGAGGATACTAAATGTAAAGTGAAAAATGTTATGGGGCAACTCATGAGAAAATAGGATCAGTAGTGCAGTTATATGTTTATAGCTAATGTGGCAGGGAACACACTAAGCAGGAGAGGAGAGCTCCAACTATCACACACTGTTCCTTGAATGCTATCAGGGACAAGAGACGGAGCTAAGTGGACCTGTGACTCACTGCAACATTTTATATGTTTAGTAGAAGGCAGGATAGATTTTCACCTTATAGACTAACAAAAGCGTGTATGTGTGTTGGGGGGGAGAAGGAGAAGGAGAGAAGAGGGAGGGAGGAAGGGAAGAATGCTGGGAGAGGCCAACAAGCGTTGTCAACATTGGCTAGATGGGGAAAAACCTAGATGACAATTGAATGAATACCAATCTGACATCAACTGCAGAAAGACATGCAGACCTGTGGCAGAAGACTTTAACTTCCCTGGACACTGCATTGCTGACCTGACAATGGCTGTTTTTAAGCAGCAAACCTTTAAAAAAACCTATGTGAACAGGAAAACTCAGAACAAGAAATCATCCACAGACTAGATTGTGTTAAGTGTGGTTTAAGCAAGGACTACAGATTCTCATCCCATTACATGCATTAGCTTTTGTAACTCCTTTATTCCTATGGGTTTATTGCTTACATAGCCTACCCTGCAAATTAGACAGTACAGATGATTAAGAGAAGACCTGAACATGCACTGCAAAGAAAGCAAAGTCTCCTCTCCTCTGAGCTGCTCAGGTGTACTCTCAAGCCACCTTTGCTACTTACTCATATAGGCCCAGGCCTGCAATTTAAGTGGGGCTCATTTCTTGGCAACAGTCCAAGGTCAACTCAAGAGGCAGCATAGAGGACATACCCAGTAAGATCCTCTCTGATAATCAAGGAGCACAACAATAGGCTGGGTCTGGAAACAGCAGCACTGCAGGATAGACTTTCTTCCCCATGCCAAGATTTTACAAACATCTCCCTGAGTGTATTATTCCAGTGATTTAAACAGGGTATTTCTGGTCCTAGCAAAAATACCCCAGGCACTTTGCATTAGTACCCTCCTCCTGTAACCTGTCATTGAGTCCATCTCAGCTGCAGGTAGAAATGTAACCTTTTAAGGAGCTCAATAGAGGGGGGAAGAAGTGGGGGGGGGGGGGGGAACAGAATTCATACCTTTGTGTGTATTGCTGTTTGGCTGGAAACAGTTCTCTCAAGCAGTGGGTTAAGGCTCATCCTCATCACTGATCTGTGTGTCTTTGATCTGTCGGGTAGATTACTGAAACTTTATTTGAAACAACCCTTGAAAACCTTTCTATTACATGCATTATATGCACTAGCAATATATGTACTAGTCCTTAGTACATATTTTTTAAGGTGTTTAGATGTCTAACAATGTAAGTGAGTGTCTGGTGGGAACTTCAAAGGGAGTGCCATGATTCAAGGTTCTTCACCCTAGGGCAGACTGGCTAGATGAATCCTGCCTTGGAGCAAGTGAAAGTTCTCTGAATTCAGGATGTTTTGATTTAAATATTTCATGGTCAAATAGATACTTTTGACAAGGACTAATAGCAAAGCTTGTCATGAAGTTAAGTTGATGGCTGCATTTTGTACTATAAAATTTCACTCCATTTCTGTTGCCACAATCTGCAAGGTCCTGCATGATATTCTAATCTTTTTCTGTACTGACAAGGCCTCCCAACTTCATGGCACCAGAAGTTTTAGTCCCATACTCCTATTCCCTGTGCAAGTATTAATGGAGTATTAAATAAGATCAGCCCCAACATCATGCCTTCAGAAATTCCACTGAGTAGCACATATCCAATGCCATCCTATCTTCGCCTCCTTACCTACTTCCTAACTCACCTTGCAATTCTCTTACAAATCTTTATCTTCACCAGTTTCCTACATGATACTACATTGTATGTTTTACTGACACCTAAGTGTGGTAGATCTCCCATGTCTTGTGTATAAAAATAAATCAACTGACTCAACAAAAATAACTGGCACAATCTATCTTTGGGAATCCATACTTCATTTTGGCTTGTTCTCTAATCTACCTCCATATATTTAAATTATACTTTCTCTCAAAATGAACTCTAAGGCCTGGCATAACTACTGAGTCCAGAATAACAAGTTCATAGCTACCACGATCACCTTTCAAATATTATTTGGTGGTTTGAGTTCTCTGAGAGAAGATCTCATCTGTTGTCAGATAGTGGTTGCACTCTCGCCTTCAGTGGAGCTACATTAGTAGAGCATCTGACCTGCTACATTATATCTTGGTACTGTATTTCAGGTTTTCTTCTGGCATGGAAGGTATTCAGATACACTGTTTGCCTGTCTGTTTTATTAAATTTACATTTTAAGGTAGTTTTTTTTTTTATAAAAAGCCTAGAGCAAGATTGTTATAATTAGCAGTAATAGTATATCAGTTTATATTGTGAAGTCTAGGTTTAGATAAAAATCTAGACTTGTGTTTGCAGTTGTTGAGGCAGGACATAAAAAAAAAAAATGAATGAAAAGAAAATCTTACATTGGGGGACAGGAATTTTGTACCCACACTTTGCCAGTCTTCCAATTCATGCCCTGTGGCTAGAAGAGAGAGCATCTGAAACATGACTTAAGAATGCAGAGTGAGAAAGCCTTTTAAAAAAAAGAGAGGGAAAGAAAATGAGACCACATTTATAATTTATAATTGCTTTGATTTTCTGATTTATAAGCTAGATTAACGAGCCTCTGGATTCAGTGGGAGTTTCCTACTTTCATGATTTTTCTTCCATGAATGCAATTAGAACTTTTTGTTTTTAAGGCATTGGCAAAGCAGTTTAGGAATCCTCTGGGTTTTTTATTCCAGATTCTCCCCTAACAGAAAGAGGAATTAATGGCCACAATCACCTTGCCTGTGGCAGCATCAAAGTTTTTAATATAAAACCTCCAGATTTTTGAAGAATCAGCTAGATTCTATTCACAAGGAAGCAATTTATTAACAAAGATGAAGCCCCAGGAGCAGATTGATCGTTCCTTGTTATTCAAACATTTTTTATCATTGATTTTAATTTTAATTCACATTAAGTTGTTGGGGGAACAATTACTGACCCTCACATGCTGGAATTGATTATGTCTTTTTCCCTTGACTAAACTCTCACCCCACAAGTGACTACATAACAGGATAGCAACCGTAAGTTAAACAGGTATTTGTTTATTTGCTCTTTGGGAAACTTAGAGCATTTATCTCATTTTTTCACAGGAACCTGAATGAGGGTAACACCATTTCTCATTTCTCCTTACGGTTAAAATCTAATAAGTGAAATTTTTGTCTGTGCTTCCAAAAATCCTCAGCCATGGTGTAGAGGGGGAAAGGCCAAAATAGTCAGGCTCCATAGATAAACTATCGGAAGGTTACCCCCTGTGGATGTTTGCACATACCTGCAAGAAGCAAATGGGCATGTTTTTGGCCATTAGCCAGGTACAGTGGGCATCAGAGGGCTTCACTGCAGCTGCATGCCCAACCCACACTGCATGTCATTTTCCCAGCCTATCTGCATTTCTCATGAACTAGTCAAATAAATGTTATTTAAAAAAAATAGAAGCTTACCAGAATACAGAGAAAGGACAGCAATGAGAGGCTGAGCTAGTAAAGTAGATGCAGTGAAGGCACTGCAGGAAAGTGAAAGGTTTTTGGCACCACCTTTTAAGAAGCCAGATGCAATGCTGCAGTCTGATGGTGAGTGATTTGCCTCTTGGTGAATCAGTGGTGAGGGGTGAGCCTACTTGGGCCTCTCAATCAATCAGCAGCAAGGGGTTCACCGCAAAAAGACCATAAAACTGGCTCTGTGTGCTGTAAGCACCCCGCAAAAATCCCTTTGTCTTGCCTAAAATATGTTTAAAGAAAGGTTGCTTCAAAGTCCTAATTCCCAAATTGCCCAGTAAATGGTGTTGGGGGTCATGCAATTATTTCATCCCATTCATCTTGTTAACCCCTTAGGGGGACATAGAAGTGTTCAGTGGCAGAAAACAGAGCCTACATTTTTCCCTATCATCCATGTCTCTATTGAATTTTAAAGCTGACCTTACCTTCCAATTGCAGCACGATCACAAACCACAAGACAGAATGATGTTCAAAACAAACCGATGGTTTTTAGCACCCGTTCCTCCCCCCGCAGTTCTTAATGACTGCCTTATGTAATGACTAGTTTTATTGCAATTCACTGGCTGTATTAACTGCATATGCTTGTATTCATGCAACATTATGGTTGCAACGGAAACATTTAGAGTGGCATATATGTTTGAATAACCTGAGCCCAATTCCCAAATCTGTGACTGGTCTGCTGAGTAACCTTGGAGGAGTCTCTCTGCCTCAGTTTCCTCAGATGTAAACTAGTATAAGGAGACTGACCTCCCAGGTAAATTGCTTTGAAAATCTAGAAATCAATAGTGCTATGTAAAAGCTGGCCACAGTGTTGATTATTTGGGTGATTTTGATTCCAGGAGTTAGCTTATCCACAGTGAATACGAGGTAAAACTGACAGCAACACTTCCTTCACAGTGGGTTGTTTTTTTGTAACTGGTGCATCTGCGCTGTGCTAGCTGCTCCACAAGGAGATCAGTTTCACCCAACTAGAGTATTTTCCCATGTTTTGCTTCTCCAATATAAAGCCTTAATGTGTTTCTATTTATTGTATTTTATCATCTGTATCAGAAAACATGCAGGAGTGAAAATCAAAATCAAGAGATATTCTGCTGACTAAGATGACAAACACCACACATTTCACCAGTGGTGAACTAACAAGCTGACCTAGACACCATTAAACTTCACTTAGACCCACAAAATAAGGTGTAAGGGGAACCTACGGCTATGCCACTGGTACAACGGCAAAGGTTGGAGACATACTCAAACTGACATTAAATTAATTCGCTCAGCCACTGCTAATAGTACAGCCACAGTGACACGGTCTAACTGTGGAAGTATTTCCCCAGTTTCTTGGATGGGTTTTGCAGTGTTTGCTAAATTCCAGGCTGCCATGGCTATATTGTTAGCAGTACTTGAGCCATCTAGCTCAGGTATGTCTATATGAATTGCAATCACAGCAGTGATTGCAGTAAAGACTTAGCCTGAATAGTACAGGCCTCATGTGTTTTGCCACACCTGGGAGAATTATACTGAGCACAGTTAGAAAGTTCTACAACTAAGCAGGGCTACAGACATGCACAGGTTGTAACTACACAGCAAGATTGCCAACCGTTTGTAAAGTTACAGACAATCTGTAAAAAAAAAAAAAAAAAAAAAAGTGGTTAAAAATGCTTATCCATAAATTATTTCAATGTTGGTAAAAGGTACAGACAGTTGGCAACTGTACTCTCCCCACTGCTGCTCACTGGGACCTTCAGAAAGTGGAAACACTTGGGTATTGTGGGTGCAGTACAGAGGATTTCTCCTTGTTTGCTCTCAGGGAGGAGGCAATAGGTGAGGGCACACCTGGCTGACAGGGAGCATGTCCAAGCACAAGGGCCAGGGCTTGGAGTGTCCCCTACACCTACACTCAAATTGAAATTTAAATACAGTTCTCAAAAAACAAAATGATTAGAGAAGAAAGTCATAACAGAAAGGGGGGGGGGGGGGGATGCTGGTATTGGCTAGGAATGTCCTTGCAGTTTGTCTGTCGCATCTAAGCAAGGTTCATCAATTATGCAGTGATTGTTTAGGTAGGATTAATGTACAAAAAACATTTTAATATTCACAGTATTCCAAGCTAAAACCATATTTTTCTGGATCTTTGCTCCTCCTTGTCTTCTATATCCCATTTAATATTATGTCCTCCTGCAATACTGGATTTTTGTGGGTAGAGAACCAAGCAATTTACAATAACAAAAAAAAATTGTATTTAAACACACACATCCTTCTCAAACTATGAAGTCCATATCAAGCAAGTCAATCAATACATTGCAGCAGTCTGCATAATTACTGTTTCCTCCCCACCCCACTTCTTCTTTTTGTAATAAGGCCACATTGTACTACATGGCCATCATTAATTATTAAGACAGCTTCCTGCACTAGCATGAATCTATACATAGCACCTGCTGTCAATCTTCTCCAGTCAGGGTCCTTTTTAAAAACTCTTTTAGTGTCTAGTTGCTTATCTGTCTGAGCCCTCTTGCATTCTCAGGCTGCCATCAAGTTCTATGCACTGTTTTTCTCATTCCCTGTCCATTTTGCCTCCAAAGCCCTTGAGTCTTTTGCCATACAATACAACCTGTCCTCATTTTTTATTTTAAAAGAAATAAAGAGCTTTTATTCATGTTTATGGGCTTTGTCTTCCCGTAGTTATAAAACATTTGTTATTGACACAAAGTTCTTTTAACACAATAGAACTACAGAGAACCCAGGGAGCTTGCACTCATAATGGAACCCAACTCAAAACCAGATGCTTTATACACCTCTCAACATCCTATTTACCATGTATGTTATATAAGAGGCAAAATTAGAGTATCCAATAGTTCCTCTACCCTTAAAATCTGAAGCTGAATATAGAATTGTTTCCCACTCCCAAGAGGTGTGAGCCCTTTTCCTTTCACTGTTTACAAGATGGCACATCACTTCCCAACTCAGAAGGAAAGCATTTAGGGGAGTTGTTCAGGTTTGTTTGTTTTTTTCATTTAGCATCTCTTGCATTTTGTTCTTACTTCCCCTTCCCCATATATCTACATACAAAACTGTTAACCTAAACCATTTATTTCTGTTCAGCTTTATCCTACAAAGTTCCTTCCTTCTTTCACCTGAAGTTCAGTGAGAGCACTACTAACATTTGCAACTTCTTTCACTCTCTCCTGGCTGGCACCTATTCATGTTGACTGGCTTTTTACTTCCAAATGCAAGAAGCTACAGTCTGTTGCCTCCACCATTCTGGTGCAGTTAACAGCAGATAGAAGCACTCAGCCAGTAATCTGGGGGTGTTGGCTAGGAGCTAAACAGGAACACAGTATTTGCATTTGCACCTGACATTTTATATCCAAATATTTTATATCCTTCTACCCATCATGGATCTAACACAAGGGTGCTCAATATCCAGCCTGCAGGACAAATCCAGCCCACAGCACCATGTCATCTGGCCCGCAGGGCTCCCTCCGTGTCTGGAAATTTGGCAGTGGGAGAGCAGTGGCGCTGTTCCCCTGCTGCCACATCTCCAGACCCACAGGGAGCCCCAGGGCCTGCCCCCTGGATCCGACACCTGATCCCAGCATGCAGGGATGGGCAGAAGTGATGCTGGGCCCCACGGCCCAATCTCATTGTGGAGGGCTGGGAAGAGACAGGGCCAGGCCCAGGAGCCAATCCCAATGCATGGCAGGGCAGGGGGAGGGGTATGGGAGAGCAGGCAGTTCCAGACTGCCAGAGCCCAATCTGGCCTGCAGATGAGCTCTGGGTCTCATTTGGCCTGCAGGACCAAAAGGTTTAGCACCACTGATCTAACTTGCTAAGAGTAGGGAAAGAGTTTTTGCAAATGTTGCAAATTAAAAAAAAAAATCTTTACTTTGAGACCAACTAAACATTGTTTTTGCCAGGATATTCTCTGGGGGAAGACTGAATATCCAATCCAGCTTTAACAAGGACATTTCTTTGCCCTAGCTTGGTGCCTTCCTTTTGCTTTGTGAAAATAAAAGCATGGCTGCCCTAGGGAGTGAATAGTATCTTTTGTGAGCAATAAAACGAAAACACATTTCTGCAGTTAGCTAAGCCTAGATCCATTGTCCTTTTCCTTTCTAAATAGCACATCTGATCCACAAAAAAAAAAATTTGAGCAATTAATATTTAAGGGGAAACAAAAGAACTTTATTACAGAACTACAATATTAGCTACCCTTTTGGAATGAGATATAATAGCTAATGTACCTAGCAACACTACACAACAGGTCAGGACAAGGAGAGAACAACGAACAACTGCAGGGGAAATTAAAGCAAGCAGTATATAATTACTTCATTGGCATTTAGCCAGAACATGAAGGTTATCACTCCCACCTTTATGGGAACTCCAGGAAGCCTTTAAAACACATGAACAGGCTAGTACCTTGGTTTACATTCAATTCCTGTAGTTACTGTGCTCAGAAAGAATATCCATTTCCTTGGATGACTCCCATCAAGGGCTGATGAAACTCAGTTCTGATTAACTTGGGGGACAGAGGAAACAAGCTCGACCTTTATTTCACAGTAAGCGCTCTCTCTCTCTTGTGTACATGTGCACTTTCCTCCTCAGAGCAAGAAAAATCCTTCTTGACATTGAGTGCAGTCCCGTGTTATTACAGGGAACCAGGTAATAGATGTTTAGTCCAAGGGTCCACAAGAACATCTGCTCAGCTGCCTGCTGCTTACCAGAGTCACAGCGCTCCCTGTAAATACTGCATCACAAATTTAGGATTCTTAATATAAAAAATAGCCTCACCAATTAAATGCACCACAGGAAGAAAGCAGATGAAACCAATGGCCACCAATACCTTGGGATGCTGAAATGGCAAGGAACATGTTAGGTAAAATAATCTCAGATGATCCTAGGGAATGGGTCATACTCAATGGAAGGTATGTATGTACCTCTTCTCCTGAAAGGTCCTTGCCAGTTTCGCCTGGGGAAAACATTCTTTGCTGACTCCAGATATAGAAATTGATTTACATCTAAGTACATGAGCAAGACCCTCCAACCAAGCACAGGGAGGTTTCTCAGTATCACTAGAAGCAACAGCACAAACCAGCCAATCTCCCATCTCAAGCTGTGGCCAATATTCTGTGCTTAAGAGGAAGGGGAAAGAAACCCCTAGAATCTGGGTGATGGATTCTTGGGAGAAAAATAAAGTTATGCTTGAATCCTGCAGGCAGCCCCTGAAGCAATGGTTTAATGCAATATAATATAGAACAACAAGTGCTGTAAATGTACATTGTACTGTGAACTTTTGTTTCCAACTAGGAACTGACTGCTACTTTCTCCGCAGGAAAGTAGTAAGAAGCTGAGAAAATGCCTGTCTTTTTTACCTCTAAGCTTGCCAGTTATATAGTCAAGGAGCAATACAGATTTTTGTTCAGATCTCTGATATTGGGTCCTTGCTGGATGCCACATTCTCTCAGTGCATAACAATATAATACAGTGTGTGACACGAAAGCAATCCATAGTTGCATTATGCAGATCAAGCTATTGGCTCAAATTCAGCAATGAAATGAGATTCCAGAGAATGTTCCTATTTGGGCTCTGTTGTTACATGGTGGATGGGGTTGTGATGGCAAGAAGTTAGAGTCATTGACTGCTCTGCCTACAAAAATTCTGCAATATTGTAAGCACCCAGGGATAAGTGATACACTGTCTTTGTAATTTGATCCATACTGTGCACAATTAAGGAAAACACACTATGTTGCAAAAAATTTAACTTCTTCCTTTGCAAGAGAAAGAACAGACACAGTTTAACTCAACCTGCAAGCTTCTTCCAATCAGTATCAAAGCCTGTTAACTACAGACCATGACCTTGCTAAAAAAGATTTAATATATCTAAATATTGTTCTGTCTAATAAATATATCCAGCCACTCCACAATCTATGCATCTTCACAACACTCATGGGAGACAGAGGAGAACAATTAGCCCTATTTTACAGATGGTACGCAAAGGCTAAGATTTTCTACAAGTCATTAGTGATTTTGGAAGCCTCAGATGTGTGGTTTTCATCTAGACATACCTCCAACAGGGCCCAATCTTCAGAAATCATTTAGCACCCATGTTCTAAGAATTAAGCCATTTAAATTGCCTCAGATAGTGCTCTTCAAAACTGATGTACCAGATTACTTTCAAGTACTGGAATGATGTCGTTGCAATGATGGTCAATGAAATGTGAAAGGCAAGGACTTCTGTGGGTAACATGTTTTATTGGACCAACTGCCTGGTTGGAATAGACTTAAACAAGCTTCAGGTCATCTGAAAAAGAATGCACTAAATTCAAAAGCTTGGCTAAGGTTAGAAATAGACATCTCCAAAAGAAGCAGATCAGCTGTGTCAAGATGTGTCCCAGCACTCGTGAACTCAGTGCCCCTGGCGGCTGGGGTGGGGCACGGCTACTCTGGAGACGGCGGGAGACTGGCGGCGGAAGTGCAGCAGCAGTGGAAGGAGCCTGGTGGCGGCAAGCACAGAGCTCCTGAGGAGTTCGTTTAAGTGTATTTAAGAAGCAGATTTGACATGCAGGAATATTTGAAATCGAAAATGCTGAATCCGTGAATAGTGAGGGTTTCCTGTATTGCTCATTGCAATACCTCAGAATACCCACAAAGGATTGGGCCCCTCAAGCCCAAAGTGCACCTGCCTTCTTTTCCCTTCTTACATAGATACACCCCCGGGATCTCCAGGGCACATCTCCATAAGTGGCAAAACCCTGTATTTCCCCACTTACGGAGACATACCCCAGAGATCACCTCTATGGCAGCACAGAGGTGACCAAAGTTGACATCTGTTTCCACCCCAAGACTAGCTCAACTAGACAGCTGACCCAATAAACTGCATCATCCACAAAAATTCTTACCCCTCTACTAATGCTTTAACATTTTTGCCTGAGCAACTTGTCCAAGGTGACACAAAAAGTCTGTGGCAGGTTTCTTAAATTTAACACCCTAGATCACTTTTCCCCTGCCTTGTTGCTAGCATGATGTTTGGGGGGAAAAAACTGCACTAGATGAAAAAGTGCTATGGGGTCTTTGTACACATCATATTTTTTTGCCCTTTCATGAGCTGCAACTGCATGTCTGTTTGCACAAGTAGGATTTCTGGACACTTTAAAAGTCTTTCTAGTGCATTAAAGTAAAACTCCTTGGACGTAATTTAATTTGGCTCCCCGGAAAATAAAGAGTCGCATCCATGGATTCATTGCATACAAACATAAAGGCACTCAAAGACGTGTAATGAGCCTCTTTGTCCACCAGGTGGCTGCAACTTTTTTGTAGTTCATCCCTTTGAAATGCTTTTGCTTTTGAACTGCTTCCATTTTTTTTTTTTTTGTGAGGTCTGCCAGCTCCCTGTGACACAGACTTGGGCATGGGGTGGGTGGTGGAGGGCCCCAGGCCAGGGAGGCAGTGCTGGACCACCCCACTCTCCTGTGGTGCTGGCCAGAGACCAGGTTTAATAAATTCAAAAACCTAGTGCATGCAAACACTGATGTGACACTCCAAAATAAACAGGTTTAAATTTTATAAACCTATGAGGATTAAAACCCATAGTGCATACAGGTGCCCATGGGTTTCTTCTTGTCAGAGGAGCATGATATATGGACAGGGCCCTGATGTCCTGGTGTCTTGTGAGTCTGTGTCACGAGCAAGAGCTTCTTTACCCTTTTTAATCAACTGATAATCACAGCCCGATTCTTTCCTGCCACATCTTGATGTAATTCATAAACTTATGAGGTGTTGCTCTGCTGAAGGTTAATCACTAGGGCAGTGATTCCCTAACTGTGGTATGTGTACCACCAGTGGTATGAAAACCTGTTGGTAATACACATTAATCAGGGCCATGTGAATAGCCCCATCTACATCCCCTCCCTTTCCCTCTGGTGGGGTGGTGGAAGGGCCCAGCTGGGACAGCACGCAGTTTCCGGGTGGGGCTGCAGCTGCTGCCACCCCTGGGACCTGTGTGACTTCCTCAGCCTGTGGCTCACTCTGGACACCAGGTAGGGAGAAGGTGGCCTCAGCTGGGCAGAAGCACAAAGCCCATGCCCAGGGAGGTGGCAGGAGCACAGAGCTGAGGGTGCAAGGTGGGGGATGTTCCCCCCCATCACCACACACTCCTCCCATGGCACACAGACATTGCCCAGCAGCAGCAGCTCTGGGGCAGTCATGGCCCACACAGGCCTAGGCATGGCTCTGACCAGTGCTGCATGGCAGAAGTGAGGAACACAGCCCTGTGACTGCCTCTAGATCCAGGCTCCGCACAGCCCACATGCAGCTCCAAGCTACCAGGGAAAGCCTGGAGCCGCTGCCTTCCCCACCCCCTGCACGCAGGTACCAGGAAGCAGAGAATAGGAAAGGCAGCCAGCTCCAGCCTGCACCACTTCCCCCCAGTAGCATGGAGCTGCACATGGACTGCACAGAACCCAGCACCAGAGGCAGCCAGCAGAGCTGCACTCTTCACTACCACTGTGCAGCACTTGCTGGAGCTCCACATGGAGGGGCCCTGGTGCCTGCACAGGGCACGAATGCCCCAGGGTTGCCGCAGCTGGTGGCGGGGACTATACGCCATGCGGGGAAGTGTGTGAGGGGGCTCCGCACCCCCCACCCTCTCTCACATACACACACACACACACACATACACATACATACACACTGCCCCCAAAAACTCCCTCCCACACATACATCCCAACATACCCTATTGCCCCACACACACAGCCATACCCCCCGCCTTTGAAATGCATTGGGCTTCCTAGTAGTGGCTCGAAGCCCCGCACCCCACCAGTGGCAGCACGGGGGGCAGGGTGGGGCAGGGTCACGACTGCCCAGGGCCCAAAGGTGCCTCACCCTTCTATTCCTACTCCCACACCTGCACTTTCTGGCTCCAGCCCCAACAGCAAACAGCACTGGTTCAGGAGCATGCATTGAGTGAAGGGTATCCTGGGAAATATGCAACAGCAGAGTTCACTGCTGCTGAGAGATGTCACCCCAATTTTTGCCACTGAAAACAGGAGAGGTTTTTTTTATTGTTTTGTCTGTGGCAAATCAATGAAGTTTGTTTGCCTAGGGCCTACTACAGGGCTAATCTGGCCCTGCCATTAACAGACTTATTGTAATTACTTTATATGACATAAAATTTGCTGGTGGTACTTAAGGTTGTATCATTTTAAATTGGTGGTATGCAATCTGTCAGAGTTTGGGAGCCCCTGAAATAGGGGGCTAGCCCTCCTACTGGGGCTCCAACCTCCCCTTACACTCCAACCAAACACCAACCAGTTGCTAATATATTATTGATAGTTGTCAACTATATGTCAAACTAATTATTCTTCCTCAAACTAGTTCTTTTCTCTTGTTTCTTTCCTGGTTTCCTTCAGATCAAAAGGTTTACCACTCTTTCTTCATGAGAACAGTCCAGCTCACTGAATATAGGGTGGAGCAACACCTGGAATGACCTACATCAGGTCAAGTATTTACCTTTCACAATATTTACAGTTCTATTAGCTTTCCAGCACTTCTCTTCCTCTATTTTCAGATTCCCAATTTTCCCAATCAGAACTTCAAGATTTGCCCATCACGTTCCTGGGGAAATCTTTCTAGCAAAAAAACTCCAACAAAACAACCTAATAATCAGCCAGCACCATCCATGCCACTGCTTACTGTTTGTAGTTACTTAGAGTCCAGCTCTCTTCTTTCTACCAGAGCCAAAGTTAGCATTTCCCACTGTCTTAATTGTTCACCATTTAAGTTACCTCGTAGTCCCTAAAAGGAGGTGGGGAAAAAAATAAAGAAACCTCCCTGTTGATCCTGCATCCTGCAGTCTCTTCTTTCTAATTTCTGGGTTCTGGGCTCCATGGTTGCAGTGCTCTGCCAAGCCTCTCTGTCAGCATGCAAGCTCCTCCAAGCTCTAAGACTAGTATCCATTCTGTGCCAAGCGAATGTAACCAGCACTTGAAGCCTCAGAGCCTGAGGTGGGTCTCCCCTACTCACCCGCCATGACTTGATGGATTTAAGAAAGGAATGGGAGGTTCCTTGGAAGATCAGATGTCTTCCCAGCCTCAGGGTAGCCAAGTGTGATAGTGAGCGACTTGGGGCTCTGCCTACCCTACACCTTGTCCAGCTGCCAACCAAAATAGTTGCAACACTGGCCCAAGATTGGCCATTACACAGTATAGACTCCATCTATCACACCCCCTTAGGGGTTAAATTGACCCTTTCCCCTGCTGGGATAGTGTCCAGCGCCACCGGTCAAGCTATTCTGCTGTGGCCATATTCCTTTAAACGGGAAAGGGCATTGTCACCAGCTCTCCCCACTGGGTTTCTTTGGGTCCTGCCAGGATACTCCCTCCTGGGTTGTCTCTATCTCAGTGTACATTGAAATCTTCAAAGTAAATAGATAATAACTCAAAACTACCCTGGTATCTGACATAGTGACACTCAGGGTTTGGGAGGGGCTCACGTGTCCAGTGTGGCACTGTGCAGGCTCACTCCCAAGGTGGGTCCCACCAGTCAGATCCGCAGGATCTGCTGCCAATGCTCCAATGGGGAGATGCTCCTGGCTCTTCCCCATGCCTGCCCATGCAGGCTTCCCTGGCATCTTCTGCAGCTTCTGCTGGGTCTACAGGGATGCTCCCTGCAGCTTGTGGTATCTTTCCTCCACTGCCAGTGTCTGGGACTTGCCGGTGCCCCAGACGCCTTTTTATGACATCACCAGACACGTGATTTCCCACAGGTAGGGTGAGCGCGTGGAGATGCCTCGTGCATCTCGGTATCTTGGGCTTGGGCTTGGGCTGCTGCAGGGAAGGCGAGTAGCCCTTCAGTCCAAACTGGGCTAAGCTCCCCCTTCAATCAGGGTTCAATCGGGGGGAACCCCATGTTCCCAGGACCTTAGGGAGCCAAGTTGCCTAGTGTGGCAACACAGTCATTGCCCCATTCCTGGGGTAGCTCTGCCAGGCTTCAGTGGAAAGTCCTGGCACTCATCTGCTCCCTCTCCCCAGACGAGTTCTCTGCCAGGTTAGGCTCCTCCCTGGAAATAGGACATGGGCAGCACAGGACACCAGTTTGGATAAACCGGCGGCTAGAAAAATATAGTTCTGGCAACCACGGCATTCTTTGCAGCAAGGTCATATCCGCCTGTGCTGGTAAGTTTTCCCTGGGCTTTCTCTCTGTCTCTGAAGAGGTATAGGGAGCCTCTTCACATTACTCTTCCATACAGGAGCTCTACAAAACACATTCTGAAGATGTTAAGACTTAGCACGTGGGTGTATACTATGTATAGTTGCAATCACAGTTGTAAATACTTCCAGACAAAGTTACAAGCCCAGGTTTATTCAGGGCCCTATTTTTTTCTCCCTACCCACCACTCCCAAATTTCTAAATTTGTGTTTACTTCAGTTCACCAGTATTGTCAAGTTAAGGTTACATTGAAATTACAGCTGAATACCTAAAACTATTCTGTGCATATTACTCATATACTCCAAAGAGGTCAACCCAAGATAGCATGACAGGATTAATAAATAAAGTTAGTCGGAGAAAGGCCATCACCTGTTTTTTGATTATAAGCTGCTGTCAGCTATATACTATAAGGCCCCTGTAAAAATTTCCCCACACATTTAAATGCAGTATGTTACTTAACATAAACAGTTGTTACACTGTCTTGTCCTGGTTTAGTTTGAAATGGTTAATAATAGGGCAGAGTAAAGAAACATTATTTTCCTCAATTGACATTATTTTTCTTTTGACCATGTCCAAGCTAAGTTAATTGTGTCCTTTTTTTCCCTCCTAACTGCACAAAAGATTACAGGTTGTATGTGAGGTGAAAACAGCCCCATGATCCTGCTATGGCAAAGGTATGTAGGAAAGGTCTAAATGAGAGGTGATGGCCTAAACCTTGGATCCAGAAACTCAGAACTTCACAACAGTGAGAAAAATATAGCTGTGTTGTGATTTTAATCCTAGCGAAGATAACATAAATGTGTTGGAAATGTATCAAAAGATTCCTGGTTTCAGTTACCAGTGTTGATTTTCTGGATTAAGTCTTGAGGGCTCATTTTTGGGTGGCACTAAAAGAATCCTGAAACTAAGCCTGTTTGAATAGAGTTCAGGCTGAAGGTGTGTTTCAATTAAAACAGGATAATAGCATCAAAAGGGTACATTTCCTTTACAAAAGAAGTAAAAGTTTGAAAGTTCCCAAATATAAAAATGTCTATAAATTAACATCAAAGGGATGCTGTTGACTTTTCAGTCATGTAAGAACTCTACTACCTTCCCTACCCCCACCACTACGCGCCAGTATCATCCAATCTAACTATGCCTCTTCTGTTTGTGCCACTAGCTGAGTAGAAAAGATTTAGAAAGTAGCATTTAGGTTATGTAAGAGTTCTAGGCCTTTATTTAATTTTATTTACATATTGTGAAAGATGTAATAGAACATCATTTTGTTGGAATAGAACAGCATTTTTATGCAATTTTCTTAGTTTGACTTGACTCTCCAATATATGGGATACTTAGTGCCTGCCTTGCAGTTAAGCAGCAAAAATTAAAAGCACAAGATTTTATGCACTCTCCTCCTTATTTAGGTACCAATTCCCAAAAATCATAGTGAATTCCTTATACCCTACCGTTTGGCGCTCAGACAACCAGGCAATATAACCCCATTCATAAAATTAATGCCCAACTTGAATTGGGTTGGATGATTTGCCCTTATCATCATCATCTGATACTTCTTATTTTAACGAAGAAAAGGGGTTTAACAGTACACAGCCTTGTCTCTGGTACTGACACGGCATCCTGAGACTTGTTTCAACTGATATACCCCTCATAGTATTCTAGCAGAAGATGGTAGGAGCAGTTAGCAAACAGGAGAGGAATCACCAGTATAGGAGAGCAGATTGAAAGTCTCTGAAAGTGTCCTCTAGCTTAAAAAGGATGCTGTATAAGTGGGGGAATCTTTACTTTTCTTTACTTCTTTCCTCTTCTCCACTTTAACCTGGGTTTTCTCTTTAGATTCACCAGGGTTGTTTAAAAGCAAGGAGAAATCCTCCCAAATCTCCTCTCGATACTAGTCAGCAAGGCAGAAAAACTATTGGGAAAGTTGTTTGTCTGGGTGTCTCAAACGTACCAGCCTTTGAGGGAAAACTGGAAGGAGACAATAACGTCGCCTTGCACACTTCCAGTTGGAATTTTATCACAAAGGTATAATTAACCTCGCAAAAATGCCTTCACACGGGGCCCATATCAATGGAGATGAAAATAAATTTAAGCCGCTTTAAAAATATTCTGTGCAGAGCACTTTATATGTAATCCAGAGAACAGTTGTTGTGACATCATAGAGGATAATGAAAAGTAGATAATTATCAGGAAGAGATACTCTTAGGGCTGTGTGGGCTGCCATAAATTTACACATGCACCTCCTACTGACATCCCTAGCAATTGTGTGTGGCTCAGAGGTGGCTTGAAGCAAAGTTCTTTTTGGAGTGTAAATGCCTTTGTCTCAGAGCAGGACAAGAAAACCACCGAACATATTACAAGACATGTTGCTTTCAAACAGAATGTCAAACAGGTGTCCATGGGGCAACAATAGCTCTTCAACTTGAAGGTTCAGTGCACATACTTTTTTCAACTCTTTCAGCATCAGCACAGCAATCTGCTCAAGCAAGAGATTTTTCGTTTGTAAAAGTGAGAGAGATTTGATAGAAAAACCTCACATTTTTTAAACATAAATTGTTAGTCACTTCACTATTTTGTCAGAGAAACATGTCCTTGACTAAATTACACAAGATATCATAAGAATATGAAACTGACTAAGTCAATATGCTTTTACAAAAATCAGAGCATTTTTATTTAATAATCTTTCCATTTTATGAAGGGAAGTGCTTTGCTGCTGCAAGTTATGACATTTAAACTGTGACACTGAAAACCAATTTGAGGTGAAAACTTGCTTTCAAAAGCTATGTTTGAAAGCTGAAAGGGTTCTTTGAAGTGCACGGAATGTATGGTACATGAAACATACAGAAAGGATTTACCATGGACGGTGGGCTTTTATGATCTGAAAACATACAAACAGGGGCAACACAGGAACAAAAGAAGAGCCATACGGGGCCAGGAAAATGGTTCATCTAGCTCAGTATCCTGTTCCTGACAGTGGCAAGGGTAAGTGCTATAGAGAGAAAGCATTAAACTGGATATACCTAGAGTGACCTATCCCCTGGCATCCACCATTATGTGTACTATTGGTAAATATACTGAGCATTCCAGAATCAACTGTTCAATATCCCCCTTCTAATAGTAAATCACACTGGAATTCAGATCAGACAAAAGTTATGAACAAAAGAGAACACCTTAAAGTAACACAATCAGAGTTTTAATGTATAAATAATGAGGAGACAACTGATCTGACATGAATAAAAAATAGAAAGTTAATGGAATTATATGGACACTTTCTGTTAGGATCTGGGTCATATTTTTAAAGGAATCGGTTGGAATTAGGGAGGTCAAGAGTTGCCATACCACAGCTGAAGATCCTGAGGGATTGTTTCACAGATTAATGTGATGCCTTTTGGGGGATGCAAAGGAATGTAATCTTGCTGGTCAATGCAGGAAGGTGCATGGATGTAGGCCTCTTACTTGGTTATGTTGTGCTGGAGTGCTGTTGTAGCCATGAAGGTCCAGAAATTATGCGAGAGGCAAGGATTTTTGTGGGTGACCTCTTTTATTCAACCAAATACATGGCTGGAATGAAGTTAAACAAGCTTTTGAATGCCAGGTATTCCTCATCATGGAGGAAAAAAGCAGGTGCAGCAATAATTAGAAACAATGGGAAGAACTCTGAAACTGGAGAGGGGAGAAATTCCCAGGAATAGCAGACAAGCAATTAGCAGAAGAAAAGAAGCTTGTTTAATGGGAGATCAAGACCTATCAAAAGAGAGGAGAGTCATTATCACTTGTAGCGTGGAGGAAGAATTTCAGGAATCAGGTATATTATGGAGGTAAAAATCAATACTGGTGTTCAGGCCTTGTTTCTTAGCATCCAACCAGCTTATGGATTTTTGTTCCCAAACACGTTTTTTAAATGTGTTTGGTAGATTTCCCTTGAGCACAAGGGCTGTAAGTAAGGTCGAAAAAGGAAGTGGTTGTTCTGTGAAAAATGTGCTCCTACTGATGTTTGTGTGTCTGTCCTTTATATATTTTCTCTGAGAGTTCATTTGGTGCATAGCTGCTGTTTAGTTTCACCAAATTAGTTACCATAAGGGCATTTGGTGCATCAAATCAGATAAAAAATCAAAAACCTGAAGGTCAAGTAGAGAGAGAATGGAAATGGGCTTTTATTTGTGGCCAGAGCGGACAGGACTAAGAGCAATAGCCACAAACTGCAGCAGGAGAAATTTACGTTGGAGATTAGGAGGGACTTACTAACTATGAGGGTAGTCAAGCATTGGAAGAGACTGCCTCAAAGTTGTGGAATCTCCATCCTTGGAAAGTTTTAAAAGCAAATTAGATGTATGTTTGGCTGGGATGGTATAATCTGGGATGATCCCACCTTGAGCAGGGCACTGGACTAGATGATTTTGTCAGGTCCCTTCCAGACTTACCTTTCCCAGAATGTGATATAGGGATCATAAAGTATGTGCAGAATCTATGGGGTCTAATGGATTTGTTGTGGGAAGTATTGATTGTAGTAGCAATAGAGATGTGTTGACAGGTTTTGTATCTATTGTTAAGGCAAGATTGCATCCCATTTGATGTCTGTTGAACAGTGGAGAGTGTGCTTCTGATGATGAGTTGGGCAATGTTTGGAGGACTATTTGAAAGCCAGGAGTGGAAGGGCTGGAAATATTTCTCTCAAGATCTGATCTTTGTCAAATATAGGCAGTAATTGTTTAATGTTTCTTCTATTTGGGTCCCATATGGGATGGTAGCTGGCCACCAGGGGCACACAGTCATGTGGGGGGTGGGAGAGGGTTGTTCCTTTGTATTTTAGTAGGTCACTGAGGGGTGTTCAGGTGGCTTTTCCAAAAGCACAGTCTTTCTCTACCAGAATGTCACTGATGTATAAAAGGTATATTTTAAGCTAGCCAGGTGGGTATCAGTTCTCCTCAGAGCAGCAGCTTTTTTGATGTGTTTGAGATGATTGTTGGTTTTATGGACATAAGTATGGTGGTCCGTCGCTTTTTTTGTATACAGTAGTTTGTAGGGTTCCATCCTAGATGTGGATCATGGTGTCAAAAAGTTGATGTTAGTGTAGGAATGCTGCAGAGAAAATTGATTGAAGGGTGCTAGCTATTAAACCCATAGTTTAAGTCAACAAGTGATCCCAACTGAATAAGTGAATACTCATGACACTCAACTGGGGAAGGGCTTGACACTGGGTCTTATCCCGAGATTACCAAATCAGAAAGGCTCTAATGTTTTCAATGGAGCAGCATCAGCTGATAATGTCTGAGGAGCTGGATATCAATACAGGATTATCCAGCAAGATTATGCATTCACAACTATTTTTAACAACTAATCCCTACTGAACATAGGTTGGGATTCCATGCCATAAATAAGGTAATAAATTATTCAGGTGGGCACATCCTAGCAGGAGTTTCAGGCTGTATTCTGTAAAAAGAGAACGCAATGTATTATGCATCTGGCCTTCTCACATGAACACAAATGAGCTATGTTCCAATTATTAAAGAAAAATATGAAGTTCTATTAGGCTAAGAGTTTCCATTAATGTATATATACAGGGAAAAGTTAGTGGAGCCTGTCCGTAATTTGATAAGCTTTTACAAGCAACAATTAGATGTCTCAAGGCTGCAGAGACTGGAACGATGCCTGCAGACATACAATATTGTCATTAGACATGGACCACAAAAGAATACACCAGCTGCTGATACATTTAGCAAATTGATTCTGGCAGGACATGAGAATATGGACAAGTCATAAGGCACAAGTCGTATCTTATTTAGTTGTGTTAAACAAGAACTGGACGAAACTAACTAGTAAAATTCCTAATTACCCACGCTGCTGGAACCTATGGCATTTTTTTGGTTAACCAAAGGAAGAAAGTTTGTGCCTACCACAAATGGAGAGAATTCTGGACATTCCATAAGGAATGAACAGTTGTGGGCGATCTGAGGTTTAAAAGGCAAAAATCTTTAACCTTCTCTCAAACCACTCATTCACCCAGAACATGTTGATATTTGCTGTTTCTTAAGAAAGGTACAGTTCATTAGGGGAATATGTCTGCAATATCTGGAGTCCAGATAGTGCAACAGAACACTAAAGTCTTTCTCTTCTCCCAGGAAGGAGAGAGGATGTGCACGCAATGAGGGTGATGAGTCATAGCCTGGCCTTGTCACAGGCCACTTGTATACAGCAAATCCTGTTTACTGCAGACAGACAAACAGAAGTGATTCTGTGTTAACAAATGACATTTGCTCAAATCACAAGAACTTAAATATGAACTAGTTGGTTCCCATTATGACTCCAAACATTCTGTTTCCAAACCACAGAACAGATACATTTGCAAGAAGGATTTTGGGATACCCTTATTACCAAAACCTACAAATAAATAAATATATATGTTATATCAAATGTTTGTCTCTCTCAGGTGGGTTTTTCCATATATATCTATATATATGAACAATCATTATTTACCATGCATGGAAAAACCTACCTGAGAGAGACAAACATTTGATATGAGGAAAATGAAAAGGTTGTGACTACTACTTAGATAATGCTGTGCAGTTGTTAATATTTCTTTTCCTATTTTAAAATCTCTTTTTCAAAGTATTTTTTTAAATGAGCAAAACAATACAGGGCTCAAAGCTGTTGAAAATCAGAAATCTTAAAAAAAAACCAAAGCAAAACAAAACAAAAAACAAACACCAAAAACACCAAGCAGGTTCAGCAGTGAAAGCTGGTTAGCGTTTCCCAGTCAAGGTCCTTCCCCTAGAGAGAAAGCGATTAGTTCTTCACTGTTCTGAACAAAAGTTTGGGTGGAGGGAGGGGCAGAGGCAGGGGGCATGCAGTGGTGTGGTTGTACCTCCCTTCAACTGTCTAATGCACGTGTAGAACTGTAATCTCAGCCTTGAGTCCCTATGGGTGCTTGTACATGTGACTGTCATCTTGATGTACACATGATGAAAATGTAATTTATATGGCTTAGTGGCGTCATGCATTGCACATGCACCAGTTTGGGGAGTTTTAAATTACTTGCATTGTTGCAAACTAAATTATATCTGGACACAGTTTAGTTTGCAATATTGCAGATTGCAACAATGTAACTGTCAGCTCACCCCCAGCCATGGGAATAACAGGCAGGCTCTGTAGAAGAAAAAGATTGGGCCCCTTGCTGCTCCTGCCTTCAGCAGACACCTGGGCAGCCTCAGGGGGCTACCTTCTAGCAGCCCACCCAGGCAGCCCCAGGGGGTTGCCACTGCCATGGAGGGAAGGACCAGGCCCCCCGTAGCTGGGGCAGCACCCACCCACTAGCAGCCCACCTGGGTGGCCCTGGGGGACGTCACCACCATGAAGGGAAGGACCAGGGCCAGAGCTGGCAGATCACCCCCCAGCCAGAGGAGATGCAGGCAGGCACCGTGAAAAAAAGGGATCAGGCCCCTCATTGCTTCTTCTTTCAGCCTGCCTCTCCTGCAGTGGGGAGGGGCAAGCTGTGAAAAGGTTGCAATGTTACAAATAGCAAAGTTTCAAACTAAACTTACCCTCCATCAATGCTGACCTCGTGAAGGAACACCTTGAGAGGCTGGACACCTTCAAGTCACCCGGACCTGAATTTACACCCCAGGATACTCAAAGAGCTGGCTAGCATCATAGCCCAGCCCCTGGCACAGATCTTCGAGAACTCCTGGCACTCTGGTGAAGTGCCCAAAGATTGGAAGAATGCCAATGTGGTGCCTATCTTCAAGAAAGGGAGGAAAGTGGATCTGGCAAACTACAGGCCCATCAGCCTGACCTCTATCTCGGGGAAGGTCTTAGAAAAGATTATCTAAGAGTCCATTCTTAACAGGCTGGCCAATGGCAACTTCCTGAGAGATAGCCAGCATGGGTTTGTTGCGGGTAGCTCTTGCTTGCCAATCTCATTTCCTTCTATGACCAGGTGACCTATCACCTGGACAAAGGAGAAGAGATTGATGTCGTATATCTTGACTTTAAAAAAGCCTTCAGTCTGGTATCCTATAATCACCTCTTAGTAAAACTGGCTAACTGCGGCCTCGGCCACACCACAATCCGCTGGCTGGGCAATTGGCTCCGTGGTAGGACCCAGAGAGTGGTGATTGACCAAAGTCAATCATCGTGGTGCTCTGTGACCAGTGCGGTCCCCCAGGGCTCTGTCCTTGGGCCTATACTATTTAACATCTTCATTAATGATGTGGACATTGGTATCAGAAGCAGACTGGCCAAGTTCACTGATGACACCAAACTCTGGAGTAAAGCGTTCACCCCTGAGGACAAAAGGGTGATCCAGGCTGACCTTGACAGGCTCAGGAAATGGGCGGATGAGAACCTGATGGTGTTTAACACTGAAAAATGCAAGGTTCTCCACCTTGGGAAGAAAAACCTGCAGCATCCTTATAGGCTCGGCAATGCTACGCTGGCTAGCACTACGGATGAAAGGGACTTGGGGGTCGTGATTGACCACAAGATGAACATGAGCCTTCAATGTGATGCTGTGGCTAGTAAAGCAAGCAAAACGCTTGCATCCACAGATGCTTCTCAAGTAAATCCCGGGACGTCATCCTTCCATTGTACTCGGCCTTGGTGAGGCCATAGCTGGAGTACTGTGTCCAATTTTGGGCTCCACAATTCAAAAAGTATGTGGAGAAGCTTAAGAGGGTGCAGAGGAGAGCCACACACATGATCAGAGGTCAGGAAAGCGGACCTTATGAAGAGAGGCTGAGAGCCATGGGACTCTTCAGCCTGGAAAAGCGCAGGCTCAGGGGTGATCTGGTGGCTGCCTCTAAGTTTATCAGGGGTGCTCACCAGGATCTGGGGGAATGTCTGTTCACCAGAGCGCCCCAAGGGATGACAAGGTTGAACGGTCACAAACTCCTCCATGACCGTTTCAGGCTGGACATAAGGAAGAACTTCTTTACTGTCCGAGCCCCCAAGGTTTGGAATAGATTGCCACCGGAGGTGGTTCAAGCACCTACTCTGAATGCCTTCAAAAGACATCTGGATATTTAACTTGCTGGGATCCTATGATCCCTGCTGACTTCCTGCCCCTGGGGCAGGGGGCTGGACTCGATGATCTTCTGAGCTCCCTTCCAGCCCTAATGTCTATGAAATCCATGAAACTACAGTACATGCAGTTGTGGTTTAGTCTGCAACTTAACAAACTCATTTAAGTTGTAAAACCACCTTGCATGTGTACAGCGTGACACAATTAAACTGCAAAAATGGCCAATTTTCATCATGCGTACAAGCGCCCAAAGGGTGCAGACAGAACTGCAGTTCTCCGCTGTAACTGAGAATGCTTTTCAGGAAGCATTCTGAGTTACACCAATCCTCAGGACCAAGCAGGGAATTCTAGCTTCAGCCTGCAGCCAGTTTCCCCTAGCGATGACCCTTCCTCCCTCCCAGCCAAATGAAGATGTTTCAAAACATAGCATCTTCTGTAACGTCTGTCTACACTGCCTCCCAGCCTGTCACTTTTTTCAGAACTGCAGGGGGGGGAAGGGAGCAGAGGGAGATCATTCTTGGGGTTCCCCTGCCAGCACTGGAAGGTGGGGTGGGTGAATTGGAGCCCCCCATGTCAGGAGGGCTCCAATACACCCATCCCATTCTCCAGCACAAGCTGAAAACTCCCCAGACTGAACTTCCTCCACTCGCTTTCCCTTCGCCCATTCTGAAAACAGCAACAGGCTGGGAGGCAGCACAGACCAGATGTTACAGAAGATGCTATGTTTTGAAACATCTTCATCTGAACCCTCATGCAATAAGGGTCCCAATTTTCACCTGGTCGGCCATTTTTAAGCAATCTGTAGCCATGCACTTGTGTTTGGTCACAGCTACAGACCACTTTGTACAGCCAGATCAAAGTGAAAGTTATCAATTCTGTCTGTTCCCAAAACCTCACACACTCTGAGCCAGATTATGAAAATGAGAGATTCTGGAGGAATGAATCTTCAAATGTGTCAATCAAATCAATAGTGCTGTATCAGTGTTACACTGGGGTGAGAGCAGAATTCAGCCTTTTGAATCTTCATCAAATGAATTTTATTAATGTATTTCTTCCTGCACACCCTGTGAGTATTTGGTTATCTAGACAGCTCCATGTCACAATTACCACTGTAATGGCTTTCCTCTTAGCACCTGCAAGGGCTAAACTTGAACTGGTGACCTAAAACTGGGAGACCCTCAAAACAGCTTCTCACCTACATCTGATCCATCCAACATATTTATCAGAGTTTGCCCCATAAACACATCATCTTCAGGACAGAAATCATTCTATAAATAGCTTATAATTACATCGGTACTGAACTTCATCCTTCCTACTGCCCACATTGCCAATTCCTGACTAACTATGAGTCAGGCTACCAGTTGGAGATTTGGGGTCTTCTGAGTATGGAGATCAAATAACTATGGGTAATGCAGTATAAAACAAAGTAATGAACATGTCAATGAGCTTCTGGGGCAGGGGGTGGGTGAGGGGACCTGCATAGTTTTCCCTCCATCTGGTTTTATCAATGCCACATGAAGTCTTGTTTCTAATTGGAACTTCAGCACTCCAGAGCCCAACGGTAAATTATTTTTAATTATATTGTTTTCAGGCACTAAAACTTTATTTTCCATGAGCCATAACTGCCTGCATTAAATAAGTAAAATGACTGTACTCTCAACAGCATCTTGGAGAGTCATTGATTTATTGTCA
The DNA here is from genome assembly GCF_030867095.1 of Alligator mississippiensis. Classification (NCBI taxonomy): domain Eukaryota; kingdom Metazoa; phylum Chordata; order Crocodylia; family Alligatoridae; genus Alligator; species Alligator mississippiensis. Next base: position 318,535,594 of record NC_081824.1, read on the forward strand.
TACAATAATCATTTATTCATCTTCAAGATACAACCTGCAATATATATGGACTTTTTCCATATTTGATTCTGTACCACTGATTTTACAGTCAATCCAAAAACCGATAACCTGGTCTGATTTAAGGGAGCATATTGAATGTTTCCTTATTGCTATGAAGGGGATTTGTTTAAGCTCATAAATATAAACAGTCTGTAGCAAAGTTCATTGCAAGATGAGTAGACCAGAGTCTTGCTTACAGAAATATACAGAGAATGCTGGTATAGTGCACTAAGCTGCAGTATTGTCATTTATTACTATAGCTTTTTTAATCACTTTCTTATCCAGTATGAACTCCATTTTCCATATCCTTTGACAATTTGATGAATAATACATGCCTGGCTGGTCTCATTTTATTTTTATCAAGGAGAAAAACTCAAAGACTATCTAGAAAGGTCTGTATAGCAACAGTTATATGCAGTTTTAAAAACTCTGAATTTAAACACGGGGTTTTGAGAATAACCGCAGAACTTTCCAGGTTTAGGAACTAAACTAAATTGAGGTGTATGGATTTAAACTGGTGTTAGGAGTGCATTACTAAAGAACAAGAACTACAACAATTACCATGAAGCAGGAAGTTGATGAGCAGGGCAAGTTAAGCCCACTAGCTTCTTCCATGCTCGCAGACATAGAAAATGTTAATTATCCCTTTCCCATGGCTTCCTTTTTTATTTTATGTAATCCAAAATTAATATGAATGTAATTAACTTTGCCCCAGTTATGGCCTTATCTGAACCCAAGAAATCTTTAATTTTTTTTTAAACCAATGTACATTGGGGATCTTTGGGCCTCCAGTTTGGCTTTCTTAATAAACAGAAAATGTATGTTAGAAGCACAATTAGTGACAACAAACATCTATTTGTTAGTGGGATTTTTGCTGTAATTATACTATAATTTTAATAGATCTTAACTGATTCAGGGTTACAGTTAAAGTCCACTATTCAATAGCATAACTAAGTAGGGGCAAGCAGGGGAACTGGCCCCAGGTGCCAACTTGGGCCATGGGTGCAAAAGTAAAAATCTGTCATGCCGTTTGCCCTGTTGTCACTGCCAGCGGTTGCTACCCCATGCACCTCTGCCACCGGGGTGTAGAACTGCCCAATTATTCCTCTGCTCATTAAAGGCAAGTGGTATTTGGTTGTCATGTAGGAGCTCAGAGGAAAGGTATAAAGGAAGCTCATTCTCCCCTTTGTACTGCCAGGATAAGAAACAGAATAAACCTTAAACCTTTCCTTCCATGGAGCACAAGGACACTTTCTACCACTTCAGTTGGAAGGAGAGTCAGGGAGAGGATTTGAGGAAGGCCATGGCTCTGGTCCTATGCGTCAGTCAAGACAGCTTGCAAAGGTCTATACAGCAGGCAATTGCATATGCAGGTACTCACAAATGCATTGTGACTCATGGAGACAAAGTGGCGCCTGACTCTTCTCTCCACTTTTTCTACCACTTTCCATGGGATGCATCCATATGGCATAATCTAGCCTCCAATATCCAATGTGTCTATATGGCATAATCTAGCTTCTATAATGTAGCCTCCTCTCTAGGAAAATGATCTCTGTGGTTTCTTTCAGATAAAATGCCGTATTAGGCCACTTGCTGCATCCTTAAAATTCCTGACTCTTCTCAGTTAATTTTCTATATGTAAAGTAAGTTCATGATGCTGACATCAGGGAAGCTCAACTAAGAATGTGTGAAATGCAAATTCCTCACATTCATTTTACATAGAGTTAGGCCCCAAGTGCCAAGTATGAATAAGGTCTGCATCAGAACTTGAATTAGGTGTTTGGGTCATGTGCACCACTGGCTCCTTATGTTAATAAGGAAAGTTTCTCCTGCTGTTACTCTACAACAAGTCAGTGCTGCATCCGATGGTGCTGGGGAACACAACTGTTAAAAAACACACCCCATACATGCTGACAACTGAAAAAAAAAAATGTCATGTTGCCAATCTCACGAGCACAGACGCAGAGGCTATGCACAACTGTTACATTTAGGCCAACAAAACTGAGTTTAGTGAAGTAGAAACTCTCACTGTACAAACATTCACAGGACTCTTAGTCCAGTGTAAAAATGGCATGCCTTCTTTAAAGTTATACCTTGTCAAATGAGTTCCTACTCTAGACCAATAGAGGCTAGACTAGTTTAACAAATTCTTGTACAGTCCCCATATCGTTGTAAGCTCCTCCAGGCATCCCAGTGTACATTGTTCCCTGTAGCAGGACCTGACCCCCAAAGGTTGCTGTGATGGCCCCAGTGGCCAAGCGACTCCTGCCCCACTCCAGCTCCTTGAGGGTTCCTTTTCTACCTCACCTGGCATGCTTATAAGCTAGTGTTTAGGGAGGGTCCCAGAATAAGCCTCAGTTCACCTTGGCCAGGTGGTATTTTCCCACATCCAGTTGGTCCCAGTCTTGTCCCTTGGGCACTGAATTGTGGCCCTTTTGGTAATATCAATGCCTCAGAGCACCAGTCACCTTATGGGCTGTATTCATGGCCTCCGTCCTCCCCTACATGCATGTTCATGCCTCACAGGTGTCATTCTGTCATCAACTTTGCCTTTCTGTATAGGCTTCTGCCCTCTTGGCTTTAGCCCACCTATTGCTGTAGCCTAAGACCACTTGTTCTGGCCTAGCCTCACAGTCTCAACCTCTCATTGGCTTCAGCCTGCCTGTGTCACCCTTCTGGGCTTAGGCTCAAGCCCTCTTGGCCTCAGATCCCCTCTGTCTCCCTCCGTTTTGCATCCCTGCCCCATGTAGCATTTAACCCTGGTGTGCCTGTTAGTGTCAAGCTTAGTCATGCCATAAGTATAAGCAAACCACTTCCCAATTAAGATTCACTCCACTCTGGGTCTATGCCACACCTCAAACTGTATTTTCCTCTTAGCTCTCCTGGGATAGCTTGGGTGTCTGTGGACCTGCTTCCTGCAGCTTCTCGTCCCTGGAGCTCCTCTGCCTGCAGCATGCAAGGCCAGATTACCTTCCTTGCTTCAGGCACTGATCTTATATGACCTAAAGCATCATCCGCTCTGTTCATGTGCCTTCCCAGCTACACATAGAAGTTTCCCAATTTGCCTCCTGGCCAACCTGCCCTTCTCCACTATAGCCAAACCCAGCTGCCTGCAGTCTTTGCCTTCTGGCTGCCTGGAGATCCACCCCTTGGTTGCTTATTGAAGCACAGCTAGCCTTTTCTCAGCTCCCTGATCACGTGGCAAGGTTAGCCTGCTGCACTTTCCCCTTACAGGCTCCCTGTTAAATTACCCCCCACCCTCAGAGTAGGACAGTCTACTGCTCCAGCTGAGTCACAGGCAAAACCCTTCCCTATCAGCAGCTGGGAAAGTCCAGACCTCCTCTACAGCACCAGGGCATGCAGCTGTTACCTGCCCCCCCACCTGCAACTTCAAGTAGATGGGGCAAAGTGACCTAGCAACATCCTACCATGCCTGCCAGCACCCCTGGACTTGCCAACACCCCCAGACATACCTCCCCCATAGCACTTAAAAGCCTTATGCCTGCAGCCCCACATGGGTGGATACAGGAATCAACTTGAAAGTTGACGGGGACCATCCGTGAGCCCCATCTGTGCCCCTGGCACCATCTGTGAGCCCCATGCTTGCAGCTTGATTCTCAGAGCTAAAGGCATGGGCTAAAAGTGCTGCATAGGAGGTGGGGTGGGGGTGTGCAGCACTTGAGAACCCCATGCCTGCAGTCCCACATGTGTCGCTGTGGGCACCGGCTAAAAAAGTGTTGTAGGGGAAAGGGAGCATCAGCCCACCCCAGGCACTTGAGAGTGCTGTACACAGGGCATGAGCTAAACATGCTAGACAGGGAACATGCTCCCCCCAGCAGAGCTTGAGGACCCTCAGCTCTAGCAGCAGCCATGAGCCTTTCCATGGCGAGAGCCCCAGGATCACCGTGGTCAAGTCTCGACTTTGCAGCCAGAACCCCAGCTCAGGCCACAACGACGGAGGTGCAGCCCCTACTGTGCTGCAGGCAGAGCCCCTCTCCCTTCAGAGCCGCAGCTTCAAAAGATATCAGATGTCTCTGGGAGGGTTGTTAGGAGCAAGCATGGTCCCCCTTGGGCCACAGCCAATCAGTCAGCCCTGACCTGCTCCCTCCATACTGTCACCCATCTGCAACACACACCAGGATGCATGCTCTAAGGCCCCTGGATGATTCCCTTCCCCCTGAAATCTGTCTGTAGAGCAGGCAGCCAGCTGGGTGTATGCATGCATAACCTAGTACTGCTGGGTTTGCATCTGCTTCATCTAAACTCTTTTAATTTGTACTGGTGCATTTGAACACTTGTACACAGCCTACAACCAACACAATGTAACAAGAGCCCCTTAACCCCCATTACTTCAGAACTGTAGAGAGCAGAATCCCTGTTGCTTGTCAGCAAAACAGCTAGCAAAGCAAATACAGCTTAGCAAAGACAAGCAGCATAGTTAAAGGGCTACAGGGCCTAGCCTGCAGTTTACAGGCAGCAGCATGCCAAGCTGCTGATTAGGCTAATAAGCCACATCAGCACCCCACCCCCACCCCTCACTACCCCCAAAAAGAGCCAGGTGAGCTGGGTAAAGACAGGGCCAGAGAGCCCAGTGAATGGAATTAGGGTAACAGTTGTGAGGCATGGGTGTGCCTAAAAGAGAAGTCAGAGGCCACAAAGGGTTACCCTAGGAAGGGCACTGTTATGATGAGTGCCAGTGTTATACCACATGTTGTGGAGATGGTTCCTGAAAAAGGCACAAAAGTCTGAACTCTGGTTCTCTGAATGCATTTGTGAGTACCTGCATATGCCATTGCCTGCTGTGTAGACCTTTGCAAGCTGTCTTGACTGGCACATAGGACCAGAGCCATGGCCTTCCTGAAATCCTCTCCCCCAGTCTCCTTCCAACTAAAGTAGTAGAGAATGTCCTTGTGCTCCATGGAAGGAAAGGTTTAAGGTTTATTCTGCTTCTTATCCTGGCAGTACAAAGGGGAGAATGAGCTTCCTTTATACCTTTTCCCTGAACTCCTACATGACAGCCAAATACCAGTCGCCTTTAATGAGCAGAGGCAGAATTGGGCAGTTCTGCACCCTGAGTGGCAGAGGTGCATGGGGTAGCAGGCGCTGGCAGTGACAACAGGGCAAACAGCATGACAGATTTTTACTTTTGCACCCATGGCCCAAGTTGGCACCTGGTGCCAGTTCCCCTGCTTGCCCCTACTTAGTTACGCTATTGAATAGTGGACTTTAACTGTAAACCCAAATCAGTTAAGAGCTATTAAAATTATAGTATAATTACAGCAAAAATCCCACTAACAAATAGATGCTTGTGGTCATTAATTGTGCTTCTAAGATATGTTTTCTATTTATTAAGAAAGCCAAAATGGAGGCCAAAAGTATAATAACTTTGGCATCAAGGTATGTCAGGTGAGAGGGCAAGACCATATTGGAGGAGCCAGAGCAGGAGAAAGGGCATAGTAGAACCACCAAGGGCTGAACAGCCTCCTCTGGAGGTAGATATCATTACACAAGGGGCATGCCTTAGGCATACACTGAAAGCAGCTACATGGTACATTTCAGCACAGAGTAGGAACAAGTAGGTCATAGGTCCGGTGTGTTTTTACATCAGTGCTCCTGAGCTGTGCTTGCTACACAATGTGTATATGTCCTAATTTTGTTTTAATTTGTTTTTCTTAAATCAAACAAAATGTGGTTGGTTTCATTACAGCATAAACTTTAATGGATATTTTTTCAAAATCAGTGTTCTGTTGAATTGCAACTGAACACAGCGGTTATGAAAAGAGCCTTTTCTAATAAACTGACAGATAAAGTATATTGGCTTGTTATGTCTTCTTAACTGGCAGGAATCTTTATAGGTATTGTCCTAAACACCATACACAGGATTAGTCTGGAGCACAGTATGTGTAGCATGGTGAACAAAAATTATCAAATGTCATCCTCTATAGCATTGCTTTGTCCTGTATTACCTAGGTAGATGCTTGGCTGACTGGTTGCCAGAAATATATGATAATGCAGAGAGTTGGACAATGGACATTTGGAGGAACTCTTCCTCAGCTGACTGGTTTGTTCCTGAGATTAGCTAGGAAGAGCTACAAATGTTATCCTTTGACCCTTACTTCTCACTAACGCCAGGGGAAGTTGCAGAAAATTGATGACACATCCAATCTGTCATACAGTAGTTCAGAATATCTCTACCAGGTAGTGAAGAATAATAAAGGAAACATAGGCTAAAGAATTTAAAACCCAAAAGCACTGGCCATCACAAGCATCAGTCCTCCAGTAAATCCTCCACCCCCATTCACATGCACTCCAAGTTATGGGTATTTTTTTCCCTCTAGAAGATTATTGAGGGATGGACTGCCAAGACCATCTGTCCCCTCATTTGCAGTAACATTTGTTTGCATGAGCTCTCTGCATGCTGTGCAATTTTCTGGTGGAGAACAGTTAGTTTTTCCTTTGCAATGGGTTTCCTTCCCAAGAAATCTGTTGGCCTCCCACCAACCCAGGATTTGTGACCTTCACAGTGTGTTGAAGATGTGCACTCAGCACTTCTAAGCATCAAGCCAAATGTGTGTCAAGTTGGGACCTCCAACTGTGTGAGTGCTCAGACTAGAAGTTGGACACACTAAAACTGAGTCACCCAAAATCACAAGCTACTTGAGAGCTTTGGCTCATCGCCTCCCATAAAACTATTTTTATTATTGTTTTACCAGTAAAGTAATTTTCCACATTGCTTTGAATAATGCCTTCAGAATAGGCATGTTGAAAAAGCTGTTCTTTCCTCATGCATTTGCAGAAGAGATAAGAGTAATTTCGTTAACTGATTTTGATAACATTAGAAACCACAAGAGCATAATACCAAAGCCCTTAAGAGAGGTTTTGCATCACACCGTTTCATATTTATCTTTTTTTACCATATTTTTATGCCAAAATTCATTAATACAACAGGGTTTGAGATTACATACAACAATTTTAAAAGGATTAATTTCACCTCTTTGACAGATAAGGAACTGAGCCATAGTTTCTTAAAGAAACCACGGTGGAAAAAAACTGAGCTGTAGTTAAATCTCCCTTTTAGAAATAGCAAAAGGGAAAAAAAATTCCTGCACAATAAAAGTTAGAACATCCCTATATAATCAAATTTGATAATTTCTCCTTCAACTTCCAGTGGAGCACAATACTTGTTTTTGTTTTCACACCACTTAGAAGTGTTTTCAAACTAACATAGGTCATTATACTCTAACATCACACCTCCTCTGATAAAATCTATTAATAATCTAGTCTGCAAATGGGACAACTGACTGTCAAAAGCTCAGAAAAAAAATTGTGATATTTCTGGTTATTAGCTGCCCCATCCTGCCCATCCTCTTTTTTCTCTTCTTAATATTGTTATTCATCTGTTGGTATTGTTCAAAAAAGGAAGAGGTTTCAACCTGGAAAAAATTCTTAGGACAAAGTTAACTGTATGTGCATGAGTGTTACGCTAAAGTTAAATCTTATTTACAAAGATATCAGGTAAGAGAATAAACTTATGAAAATTATACACTAGAGTATGGGTCATTGAACCCTCCAAAACTCTCAAAGTACTTTCCAAGCAACACTGTATGAGTTAAGTGAAAAATATTTTATCCATAATTGCATGCAAGTCAATTTGGGTATAGATAGGTATATTCATTGTATAAGGCAGAGAACACCTGCTCAAACTGCTAAATGCCACTCCAGTGTGCCACTCCACACTGAGGTTATGCTTTTATGTTATGCACTGCTTCATAAAGCTTTTGATGCTCTCAGCGCATGTTCAGCTGGGCGATTGTTTGGCAGAATAGAAATGTCCTTTCTACACTCCCACGTGTCTCTCTCATATTTAGTTGTGTGTTGCTAATGATGTTATTTCCTGGTTGGTAGACATGAAAAGACAAGCCACGCTGGTTTTTGTTTGAGGATTACTAGATTCTCTGACAGCTGGGTTGTTACTCTAACAGACTAAGCTAAGAAACCTGCCTTTAGGTGACTGTTATTTTCAAGTTTGAGAGGAAAACCTGTTGCATTGAGGGTTACAAAATCTGAATTTCAGCCATAATCATGATCCCTGAAACTTTTCACAGGATATTTTCCTAAGGAAGTATAAAACTTTTCCATCTTTCCAGGAAATGCAGCTAACAATACCATTCCATGTTACATAGTAAACATTGTGTGTGGTAGGGCAAAAAATAAGACTATAAGATTCAACGGAAAATGAAACACCTAATATTATGTCTGAGCAATTGTATGTAAACTTGTTAGCTAATCACTGTAATGTCCATCTAGATGATATATATTTCCCTAGGAAAGTGTTAACAATGTGCAAATATTTTCCTAGACCCTGCGTAACAATAGGTGTCTAGTTTAAAACTGCTTTTGATTTGTGCATATTGATTTTTTTTTTGTTCTCTCTGAAGTTCGTGTCCAAATACAGGAATTGCTACCTCTGAATGAAAATTATTCTGCTTTCCTTGCACTCACAGTGAGGAAATGTTGTCCCTGTGAAGTGCTGAAAACATATTTATTAAAGAACACTTCAAGTAAATCAAGTGGATGACAACTCAAGTAAAATGGCCCTCTGTAACCAAAATAATTATGGCTTCTCCAAGTGATTGTTTTGTACATATCAGATCTAGCTATCTTTTCTAATTAAGTGAATGTTGAAGTTGTTGGGTTTCAGCAGCATTGATTGTCAAACATTCACAGCCAAGGCTTTGCAAAACTTCATAATTAAAGCTCCTCTTTCTTCTAACTAAAGAATTCAGATGTTTGGGAAAGAAGGAGTATGGTCACTTCATTTGAACAGAGAGGAAACCGTATTTCCACACAGCAGACAAGCAACATGGAGCCTCAATGCACTATAAGGGAATGTAGTAAGAGTATGACGTGCCTGGTCTGTGATTCTGTGACACTGTTTAACTATGAAAATCTACATATGTTCACTAGTATGGTTGCAGAGGTTTTCCGTAGACCATAAGCAGATGCTATTCTGTATAACATTTTTACATTCTGGATCATGTTCTGGGGAGCCCATAGATTTTAGCACTGCTTGGGATCACATAAGGACCTCTCTTCAAGGGATAGTTCAGAGGGCAATCCATGGCGAAAGGATCTTTCCAGGGAAGTGAGCAGGCTGAAGGACTCGGAAATGGTCAAAACTTCCCGTTTTCAGTATAAAAAAAAAACAAACCTCAGAACAAGGCTATGCAACAAGCTTACTGTGTCTAGCAGCTCTCTCGGGTGGGTTGCCAGAGAAACCAGGAACAGTGTAGCCACCTCTGTGTAGCACTTCAAATCAGGATAATTAATTTGCATTGCTGGTACACAATGCCAGGTAGCCCATCCCATACTAATTAGTCCATCCACAGCACTGCATGTATGTAGGTACACTGCTTCCAGTCTGGGAGACAGCCTTCATAGAGCAGCTGTGGTGTCTGTGGGTGCCACTGCCTGGTACAGTCAGTTTCTTAAGGAGATATACCTTAGAAGCTGTAATGCCTTACCATCATCCTTTGGAAATATAGACCTTGATGAGACACTGGTTTATCAAATACTGTCAAACACTGTGTCTGAAGGAAATCTGAACCTCCATCAACAACATGACAATTGTGGCTACAAAAGGGTTAGTATGACTTGTACATAAACAAAGTGAAAAGAACATGGTTAACCTGATCTGGGTCTGCTTTGTGCATCTTACATTACACTTATCGCATGATAAGCACGCAGAAAGCGCTCTACAGCCATAACCAAGCAGATATTCACCACACACAGAGCACATTAAAAATGGCAGATCCCAATCTAAGATAGCCCTGGAGGATATGGTATCCTACTAAAGCACTTTAGGTTAGAGCGCTTTAATCGAATTTCGGTACCAGATCCTATTGCAACTCAAGTTAGGTTGCAGTCCCACAGCATCCCAGGGGCCCCTTGCATGGTGGCATACTAACTTTGGCCAGTGCTCATGTGCTCTGGGTGAGCACCAGTCCAGCCCTGCCCCCGGGCTGTCACAGAGAGGAATCGGAAAAGGTTCTGTTTCCTCCCTGTGCAGCCAGGCAACAGGATGGGGGAAATGAAGCCTCCCTCCCTGCCACACATACCTCCCCCACAAGCTTATTGGATCAGGGTGGGGGGAAGGGTTGAACCAGGCCTGCAAGGCAAAGGGGTTCCAGTCCCCCCACCTTCCCACCCCAGCCTCTTTAGAGCTGCAGCCCACAGCCATGCATGCCTTTTCAGTGCACCATTAACTAGGGGCCAGGAGGGTGGGGGAATGGAGCCCCCTTGCTGCAAGACCCCCCCACTTCGCTGGCTCAGGTCTTGGGGATGTAAGGTTGGATCCTCATGTCAGGGAGCTCCATTCCCCCAACCCCAGTTCCTGGTGCAGCAAAAAACCTTGCACAGCTCCAAGCTGCAGCCGAAAGAAAACTCGGGTGGGGGTAGGGATAATGGAGCCCCCCTGCTATGTGGTCCTGCCCATTCCCCCTCCTCACCAAGATCCAAGCCAGCAAGCTGGTGGGGGGCACACAATATAGGAGGTTTCATTCTCCCTCTCTCCCCAGCTGCTGCTGACAGCCGCCAGCTGTGTGGGGGGGCAGGCTGTGGAGAAGAGCCTTTCAAGCAGCCACCTGAGAGGTGAGCCAATAAGTCAGGCTGCTTTCGTGTCCCCACCCCCCAAGGGCTAACATCTTTTCTGTCCACTCCTGCACTAATCTAGGGCATTTTGAGTAAAGTGCGATACTTAGAACACTTCTGCCTTGGGCTTTTTGAATATCTGACACTCAGTGAAGAAGTCTGTTAAGTACAAGTAAATCATCTTTTTAAATGGCTGAACTACTTGGTATAAAAACAAACTTTCATATATGTGCCTGAAATTCCAACCCAGAAGATCATTTTCTGAGAGAAGATACAAACTGTTCCAAGGAGACTAGAAATATATTGGTGATGTCAGTGGGATTTTGCCCTGACTGAGGGCAATACATATAGCACTTTTAAACCTTGCTGCTATTTCAGTCTTAGCTGTACCACTACTATAATTTTCTTAATGCGGGATGGGTTGGGGGGACATCTCTAACAGGATACTAAGTATCTTCTGTGGACCTGTCTTGTTCGCATATGCTGGAAACCTTCAGGGAAAAACTGAGTCATACCTGCTGATTCATTGTCACAGACACTATTAATTATCTACGCTTGGGTATAAAGGAGGTGGGAGTCTCTCTTTGAACAAAAGGAGTTAGGCCAAAGAGATGTCTTTAGGGTAACCCTAGAGACAGGCAGTTTTTTGATCTTGCATTTGCTATCATTATTTGACCTAAGAATAAAATCACACCCCAGGAAGCCGTAGCCCATACATAGAACATGGGTCAGATCTGTTCACAGCAGCACGGGAGTAGAATACAACATCTTTCGTTGAGGCAATTGTTCAGCTACTAACAGTATAATAGACATGCCTTCTGTATCTTTGTGGATTAAGCATTAGCTATACTTCAACTAATGTTGGTATATAGAGGGAACTGGCAATTGCAGGGAAGGGAAGGGGTGAGGATACAGGGGAAGCTTTAAAAAGGAAGTCCCTTTTATTCAGGAACCTACTTAGGGACAGATTTCTATTTCACTTGACCCACCCAAATTGACACTTACTTACCCTGCTGTGTCAGTACTGTTCTCTCACAATTAGTGATTCTATTCCATGTGCTGCATGGATATGCAGGTGTCTACACTGCTGCTGAGCACAAAAAGGTTGTACTCTGGCCAGGCAAGTACACAGCTCTGTATGTATATACCTGGGCAGCCCAAGTCCTGGAATTGTAGGTAGGCAAAAAGCCATGACTGGTAGAAGAGAAAGAAGAATCCCTCCTATGTTTTTGCTTAATAGGCCACTCACCCAGGAAAAGAGGAGCCCTTATTCTAAGCTACCTTCACCCAAAGCAGATATGAAACTGGAGCTCTCCTGCTTCTTTAAGTCATTGGTAAGGAATTCTCAAGAGATGCTGGTCCCCTCAGCAGCCACGGGGGTGGGGAAGAAAGAGAGACAGAGACAGAGACAGAGATCAGGAGAAAGTGAACAATCTAGGGAGTATGTGACTCAGTAAGACTACTGCTATCCCAGTTGTAGTTTGGACCCCTGCTAGACAGAAATTTCTCCATGCCTCTATTCATTTTATGCAAGGCATATTACAATGCAAAGGTACAGTGGTTTGGCTTCTGACCTTTAGCCTGATAGATAGATCCCTATGTTGGGATTTACCTACCCTAGCCCCTGCATGCTAGGTTGGGCATCTGATCCTGGTGTGCAGGGCTGGGCAGGGGTGACACTGGGCCCCAGAGCCTGATCCCAGTATGGGGGGCCCAATCCTAGAACACAGGGACAGACAGGAGTGGCACCAGGCTCCAGGGCCCAATCCTGGCACCAAGGACTGGGCAAGGGCAGCATGGACCCTGATCCTGGGGCACAGGGATGGGTGGCAGCAGCAGCATAGGCCCCTAGGGCCCAACCATGGCACGCAGAGTCAGGCAATGGCAGTGCTAGGCTCTAGAGTCTGACTTGGCACCCTGATCCCATTGCAGTGTGCAAGGCCAGGAGGAGGCAGCACAGGGCATCACAGCCTAATCTTGGTACATGATACCAGTGTAGGGCCTGATTCCAGCATGGAGCCCAATCCTGGCACATGGGACTTGATCCAGCCTGAAGACAGGTCCTGCATCACTCATCTGTCCCACAAGGCCAAAAAGCTTGGGCACCAATGGTCTAAAGCACAAGAGAGCTCTCACTCCCCTCCCCCAGCCTTCCAACAGCCACTACTTACGGGGTTTTGCCCAGTACAGTTTTGGGATTTACGCTGTCCCAGATCCATATGTACCTGCTTGGCCAGAGAGCAGCCTATTGTACATACTCAGTAGCTATGTGGATGCGTGTGTGTACAAGCTATGTGTGGAACAGGATCGCTAACTGTGCATTCAGTGCCTAGTTTTAGGAATCACATTAGGGCAAGAAGTATAAGAAAACTGAATACTTCTAAGCTTATCATGACCAATGGATGAACACTATTATCTCCGAAATCAGGCTTGGATCAAGGATGCAAGATGGAAAAAAGATCAAAACATTTGCCTGGTCCAGGTAAACCTTAAGGCCCTAAAGCCTTGCTACATTTAAATAAGCTCCCGATTTCCTCCACATTAAATTTTGTGGGTCTTAGTTTTAAGGTTTGGACAAACTGACAACCAGTTCTCTCCTTTTGCAGCCTGTTTAATTTTCATTTAGTTAGTTAGTTTTTCCCCTCCTAGGGAAGGTTTTTGCCAGGTTGTTTACTTAAGATTCTTTCCATCAGTGAAGCACAGAGATTAGAGCCCTACTGTGCTGGGTGCTATAGAATTATGCAGAAAGATTTCCTGCCCCAAAAAGCTTATAAAAGGTAAATAGTAAAAAAAAAGGACAAAGGCAGGAGAGGAAGGAGAGGTAAAGCAACTTCCCCAAGTCACACAACAACTTAGTGGTAGAGCCACCAATAAAACCCAAACCTCTTGAATCCGAGGCCAGCACCTTGCACACTAAATTATGCTGCCTCTCCAGTCTTACTTACCTTACCAGCCGTCTCCCAAACTTCACATTCACTACCCTGCTTATCAAACAGATTTCAATGGATCCCAGTAATCTAGGATTATTGTGCCTTGATGGACAGCAATTTTAAATGTAAAGTTCTTCTAAGGCTTCCATCTCTTTTGATGTGGGCCTGTAGCCCGAAATGTCAGACACTGTCCAACATGCAACAAAAGGCAGTCCCTGCCCTAAAGACCTGTAAGCAGTTCTAAGTATAAAAGGTACAACATGCATAAATTCCCAGGCAGCAGGAACCACCCTATTTCTTCCTTTGCCACAATCCCGCTCTACAATCTCCCTCTAAATTCACATTTTCCCCTTTATACTTAAAATGAATCTGCAGTAGGCTGAAGAAAGCTTTGCAAACCCATAGCCTGCCAATCCACTCAAAAGCTTTGTACTGGAGCCAGTGTGTACATGCAAGCAACACCACAAATGCCCTCTTCCCATTCGTTTCCTTCTGCACAGAGAACTGTGTGACTCATGAGCTGTTATTTTGTGTTCTGATGGGAAAAGGAAAGTTATATATCAGTTTGAGTAGACAGAAGTTTTGTAACCAAAAGAAAAAGTGAACACGCTGACCTCCGCAACATCAAAAGGCACTATGAGTTTGATAACATGTGAAGCTCCCTCAACCAATATTAAACTGGGATTTTTGTGATCCCTTATCTAATATAATGAAGCATCCATTTAAGTCTATCCCAGTATAAACTGGAACTCACTATTAAGGTTAATTTTGCTCCCAACACATCTCAATCCCAATTACTCTTCCTTTAAAGTCTGCAATCCCATAATTAGATAGATCCCATAAGGGAAATATGTGCAATATAGAAATGAATGAGTCACTTTTTAGTTTCTTTAATTAACGAATTTGTTAGTCCAGCAAGTAATTTGTTACTAATTGGTATAATAGAAGTGTTCACACACAAAGCAAAACCAGAAGAAACTCAGTTGCTTTGCAAATCCATCACCTCCTGCTATTTCTAAAGTATACTGTGATCTTTCCTACTCTCTAGTTTCCATAATTAAGGATTTCAATTAGTCCTTAACCACTACAATATTGCAATTTTTTTTACTCATTTACAGAACACTTTAGATATACAAATTCTAAGGATCCTTGGATTTTAACTGAAATGTTACATAACTGAATTAGAACAACTAATTCTTCAATCATAGGCATCTTGCCTTCTTTAGTGAACCAGATGGTTACAACATAAATATGATACTTTCACTTTCTAGTGTTTGATTCTGTAAGCTGAATAATCATCTTTATTTTCTTTGTGGGCCAGACCAATAACTGAATAAATGGCTCATGAGTTACAGCAAACTAAAAATGATGTGTGAATGCACAGGCAATGTGCTTGAAATAGGCAACTGTCTTGTGGGAGAAGATAGTATCATGCTATTGACATCTAACTCAATGCTTATGAATAGAAGAACCAAATTAAAGCTATATAAGTAACTCAAAGTCTAGCATTGCCCAGTTTTTTAATATCTGATTTTGCAGTCTAAATTAAAACAATTCCTGGTTTAAAATGATATAATGTTATTCCATAGGCTCTGTCTTCACGGGAGAAATGCAAAAGAAAGTTTTATTACACTAACCCATACCAACTTCTCCACCATCAGCCATCAACCAAGTTGGAACTATGACCTGCCAGCACTGCAGCAGCAAGAAGAACCACTTGAACTAAAAGGTTAATATTAGGTGGCAGCAGCAAGTGGCACATGGACAGCTGGTTTAAGAGGCCATCAGAATGGAGCACAATGGAACGTTGTCTGGATGATGATTAGTGGGGCTGGTATAAATTCACTGGGAATGAGAAAAAAAAAATCAAGATGGAGAGTACCCAAAGTATAAGAAACCTTTGGCCACAGAGCCCCAGGGTATGATGACATATTTGTTATGGGAAGGACAGATCTGCTGACAGTGAATGGGAAAAATAGCAACTTCACAAGCATCTCAGCTCCAGTTCTACCCAACTATTGATATCCCTCCCTCCACCCGATTCCTTGGCACCTCTCAGGCTCTAAATTCTTCCCATCCAAAAAAAAAAAAAAATTAAAATCTTCAAACTTCAGCTGTTCAATTCATCAAATCACTTAGTTATTGATCTTCCCCATAAGGAAGATAAAACCTTTAAAAGAATGAATAGTTGACACTTTACAGCCAGAAGACCAGGAGACTGCTGACTTCAGGCTCCATTGTCTCTCTGTCCCAGATAAGCCTCCAGACATAGTCATAGGCCTATTCTTTTTCTTCTGCAGTTTCCAAAATAGGCCAGTCCCAGCAGATCTCAAACCTGTTAATAGGCTGCCATTTTTGCTGCCAGAAACAACATTAGAGAGGACACTTACCTATTTCCTTTGCTTCACATCTAACAGACAATAGGACTAGGGAAGGCAACAACACATGGTGCTGAACTTAAATGTTACTCACTAGCATGTAAATAGAATTTAAAAAACCCTGCATAAATACCAAAAGCATTTGCTTCTTGTTTTTTTCTATGCATAATTTCTTCAGGCACCTTCCAAATGTTTTTCTACATTTTTTTAGCTCCTTATTCCAGACTTACGCCTGCACTTATTCAACAGATCTGCTAAAGCTCAATCCCTTCTCCCTTCCATCTTGATAACCCTTAGGCTTAAATTTTATTTCACTGTTACAAATCAACGTTCTCCAACAGGACTGATCCTGAGAGAAGGCTGAGCACCTGTGACTCCCATTGACTTGACCATTGTGGATTAGTGTTTTAGAAGCCCGACAGTCCAAACTATTAGTTGGGTTCACCCTAGCATGTAGGGCATCCTCCCACATCTTCAGTGTTGTTTAAAAGCTGTACTCACCAGATTCTTACACTGCTGAGAGACAGCAACCAGTGATGAACACCCTAGCTTGACATTACTTTCTTATCTTAAAGTCAAACCAGTTTCCATCTGGCCTGAACCCTCACTTTCTGCTCTGTTTATTGGAGGAAAATGGAAAGGAAAACATGGTGAAACCAGAGATAGAAAGGTTTCACGCCACTTTCAAACAGGTTGATTTTTCAGACAGTATGAACAAACTTGCTCATCTCATCTCCATGCAGTTGATTTCATTTCACCTGGATGCTGCTGTACAACTGGGTAAAGTTATTGCAAAAATGCATCTTTCCAAGCATGTTTCATATGTTTAATGCTATATCATAAACACAATCCCATATTGTTAGTATATGTGGTTCTTGGGCAGGAGGCCTAAAGCAGGTTCTCACACCCTCAGGCAGGGTCCCCATGCCCTTTCTTGACAACATGCACATGGCCAAGGACTGGGGATAGTAGGAATGGTTACATGACAGGAACACAGACTCTACTGAGCTAATAACATTACGAGACTTGAGCCCTGTAGCCCCACTGTACAAATTCACAGGCAAATGGGAGCACACACATCTTTAAAGTGACCAAGCAGTTTCACTCTCCAAAATACTGTACCTCCGAAGTTCTTAGAGGAATTGGGTAGTTCCTTACTACACTCAGACTATGGCCTCTAACAGACATAAGGCACCATGGGACCTAATCCACAATCCCAACAACTGCACTTCCTCCCATGCCACACATGCACAGGAGGACATGCAGTTTTGGAATTGGGGATTAGATCCCTATTGCACCTTACTTGTCAGTGCAAGAGGAGCCCAAGATCATGATTATAATCCCAGGCTTCCACTGCACCAGCAAATTAAAACCCAGGTACCAATATTCAGCTTCTAGCCAGTTGAGGGCGGGGACAAAACTGGGATCTGAAACTAAATGCAGTAATGTCCTTGTCCCCAACTGACAATCAGCGAATTGTCAAAACCCCAGCCAGCATTTTAAGTCTGCCCCAGGTACAGAGACCCTGTGATCAGGCTGCCACCCTGGGGCTGCCTCAGGCTGGATCCTGACACTCAGCTGTTCAATTTAAGGAGTGATACAAATAAGCCGTGTTATACATGAAATAACTTTGTGGCTCACTAACTAAATTATCATGCCTTAAATTGACTTTAATGTGTGGCCAGGTTACTATTTAAAATACCATGACCCCATTAATTGTGTCTTAAAATGTGATGTGTGCGCCACACCTCCAGCTTATTTTTTATCATTGGTTGAAGGTGATCTGTTTGGTTTTGGTTAGTGGTTTTTTGCCTTCTCTTTTACACTGTGCATAGCATTAGCCTGTTCATAACACTTTTTGCCAACTAAGATTGTAGGAAATATTGTTCTTGGTGATTATAGCCAGACTCGAATTCATCCAAAACAGTGGATCTAAAGGTATTCCATCTGACAAACAAATGTGAATACCATGAAATGTTATTTCTTTAAAAAAAAAAACCCAACAACTTGTAGTTTGTGAGCATGCTAAATTACAGCAATAATTTGTCATGAGGATCCCGACTGTCATTTTGTACAAAAAACAGGAGCTTATTTATTTAATAAACACCACTAAAACACTTGTGAAACCAAAGCAATTTCCCCTACTCAAGTACAAAATGAGAAACTCCAGAACAAAACCTAAGCATGAAACATGGGTTTATTCCTTCAAGATACAGGGAGCACTTTTATTCAGAGAAAAATATTTTAAGGGGGATAAAAAAAAAACAAAAACAGTTGTTTTACATTAGTGTCTATAGAACCTGTCAAAGATAGCTTATTAGATACTTTAAATAGGCACTTGATAATTGAAGTACCCTGAGGAATAAATTATAGGCTATATTAAGACGACAGGAGTTTAAATTGGTAAAGCTAGGAGTACACACCATAAAGTAACGAAAGACATCAAATGAGCCCTTGTTTTCTTTGTATCTTTCCCAACCCCCGCACATCTCCTCCTTCTTTTCTATATACAAAGAGCAACCAAATACCTTCAATCTAAATTTATTATTTCAGACTACAGGGAAAAAAGAAACAAACAAAAGATAGGAAAAGGCAAAAGTGAGGTTTCCCTAAAAGGCTGTATTTGAACCAAACACAACATGGAAACCGCCTTCAGAAAACGCCTAGGAATACACCAGGGCAGCAACCAGAAAGCAAAACCACAGTTCCATAACTGCAGACACAATTCCTCCTACCCACTATCAATTGTTGCATAGCAGTCTCACCCTGACTATGCATCTAATGGCAAGATCTTTGAATGCTAATGCGTCCCAGTAATGGGACACCATCTCCAGGGGTGGTTGTGAAGCCCCTGAAGGCCAAGCAAATTCTTTGCACCCTATTCTTGAGGTAGTCCACCCTTCTTGCATTCGCCACACCTTGATGGAAATTATTATTAAAGCACAGGAGGCTGCCCTGATCTTGCACCAATGATCCCTTCAGGCCTAATTGAGTGGCTTCCATTCCACCCCTACAACACACCCCATACCTCACAGGTGTTTTCAGTCACCAACTGGGTGGGACACGTGTCCCTACATCTCTAAGCCACTTCAGGCCTTCCATCCCTTGTTGGGGTTTTAGCCTTCCCAGCTTCCATCCCACTATTCTGGCTGGTCCCATGGTCAAGGTCCATTATTTTAGGCCTGGTCTCTGGGCCCCAGCCCCAGTCTTGCCTCTCTCTGGCACTGGGCTTTGCGGCCCCACGCTCTGCCCAGAGCCTGCCCCCAGCAAGGCTCAAGACAGTGCCCCTAGGACATTAATGGGACCTCCAAACCACCTCTTTAGTCCCAAACCCAAGCCACCACTGTAACTAAAATTATAACACTTTGGCCTTCTGTTAGGCATCCAAAATAAAGGCCACCTGCCTCCATAATGAGTCTCTCTCTCTCTGCCCCAGGTAGTTCTTCCTTGCTCCCAGGCCTGCAGAGCTGCTTCCTGCCAGACACACTGGAGATTTGGGGGCCCCACCATGCTGCTGTCAGGAGCTCCATATTCCATGACTCTCAGGGCTGGTATCCTTGACTGGCTCAAACCCAGGGCTTATATAGCTCTGGGCTGAGCCCACTTCTAGTCATGTGATGCCCTAGCCAGCTGACCCAGCTACAGGCTATCTCTTGACCCCCACTCTGTAGGCTGCCTGTGCTTTAAAGACTCTCCCCTTAAAGGGGCTGCACTGCTCTTCAGTAACAGGGCCAGGGTTCCCCGTTACAGTCCCTTGGAGAACTGAATCTGAATCACTGCCCCTGACAAATATTGAGTCCATTTCCCCTGTGGCTTACAGGCAGCCAAGTGTTTTTCTACCTGTGTAGGATTCTTGCTTTGACTTCAGTGGAATTTGGTGGCCAGCTATTAGGCCTTGCTTGCACCAAGTTCCTCATTTAAATTAATGTTAAATAATGGGAGCAGCATATAACACTTGGACCTCAGCCATTGTTCCTCCTTTCCTATTATAATTCTATTTCCCATAAGGTCTGGAGGCTACCGAAGCCAATGATCTGCACATCCCCAAAACCTCCCTCAGTTCAGGACACCATACCCAGAATTATCCTTACAGAATTTCTAGTCTCTCTGACACCAGGGACAGATCCAGGAAGAGAGGGGATGTGGCCGCCACCCCCACCCCCCTTTGGATGGGCTGAGCATGCCCAGTGAGCTCCCTGAGTCACCACTGAACTAGGCTGTATACACAAATACAGTGAAATGATGGGCCTGACCCCACAGAGGCTACATTTGTGTCTAGAGTTCAATCTTGCCTTGTCCAGTAGAGGTCCTTCAGCATGCCCTATTGCTCTACACAGCCTATGCATTTTAAAACCAGAAGCAGTGTGACTGCTTTTGCAAAGTAAAAAAGATGGGCTAATTAGCAGTGCTGGTTGACGATGCTAATTTGCCTAGCCTGAGTACAATGTAGACACACTATTTCTAGATGGAGCAGCGGTACAGCACCACAGCCAGGCACAGCAAGTTTGCAGCCTAGACCTGTCCACAGTGATGACAGACAACAGGAGATTAAAAACAGGACAGGAAGGGAGAACATGAATGGTAACATGAAAATAGGGGTTTTTTTAACATAACTAATCATGAGCTTAATAGGCTAAACATTAGGACCAACATTTACAAAATAAAAACATTTATTTCTAGGTTTAGAAACCTAAACAAATATACCAAGCACCCACGGCTGCAATCTACACCGATGGGTATTTTTGGATGCTTCTGAAAGTTGGGAATGCATGGGATGAACCCTTACCTGATCTCACCTGGAGTACTATGTTCAGTTTTGGGCCTCCCACTTTAAGAAGGATATGGCCAGTGTGGAAAGAGTCCAGTGAAAAGCAACAAAAAAAGATTATAGGCCTGGGAGGCAAGACTTATGAGGAAAGGCTGAAAGAACTAGAGTTATTTAGCCTAGGGAAGAGAAGACTGATTGAGGATGTTATAACAGTCTTCAAAACCTGAAAGGCAATTACAGAGAGCATGGAGATGGGCTTTTCTCTGTGGCTGTAGGAGACATGACTACAAGCAATGCCTCCAGCTGCAGCAGTGGAAATTTAGATTAGAGATTAAGCAGTACTTTTTGACCAGGAGGGTGGTCAAGCATTGGAACCGGCTACCTAGAGGAATCTCCATCCTTGGAAGTTTTCAAGAGCAGGTTAGACAGGCACTTAGCTGAGATAGACTAGTCAGGGATGATCCTGCCTTGATAAGGGGACTAAACTAGATGACCTTGTGAGGTCCTGTCTACGTCTACTTTCCAATGATCCTATTATCTTAAGAACCCTGGGCAACCAAGTTTGAAAATTGTTAATAAACATATGTGAATAAACATATTGCTCCTAGCAGTAAAACATTTTCATTTATAACTACATAAGCCAGAACTGTCAAGCACACGGCCTGTGGGACAGACCTTCCCCATGGAGCCCTCTTGTCTGGCCCCAAGTGCTGGTCAGAGATGACCCACAAACAATGGCCCAGCCTCACAGGCAGGGCCTGGGATGTGCAGCAATTATCCCAAGATCCAGGCTGCACGTGGCACCCTCAGGTACCACATATAGAACAGGTCCTAAACTGGATGGAGCAGGTGCAATGTGCAGCACAGTCCTGGATTGCAAAGCCCTACATTGCATGCAGCATGGATCCCAAATTAGGTGCCACATGCAGCGCAGTCCAGCCAGGCTGGGTGCTGTGTGTCACCCATCTTGATTGGACTGTACCGTGCACAGTGCTCATTCTGTCCATGCCAGAATCCATGCCACACATGGTGCCTGCTACTGGTCCAGGACCCACACTGAATGCATATGGTGGATCCAGCAGACATGGGAGAGGAGGGGGAAGAGGAGATAATCTGTGGTCTGATCCAGCCCCCAAACTTGCCCCTTGCCACTAATCTGGCCTGCAGGACCAAATGAGTTTGACACCCCGGCATTAAAGAAAGAAGCAGTTTTCAGATCAATGTGACTGCTGCTGTGTTGAAAAGGGAGGCAGTACATCTTTCTGGATCTACTTCTCCTTTTCTTTAACCATCTTTTCTTTACTCTCCAAAGCTGTGTTCTCCAGCTTGCTATTGTGAGTTTCATTATTGTGATTTGTGATTCTTTTTTTTTTTGTTGTTGTTAAGCATTTCAAAGAGCTCTTTCTGTTAGTCAGACTAATAATTATTTCCCACTTCAGTGACACTTCTTGTTTACTTGCTGATTTCTCCTAGAGATGCAAAAAACAAAAGTATAAATACAGCACTATTTAAGCAATTAAGAAGAAAATCTGTTTACCTGATTCGTATATCATGTTTTCATAACTCCTTCTCCCTTCCCATTCAAACTGACAAGGTTTGCATTTAAAAAGAAAACAGAATCAAACAAAACTGTCAACTATTCTAAAACTAGCCAAGCATACTTGATTTCTTGGTAGTTATCTGAAATTATAAGGATTTTCTTCCTCTCCCATCTCCCTAATGGAAAGGACTGACACCTACCTTGGTTCTGATTTATAATCTAGTTACAGATTTTGATTTTTCAGTACCTAGGTCTATTTCAGTATTTCTCAACCTTTTAAAATGCAAGGTACCTACCCCACCTTAGACTCAAAGCACCCAAGGCAGACCTCAGAAAATATCAGCTCTTGCTTTCACTCATTTTTGACTACAGAAAGTGAAAGAACAATGCGTCTGTCACAAAGAACTCAAATAATCTAAGTACAAACAGTCAAAAGCCCACAGCTGAATCAATTCAATGGTGGTAGGTCAGTCTAAGCTATGTAGATTGAACTGATAAGCAAGTGAACAGACATTCACTTTTGATTCCAGAAATGCAGCCACATGCCTGCAGTGGATCAGGCCAGAAGCCAAAGGATGCTAAAGCATACCTCCCTGCTCAGCTGGAGTGGATAGCTTGGACCAAGGCTACCCTACCCACCCTACAAGGGGGAACTTGTGGGAGAGGTACAAAGCATCCTGGGAGACTGTGAGTTAACTTGTATCTGGAGGTGGATCTGGGACAGAAGTTCAATAAACCCGTTTAAACCTAAATCAGTTAAGTCTCATACTACATCCACCCAGGTTTATTTTAAACTGGTTTTGGCCATTTTGAAAGTAGTTTATATGCACTGAACTTCTGTTGTGTTACAATTTGAATGAGTTTCCAATCCCTTATATTGGTTTATGTGTAATTTCCATCTCTAGCCAGAAAGACCACAACGGATCCAAATGTTTTTGATGCCATGGATTCCTATTTGTAATCTCTGAGTTTATCTTGTGCTCAACTAACAGTGCTAATATTGTGCTGCATCTCCTCTAAAAGGATCTCATAGCACCCTAGGGTGCTACAGCACACTGGTTGAGATTCACTGGTCCACTCATAAAATGGGACTTTCAAAACAAGAATCTCTACACAAATTCACCGTAAGTGGACTGTGTTGCTACTATATCATGCTGATAATATAGCAATTAGCTATAACTGAAATATATGAGCTATATCACATTGCACCAACTCCTGTGTAAGTTACAGCTGTGGTTTGCAAGCAACGTAGTTAGGGAGTGCACACATGAACAAGTAACTATGTGGAAAACAAGAATGGGGCTGTACAACACATTTTCTTGTCCACAATAACTACCAATGTACAGGGCCAGATTAGTGCATAGGCAAACTAGGCACATGCTTAGGGCCCTAAGTGAAGATGGGCCCAGTTGTGCTTATTTTGCTGCGTTAGTGCTGCATGGCTGCTTTTCCCTTCTAGGGCTGCATGCTACAGCTCCAAGCCCTGGCAGTGGCTGCTGCTGCTGCCACCCCATGCAAAGAAATTAGGTTCATAGTTAGTTTGCCTAGGGCCCACTAAAGGGTTAATCCAGCCCTGCCAATGTGCACAGTTTTAGCCTGCAGCCAAGCCTGCCCTGCCAGTCAGTTCTCATTTGCCATGGGGTAAGACCCTGTGGAAAGGAAGTTACTGCTGAGCGAATGATGTGCTGCCCTAATGGTAACTTATGCTCATATATTTAGCTGCAGGGTAGGAAACATTTAGGTTCAAATTTGAATATGCAAAGCTTATTATGAAGGTTTCCGCATCACTGAAAAATATTTGTGTGCCAACGTGGCCTGGTTTTATAACAATGAAGTGTTTGTATAGTTATACAGTTATAGAGCCCTGTATAAAAGGTTATTTGTATATTGTGATATCATTGGTGAGTAGTTGGGTCCCTCGAGTGCACCACTGAACATACATTGGGCAAACAAGCCATGAAGTTCATGAGGCAGAAGGGGAAGTAGCTCAAGGCCAGAAATGCCTACTTAAGACCTGCCTGCTTCAAAACGGTTTAAGATAGGAAAGTTATTTCCTGTAGTCTCTGCCAGTTAACCAGGCAGCATAAAACAGTTTCCCCCTTGGGAAACTGTTACTAAACCCAGGCATGATAAGTAAATGCGTACCTACTGAATTTCGAAGAGATAGTTTGCATGTTACCTTTGAAGTGTAACTTAAGGCCCAGTGGGCAGAAACATAATAAAGTTTCATTAAGTCAATCATTTGGACCCTAGGGCTTTCCCCCTCCCCACCAAAATATATGCACCGCACCTACCCCAGGCTACCAACAGTGAGTTCACTTTAATTAACTCAGGGCCTTTCAATGCATATTTTTCACATTTGCAAATACATATATAGACAGAACATAAAGAAGTATATACTAACAAGCCAAGAAACATGGGTTACCCTGCAGCCTTTGGGAAAAGCTGGGTTGTTTTCTTTGGACTGAGGCTTGTGCTGCTTACTTCCTCAAGGAGTATGATAGTTTCCTCCCAGACTGCACTTACTTTTTTGTTATTATTATATCAAGTCTTTCCCCTGGCATGCTATGATTACTGTCTAAGGTGCTTGGCAGCTAGTCTTTTCCAGTCCAGATGTTTTTTTCTGCCACTGCTGTGATGCTTCCTCCTATCAGTACATTACAGACAAAATTACCTACAGCCTTCCTGCTTGACAGGAGTAGCGGTGAATTATGGTTTTCAGAGAAATATCTTCAGCAAACAATGTAAGGGGTTTCTCATTCTCCTTTTGGCAAGGATGGGATGTCCCATCCTTGTTAATTGCTTCCTGGAGATGCACTTTGAGGTAATAATTCTCACAAAAATATGTGCAGGCTGCCCATCATTTTAGAGGAATCCTTGTCATTTTAAATAATCCAAGGAAAATAACCTGTTATGCTGCATATCACCAGAGCATGAATGCTATTTCCTATGGTTATATAAGCAAATAGATCCTTTAATTCACCTAAACTTATGCTTTAATTCATCTGAATTTACCAGGCATCAGTAAAGCTCTCAAAATAATTTCCTGTTACCTTGAACATTCCACTTAACTGGTCCTTTTAGATTAGGATTTTTTTTTCTTTGACTGCTTTACAAGTGAGTTTTTAACTACCTCTGACAAGAGTTACAAGCTATCAGCTCTGACAAGAGTTAGAAGCTATCAGCTCCAGAGTAAATCTGAGAACGCCCACAGGATGCACAGAGGCTAGCAATTCAGGAGGTGACACACTTCCATGTGGCAGCATCAAATATCTACATAGGATACTTCCAGTGGATAGAGCTGGAAACCTGAGTTCCATGCCTGGCTCTGCCACTGACCTCCTGGATGATTTTTGTGGCATGCTTTTTCCCTGCTCACTGCCTCAGTTTCTCATATGCAAGACAGAGATAATGATAGTGAATTTGTGGATTGAAAGTACTATACAAGAGGCAGGGTTTGTTCTAGAGATTAAATGCCTCAAGCAGTGTGCATAACAGGACAGATGTGCTCTTCAGATAAGACATTAAAACAGAGGACTGACTACTTATGGTCATCAAAGATAGTGCTTTAAAACAGAAATGCAGATACACCAGATGTTAAGTCAAATTGCAACTCAAGTGACAATCTTCTCTGCACATGAGAAGAGAAAGCAAGAGGGTGCCCCCATAGTCTTTTGTGATTTAGAAAGTCTAAGCTGAAATACCATCCAAAGACAGTCCTCAGAAGTAAGACTTAAAGGGTACATCTACATGTTCATTAATGCACCATAATTACAGCGCGTTAAGTTAGTACCTGTAATTACAGGTACTAACTTAATGCGCCGTAATCAATACTACTGCACATTAGTGCCGGCGCAAGCTTTTTTGTGATGCTAATGTACAGTAGACTAATTCTACTGCACATTAGCATGGGTTTGGCCCACCCACACTAAAGCACAGTAGAATTAGTCTACTGCATTTATGTAGACATGTGTCATGTAGATGTACCTCGAGCAAGACTAAAAATTAGAGTAAGATTTCTCTAATATAAACCCATAGTGATAGCACATGGGTTTCCCAGAAATCTGAATTCTGGAAGGGTACTGTACATCTATCATTAACGCATCATGTCCTGACGTTGGGTCAGTAGGGGGACATACAGCAGGGAAACAGGCCCAATATCCAGTCCAGCCTCAGTCATATTTACTAACTGATCTGGTTATAGAACACATAGGTGTACACAGTTGATGAGCTTAATTAGTTGCATGTCTACCGATAAGTCTTTAGGAAACTAGGTATTTTGACACTAGTTTAGTACTAAATTAAGAGAAACAGGAGCAGATGGCATGTGAATCAGAAGGAAACTTTTTTTTTTCCTAAAGGGGTCTTATAAAAGGACAATAATAGAGAAAGAGAATAGCACTGAACAAATGCCATGCACAGGCTGAGGGGCTCAAAATAATAAAATCAAAGAGTGTGGAAGGGAAAAACATTACCAGATAAAAACATGAGAATTGTACTTTTTACCTGAAAGATATTCAAGCTGCAATGTTGGATACATACAAACAGCTTTAGGTAGCTTAAATCCTTTAATTTAATCCTACTTTAGTATGATTAGCCTCAGATGAATGCAGTATATTAGCTATGCTCCCTGCATAGTAAATTACACCTCTCATTTTATAAGCAGCATTCAATTAACTCTTTTTTTTTAATTCCTTACTTTCCATCATCTGTGGTGGAGACCTGGGTTTGTCTTTCTGAACTCATCAGTTCTTATTTTTTGTGTCCTGGGAAAGACAGTGAAGATAATAAGGCATCAATTGGTCAGATATATCTTTTTAATTTCATTCAAAATAAAATACAATTTGAGGCTGGTTTAACTATTCCTTTTTTTCCCCTTATCAAAATTAATTTATTCATATGAATAAGTAAATACTTATAAAAAGTTAATCTCCAATCCTGCAAACCCTTGGAAGGAGTAGACCTTCATGGGACTTTATCATGGAAAGGTTGCAATAGGGGATTTTTGATACTCAAAAAGAAAAAAAATATGTAACTGACTGAACCAAATATTCTGAAATTCTTCAGCAGCCCACCTGGTGTGACAGCTGGGGTTTGATTTCAAAGAACCAAGGAAAAGCAGATATTGCTTTTTTTTTCTATTGGGAAGTTGGATATCTCTGTGCGAAATTTCAATGGGTGTTTCATTTGAACGCTGTTTTGATGCGTTTCAAGCTTGAAACAGCGAAATCAAAACAAAACGAAAGGCTTCGAAACAGCTTTGAAACTAAATGAGGGCACTCGAAATGTTTCAAAAATTTCAAAACGATTCAAGTTTCGAAGCCAGGCTTGCTTGCAGCTAAATAGAAACTTAAGAGAGGGAGGGAGAAGAGGGGGGATGGACTGCTCTGATATTGGCATCTAGCTCCTGATTTGATTCCCTACCTCTCCAATCTTTTCCTCAGCTCTTCCCGGGGGTCATGGGCCACTGATCTGTGCACGCCGTTTGAGCAGGCTGCTGCTGCAGGCTGGGGCCAGCAGCAGCTGCTCAGCACAGCCCACACCAAACACCAGGAAGACGTGCTGCCACTGGCCCCAGCTTGCAGTAGCAACCTGCTGAAACTCAGTACACAGATCCAGTGGCCTGCACCCCACAAGAAAACCTGGAGAATCGAACCAGGAGCTGGAAGAATGTTCAGGTCCTTGCATATTCCCCCAGTTCCTGGTTTGATTCCCCAGCATCCTGATCTTTCCCCCAGCTCTCTGATCACTTCCCCCAGTTCTTCCTGGGGGCGCAAGCCTCCGGATGATGCGGGGTGACAGCAGGCTACTGCTGCCAGCTGGGGATGGCTGCAGCTCTGGGCTATTTCCCCAGGCAGTGGCAGCAGCCTGCTGAAACCCTGCACGCAGATCTGGGAGATGCACCCACTGAGGACAGCTTAGGGAATGATCAGAGACCTGGGGGGATCAAACCAGGAGCTCCGGCTGGCAGGCAGATCCATCCCAGCTCTGGGACAGTGCATGGCACCCTGTCAAGCCACACTGTACCTGCATGATCGTGCAGCTGCTGCACGGGTGCCAGGCTGGGGTGGGGGGGTGATCCCCGCTGCCCCATGCTGCACAGTGGGGCTCAGCCATGAGTGCCCAGAGGTCCCAATCACTGCCACCAGAGCTGGAAAATGCGGGGCTTTTTTTTTCAGCTCCACACTCACTAGCTGCAGAGCATGTGGATGATAGCATGCTACCACTACCAGCTGGGGCCAGCATCAGCACCCAAGTCTGCCCAGCACAGCCCACACTGAACTCCAGGAAGAACCCAATGCTGGCGCTAGCCCCAGCCAGCAGCGGCAGCCTGCTGTCATCCCACACACAGATCTGGGGGCCCACACCCCCTGGGAGTGCTGCGGGGCTGTACCAGACTCCTCCCGGGGGGAGCGGGCCCCTGGATCTGTGTGCAGGATGACAGCATTCTGCTGCTGCCAGGAAGTGATACTAATTTTGCTTTGAACAGTTTGAGGTGCAGTTTCACAAAAAACCCTCCACCTATCTCCTTGAAACTTGGCAAGCTCCATGCCCTCAGAAGGGGCTACCATCCCTGCAATTTTCATCTGAAGCAGGTAAGAATTGACAAAGTAATAGGCATTTTCGTGATTCCCCATTATAGCCTATGGGTGAAACGTCAAAACAACGTC
This sequence comes from Alligator mississippiensis, assembly GCF_030867095.1. Classification (NCBI taxonomy): domain Eukaryota; kingdom Metazoa; phylum Chordata; order Crocodylia; family Alligatoridae; genus Alligator; species Alligator mississippiensis. Next base: position 318,564,570 of record NC_081824.1, read on the forward strand.
AAAACAGTGAAACAGTTTCAGCAAAACGAAACAGAACAGTGCTTCGAAACAGCAAAATGAAACACTGTCCCTTCAAAATGGCGAAACGGAAGTCAAAATGAAATGGTGCTGTTTAATCATAGTTTATAGGTGTTGTTCTGTCTAGAGTTACCTTGTGCAGTGATTTGGGCTGCTTTCTGTCTTTCTGCTCAGATTCCTATGGGTTTATCCACCTGCCTCTCATGTATGCTATATTAATGCACAGCATTTCCATTGGCTTCTGTAAACTGATTCTTGCAACAATCTTAATCTGCCAATTACTGCTTGATCACAGTCCCTGGGACTTTCAACTCTCAGGCTTCTGAAGAAGAAACAAGATAAATGACAACCTGGTTTACTCTTGTGAACATGACTAATTTATGTGTTTGGATTCCATTAACACCTTTTCCATACCTCCCCTGACCTCTGTCTCTTGGTAAAATTAGGCATGGGATTAGCGACCTTAATAACTTAACAACACACATAAAGAATTAAATAAAAACACTACAAATATTAATATTGTTAATAGCTTTCCAAAGGTGAAAGAACATAGGTTCAGATGTTTATTAGTGAGTATTCCTGTGCTGTATTCCTAACAAAGAGAATGAGACAAAGAAAACTATTGGCCTGATCTTACCCCGACTAGAAACTATCAGGACCTTGGCACTTACTTTGATGGACTCAGGAGCAGGCCTTTAATCATTTTTGCATTTAGATTTTCATGCTGCAAAGAGGCAGATATAATGAAATGCCAAGTTCAGTGTCTTCATCTAAATTTGATGTCCAAATACCTGAGAGTGTCTACATTTTTTTCCTTTACAGCTTCTTTAAAAAGCAGTGATAACTAAGAATTGGGAGGTGGGGGGGAAAGGAAGGACACCACCTGACAGACATTAATCAAGCTGCTGTAAACAGAAGCAATCCTCTTTCCCAGGGCTACCATTTACAACTTCTAAGGCACTCTGAATGCTCAGCCTGTACGAGACCATTTAATTTGACTGTCATTCTAATATATTGAACAACCTGTTATAGATTCATTGTAATCACATGGCAGACATATACTTTGCTCCTTCATAAGGTCAGTAGCCAAACATAATTATTGTAATATTAGACAATGAGCATATTTTATCCAAAGTCTATTTCTGGAACACCAGAATTCAGAATCCTATCCAACTATGTAGCTGATGCTTGTGGAAGGGTTTACCTTGTAGAATAAAATCACTCTGTCCTGTATTTTTCTATTCCATGTTCACCATGTCTCTTGTATCTAAAGGTCATTGAACACCCACAACTTTGTTCTCATAATGCTCAGACTATTCCCTGTCTACACATGGAAAATTGCCACACCCTAATATATAGTACAGGTAGGGAAATGAAGCAGAGATTTGTGCCCTCAGGTCAGCAACATTGAAATGACTTGTTAAATCAGGACCTAACTGATTTATCAATGCAGAAAAAGCAGAAGTATTCAACAAATATTTCTGTTCTATATGTGGGGAGAATAGGATGAGCTTTTAACATCTTACCTTGATAAAGAAATACTTTTTTTCATCAAGTAGAAAGCATGTTAAAAATAAGCTATTAAAATTAAATATCTTAATATCAGCAACAGCTGATAGCTTGTCCCAAAGAGTATTGAAAGAGGATTTCGGCCAAGGAGCTCTCTTGAATAATAATAGTGATTTAAAAAAAAATTGAACTGAATTCTGTTACAACATTCATATTGTTTGTGTGTTATATATTACAAAACCCACCCCTTAAATTATAAACTGTTAACTGCCTGCTATTCTGTGTTTGCACAGTGCCTAAGAATGGGACTCCATTCTTGGTTAGTTGAGAAGTACTAAAATAAGTGAACAGGAATAAATTTAATAACTGGAAAAGTTTTAAGAAATCGGAAAAGACTAAAGTTAGGCCAGTATTTAAAACAGCTAAAGGGGATGATGAGATAATCACGGGCTATTTAGTCTGACATTGCCTTCAGGCAAAGTCATGGAAAGGTTGATCTAGAACATAATCAGTAAGGAATTAAAGGATGATAGCATAATTAATGCAAATCTGCATGGCCTTATGGAAAATAGCTCTTGTTAAGCAAACAGTATTGTTATTGAATTAGATTATAAATTTGGTTGAAAGAATATATTTAAAGACATTTTGATGAGACATTCAACAGATGACACTGACAAGTTTAGCACGAGTCATTATCCAGGTGACCCATACTAATGAATTAAAAACTGGTTAACTGATAAACCTCAAGCAGTCATTTTTTAAAAAGCCATCATTCTATGAGGATTTTTCTACTGGTATCCTACAAAGCTTCCTTTTTGGCCCAATGCAATTCAGTATTTTTTCTAATCATCTGGTAAAGATCACTACTGCTAAAATCTGCAGATACCACAAAAGTAGATGAAGTAGGCAATAATGATGACATCAGGTCAAATTTATTTGAATAATCATACAGTCACACAACTAGGAACAAATATAGCCCACACTTAACCAGATCAGACTGGATTTTGGAAAGCAGTAGCAATGAAAAGGGTTACTACGTTATGATTATGGTAGATAACTCAACTTGAATTCAAGGGTTGCTTTGCACTATTTAATAGGTAGGCAACACTTGAAAGAGGCATAGCACATTAATTAACTTCATAAATGTTCTGACTCTGCCTGTTATCTGTTAACAGCTCTACTGGGCACATTCAGATCTATCACAAGTTATTAGTACAAGTCGTTTTATAGAAATTACTTGAATTTCTCTATCCCTTTCTATTTCCCCTCGCTCCCCCAAAATACACATACCTCCCAATTCTTTTATCTAATTAAACTTCTAAAAACACTGTTTATTTTGAAACAAACAACTCATAGATTTTTTTTAAGCAATTACCAGTAGTTATTTTTTCCAGTCTAGTATATCTCCAATTGAATCATTCAAGACACAGCCATTAAAATGGTGATGACAGCACTGGTTATGATAAGGCTCCAGCCAGGACACTAGAGGGGGCAACCCTTGCAACAGTGTTATCTATAATGGTTCACCTGGCACAAATTTTCTAGTTATCTAACCATTTAGTAATTGAGTTTATGCTATTATTCTCCTTATGCATTAATAGATATTTGGATAACTCAGCTATTTCAAGTAAACCTTATGGCCACGTCCAGACAAGTGAGTACATACCTGTTGTGATACCTCAAAGCAGTTTGATATTAGCAAGAGGCAAGCTAAGAATGAAAAAATGTTCCCCGTGCTGCATATTTGCAGTGCAAACTCTAAATTTGATACCAGGAAATCTCCAGAGACACTCTAGCATGCAGCCAGAGTGTCTCTATGGCTGCCCCATGCCCCTGCTGCTCCAGCATGTTGCTTCAGCATGCTGGGGAAAGTAGGAGTGGGGCAAGGTTGCAGCAGTGAATCAGACCCAGGCTTTGTCCCCAGTAAGTAGGGACATGGAGGTGGGGCAGACTGCTCGGGAGGGGTAGGTTCCCCACCCATCCCTCCACACAGTGCACAGCCCTGCCGCCCCACCCCCATGCAGCAGCAACAACCATCAGGGCACTCATGGCTCACTCCTGGCAGAGACCCCCAGCAGCGCAGCACCACCTCAGACCCGGGGGCTGCACATGGCAAATGGTGCTGGCCCAGTCCACTGGTACACGGGGCACATGGAGGCAGGAGCTGGCCCAGCCCAATGGTGAACTGCTTCTACATTCAGTGCTAGGGGCCTGGGTGACAGCAAGATCTGTCCCGGTTCTCGTTAAAGGCACGTGCCAGCAAACCAAGCCAGCACTGTGCACTATGTGCAGCCCCCAGGTCTGAGACAGCACCGCGCTGCTGGAGGTCTCTGCCAGGAGCAGGCCAGGAGTGCTCCAACGGCCGCTGCTGCTGTGGTGGGGTGGGGGCTGTGCACCAGGTGGGGGGGCAGATGGGGGTGCCACCCCCCTTGAGCAGTTCCCCCCATCTGCACACAGTCCCCCACACCCACAAACTCCCCCACAATCCACCCACAAACCCCACAACCACAGGCCACCACAACTACAAACCCCAAACCACCTCCACAAACTCCCCACCCACATACCTACCCACATATCCCACACCACCCCCACAAACCTTACCCCCACAAGCCCTACCCCCACCCACAAACCCCACAGTTTCCATCCCTCCCAAACCTCACCCTATGTGCCCAGCCAGCCAAATGTGATGGGACAGGACCTGCTGGCAGGAGTTGTTGGCTGCAGGGGTAACTGCCTGGCATAAGGGGCTAGTGCCCCCAGATACCAAGTGGCCGGGCCTCCAAAGCTCCTGAGGGCAAGTAGCCTTGGGCTGCTTACCAGGGCAGCTTTTTATACTGCTGGGGCCAGCACAGGTGCCTCTAGCTCCCCCTAGCTGAAGGTCCAGGAGAAGCTGGGCAGGGTCAGTTTGCCCCAAGAGGCACGATTTGCTCCACACCAAAGTGCATGTTCAGGCACATGTGCTGAGGCACAAATCTCTGGCACAAATTGTGCCACTACTATTTAAGCTGCAGCAAGCACATGTGTGCCCTATGGCTGCATCCACATGAACACGGACTTTTGTTTCCCCAGGGACGAGTAGCAGCGGTGGCACCTTGCAAAGCTGTCCCTGAAGAATGCCTGTGATACATGCGCATTGGCATGCGGCAAGTTACCCTGGGTGGGGTGGAGTAAGGAAGGCTGGGGCCAGCACTGGGCTGGCCCCAACAGCCTTACTTGGGATCCTGGGGGCCTCCCAGGGCTGCAGCAACAGTGATCCTGCCGGGTCCAGAGAGTCCAGCTCCACTTTTCAGTGGTGCGCTGCCCCTGCATGCACTGGTCCAGTTTTTCTTCTGTGGGTTTTTTTGACCCATGGATATTCCTTGGATATCCTGCAGGGAAAAAAAAGTGGAGCAGCACATGCACAGGCAGTGTTCCCTTGGAGCACAGAGAACACCTGTGTTTTTGCGGCACCACATATCACACAGCCACACTCGACAGGACACACCCTATGAGTTCTCATGTATATCTGACTTTGCCTTTCCAAAATATATTATTATTCTACTTTGGGCTAACAATTCCTTTTGGATTTCAGTTATAAGTATTCGTTCTCAGGTGGACTGTATATATATAAAGACAGTAAGGCTAAATATATATATATATATATATATATATATATATATATATATATATAGGCTCTGTCTGTCTGTCTGTCTTTATATATATATAAAATTTAGCCTTACTCTCATATTTGCCATTGTCTGAACTGCCATCTCACTGCTTTGAAGGTAATTTGCATTCAGAATAGGAGTTCTTCACAAATTCCTGATATTCTATGCCGAAAATTGCACCCTATTGTCAGAAATCAAGACCTCCCAGCTATGTGTTTTTTGTTTATCCTCATATGCTCTTGCCCCCTTTTATTTTATCTGGACTAGCAAATCCATTGTGTTGTGATACTGTGTCAGAAAAATGTTGAGAGTCCCAAGATCATGCCATAGCAATATTTATTTTCCCTGGCCATGCCTACACAAGGTACTTACTGCACAGTAGCCCATTACTACTATGCAGTAGCATCACACGGCATGAACTGTCATGTGACTTCTACTGTACATGAAGCTGTGCAGGGATACTGCTGCACAGTAACACCAGTTATAGATTCATCGATTCATAGATTCATAGATGTTAGGGTCGAAAGGGACCTCAACAGATCATCAAATCCGACCCCCTACATAGGCAGGAAAGTGTGCTGGGTTCAGATGACCCCAGCCAGATGCCTATCTAACTTCCTCTTGAAGACCCCCAGGGTAGGGGAGAGCACCACCTCACTTGGGAGCCAATTCCAGATTCTGGCCACTCTAGCTATGAAGAAGTTCTTCCTAATATCCAGTCTAAATCTGCTCTCTGCTAGCTTATGGCCATTATTTCTTGTAACCCCCAGGGATGCCCTAGTGAGTAGAGCCTCACCAATTCTCTTCTGCACCCCCACGATGAATTTATAGGCAGTCACAAGGTTGCCTCTCAACCTTCTCTTGCGGAGGCTGAAGAGGTCCAGGTGCCCTAGTCTCTTCTCGTAGGGCTTGGCCTGCAAGCCCTTAACCATATGAGTGGCCCTTCTCTGGACGCTCTGCAGGTTATCCACATCCCTCTTGAAGTGTGGTGCCCAAAACTGCACGCAGTATTCCAACTGCGATCTGACCAGTGCCCAATAGAGGGGAAGTATCACCTCCTTGGTTCTGTTTATCATGCATCTGCTGACGCATGATAAAGTGCAGTTAGATTTGCTGATGTCTTTGTCACACTGATGACTCATGTTAGTCTTGGAGTCCACTAGGACTCTGAGATCCCTTTCCGCTTCTGTGCTGCTGAGCAGGTCATTTTCTAGGCAGTAGGTGTCCTGGACATTTTTCCTCCCTAGGTGCAGCACTTTGCATTTCTCCTTGTTAAGTCGCAGCTGCACATCCTCAATGAGTAGCACAAGGTCAGATGAAGTGCTCTGGGTTAGAATACAAGGAAGTCGAGGGGAAAGGGACTTAACGGTGGGAGTCTACTACAGACCACCCAACCAAGGGGAAGAGCTAGACCGGGAATTCTTAAGTCAGCTCATGGAGGCAGTTAGGTCAAAAGACGTGGTCATCATGGGGGACCTGAACTTTCCAGACATCTGCTGGGAAGAGCAGTGAGCCAGGTCTGACCGCTCACGTAGGTTCCTAGCCAAAATACAGAACCTCCATCTAACTCAGGAGGTGCACAGCCCCACCAGGGGAGATGCCTTTTTGGACCTGGTGCTGGCCACAGGCGATGACCTCATGGGGGGGCTGCGGGTACTCGACCACCTGGGCGACAGCGATCATCGCCTGCTGAAATTCACCATCCAGCACAAGATGGCAAAAGCCAGCAACAAGGCAGCAGCCCTGGACTTCAGGAGGGCAGACTTCAATGAGGTAAGAAGAATAGTTGGGGAAGTACTAAGGTCCCGGAGGGGAGGGGAGTCAGGTGTCCAAGAGGAGTGGTCGATCCTTAAGGAGACGATCCTCCAAGCCCAAAGGGAGGTAATCCCAACAAGGGTAAAAGGGGGCAAGAGGGCACAAAAGCCCCCATGGCCCACCAAAAGCATACGGGAACGTCTCCTGGCTAAATGGGAGGCATACACCCAATGGAAGGGAGGGGCCATCACCAGGGAAGACTATACCTCAGTAGCTCGGGGCAGCAGGGGGGGCGGTCAGGAAGGCAAAGGCGGAGATGGAACTGGGACTAGCTACCCGGATTAAGGACAACAAGAAGTCCTTTTTTAAATACATAGGGGGCAAAAAGAAGGTACCGGGTAACGTGGGGCCTCTGCAAGACACGTTAGGAAATCTGGTTGTCACACCAGATGACAAGGCTAACCTATTTAATGATTTCTTTGCCTCCATTTTCCTCAACAGGGACCAGATCAGCCCATCTGCCGGGACCCCCTCAGGCCCCGGGGGAGACACACCCAGGCCCAGGGTCAGTGAGGATCTAGTCAGGAAACTTCTGGAGGGACTGGATGTATTTAAATCAGCTGGTCCTGATGATCTCCACCCCAGAGTGCTGAGGGAATTAGCAGAGGTCATTGCAGGACCCCTGGCATGGCTTTACGAGCACTCATAGAGCTCTGGTGTGGTGCCAGAGGACTGGAAAAGGGCCAATGTGGTTCCCATTTTCAAAAAAGAGAGGAAGGAGGACCCAGGGCACTATAGGCCAGTTAGTCTTACCTCAATCCTGGGTAAGTTTTTTGAGAGAATTATTCTGGCTCATGTCCACGAGGGGCTAGCAGGGGAGGTTATACTTAGGGGCAATCAACACGGATTCATTAGAGGCAGGTCCTGTCAGACCAACCTGGTGACCTTCTATGACCAGGTCACAAAATCCTTAGACGCAGGGGTAGCAGTGGACATAATCTTTCTGGACTTCAGGAAGGCCTTCGACACTGTCTCTCACCCCATTCTCATTAAAATACTAGGGGACTGTGGTGTCAACACCTACACAGTCAGATGGGTCACTAACTGGCTGGAGGACCACACCCAGAGAGTGGTGGTGGATGGGTCATTTTCGACCTGGAGGGATGTGGGCAGTGGGGTCCCCCAGGGCTCGGTCCTCGTACCCACACTATTCAACATCTTCATCAGTGACTTGGACGAGGGGGTAAAAAGCACCCTGTTCAAATTTTCTGATGACATTAAGATGTGGGGGGGGGGGGGAAGTGGGTACGCTAGAAGGGAGGAATAGGCTGCAATTGGACCTAGACAGGTTACAGGGGTGGGCAGATGAGAACAGAATGGGTTTCAACACTGACAAGTGCAAGGTGCTGCACCTGGGAGGAAGAACCAGCAGCATACCTACAGGCTGGGGAACTCCTTTCTTGTCAGTGCAGAGGCAGAAAAGGACCTTGGAATCATTATTGATGCCAAAATGAACATGGGCCAGCAGTGTGGGGACGCGGTCAGGACGGCCAACCACACCTTGTCATGCACCCACAGATGCATCTCAAGCAGGTCCAAGGAAGTGATCCTCCCCCTCCACGCGGCACTGGTCAGGCCGCAGTTGGAGTACTGCATCCAGTTCTGGGCACCGCACTTCAGGAGGGATGCAGACAGCATTTAGAGGGTCCAGAGGAGGGCCACCCGCATGATTGGGGGCAGCAGGGCAGGCCCTACAAGGAGAGGCTCAGGGACCTGAACCTGTTCAGCCTCCACAAGAGAAGACTGAGGGGGGATCTAGTGGCCTGTTACAAACTCACCAGGGGGGACCAGCAGGCATTGGGGGACTCCCTGTTCCCCCAAGCACTACCAGGAGTGACTAGAAATAATGGTCACAAGCTGGCCGAGGGTAGATTTAGATTAGACATCAGGAGGCGCTACTTCAGTCAGGGCAGCTAGGATCTGGAACCAACTTCCAAGAGAAGTGGTGCTGGCTCCTACTTTGAGGGTCTTTAAGAGGAGGCTAGTGAACACCTTGCTGGGGTCGTTTGACCCCAGTGCTCTTTCCTGCCATGGCAGGGGGTTGGACTTGATGATCTGTCAAGGTCCCTTCCAACCCTACAAACTATGAAACTATGAAATCGAATTCTATTGTTTTGTGCCCATTTGTCCAACCTGTCCAGGTCTGCCTGTAGTTGTTCCCTGCCCTCTAGTGTGTCCACTTCTCCCAACAGTTTTGTATCATCTGCAAACTTGGACAGAGTACACTTCACCCCCTCGTCCAAGTCACTGATGAAGACATTGAAAGGTATCAGTCCAAGGACCGAGTGCTGCAGGACCCCACTGCCCACGTCCTTCCAAGTGGATACCGACCCATCCACCACCACTCTTTGGGTTCGACCCTCTAGCCAATTTGCCACCCACCGGACTGTGTAGTCATCCAAGTCACAGCCTCTTAATTTGTTCACCAATATGGGGTGGGATACCATACCAAAGGCCTTCCTGAAGTCTCAGTAAATGATGTCAACCCCTACTCCTGCATCCAGGTGTTTTGTAACCTGGTCATAAAAATAGACTAGATTAGTCAAGCATGATCTACCTGTTACAAACCTGTGCTGGTTTCCCCTCAGCATAATTTTTCCTGCTGGGCTCTCATATATACTAGCTGTCCCAGGGACACCGGGGTTAGAAGGGTACCCCGGGACCGGACCAGGGGGGAAGTGACCACCTACTTACCCCACACAGAGGCCGGAGCGAGCAGGGGCACGCGCGCAGGGAGACCGCCGGCGCGGTTTGTAAGCCGCGCTTATATCCAGCTGGGGCCGGGCGACGTCAGCGGGAGACACCGCCCGGCAGAGATAAAAGGCGGCCCCGGAAGCAGGGCAGGAGGAGAGGCAAGGGAAGCCCGCAGGAAACCCCAAGAGTGGGACCCGTGCCAGCAGGGCCCATGTATCCGGCCCAACAGGGTCAGCCGAGGTAGCGGCGCTAACAACAGCAGCTGCCGTGAGAGCGGCAGCAATAACAGTGTTGACAGCGGCAGGGAGAGCCGCCTCGTTAAAGGAGCCGGGAGAGGAAGCTGCAGCTACAGCAGTGAGAGCTGTGCTCTTAAAGGAGCCGACAGTAAAAAGGAAGACGACGTCGGCAGCACGACGGGAGAGGGAACTGGCTACAGTTGTAGCAGGAGAGCGGGGGGCGGAGCCAGTGAGGCAACCGGTTGCAGACCCCGTGAGAGAAGTGACAGACGGGCCGGCGGGGAGCTGGCAGTGGACTCGGCAAGGGAGAGAACGCTGGATACAAGATTCCCAGAGAGAGGGAGCCATGAGCCCGGAGAGTAGGCACCCGAGGAAGTCGGTGGCCTTAAGCCTCCCGACAGGCCAGGAGCCAGGGGGAGCTCATCGGTCGGGGCTTAGGCACCGGGGTCAGAGCCTGGGCTAGGCGTGATAAAAGAGTTTAAGTTTTCAGTTTCAGTATTTGTTTTCTTTTGGCTCGCTCGTTGTTGTAGTGTTGCGGAGGCCTCGGGGCAATACAGGCTAGGGGCAACCGAGAAACCAGGAGGGGGTGAGACCCCTAGGCAGATTCCAGCCTGGGTAGTTTGGGTCCCCGGAATAAGGACCACCGGGAGATTTAGGACTGGAACCGTGGCGGGGCCGCCAGAGGAAGGCCACTAGAAGACCTGCAACAGCAGGTGGCGATTGGCCGGGGTGTAGGGGAGGTCGGAGCCCCGTGAGTGCCCGCCGAAGGTGCAACGACCCCGGGAGGCGGCATTAACGGAGACCCCCCACCACTGAGGTTACATTCAAAGTCGTGGCAGGAGAGGTTAGGGGGCCTACCGACACCATCCGAGGCACCTCCCGGGGCCCTCTCGTGAGCTCGTGGCCAGTTAGAACGGCCACTCGGGCTAGAGCAGCTTGAGAGCACCTGGTCGAGCAGAGGCGGGCACACTAGCCTTAATAATCTTTTCAAAGACTTTACCAAGGATGGAGGTGAGACTGACTGGCCTGTAGTTGCTTGGATCCTCCTTCCTCCCCTTCTTGAAAATAGGGACCACATTGGCCCTTTCCAGTCCTCCAGGACCTGGCCAGTGCGCCATGAGTGCTCAGATATTCTTTCCAGTAGCTGTGCAATGACATCAACCAGTGCCTTCAGTACCCTCAGATGGAGCTCATCCGGGCCTGCCGACTTAAACGCATCCAGTCCTTCCAAGTGACTCTGCAACATCTCAGGGTCAACGCTTGGTGGTCTGGCACCCTGCTGTTGTCTCTCTATGATCCCATTGTGAGACTTGTTGTGCCCCTTGTTTAGGAACACTGAAGCAAAGAACTCATTGAGGAGTTCAGCCTTGTCCCCCCTGTCCGTCACCAATTGCTTATGCCCATTCAGTAGTGGTCTTGTACCACCCTGGGCCTTCCTCTTACTCCCTATACATCTGAAAAACAATTTTTTGTTATCCTTAACTTGGGATGCCTTCCTCAGCTCCATGGTAGCTTTGGCCTTTCTAACTGCCTTCCTACAGCTGCGAGCTGAGGAGGTATACTCCTCTTTAGTAATTTCTCCCTGTTTCCACTGCTTATATGCCCCCCTTTTTGCCCTTAGGATGTTCTGGATTTCTCTGGTTAGCCAAGGAAGCCTCTTGGCCCCTTTCCTCTTTTTTCCCCACATCGGAATGGTCTCCCTCTGTGCCCGAAGCATCACTTCCTTAAGGCACAGCCACCCTTCCTGGGCTCCCATCTCGCCAAATCTCTTACTTTGCAGTGTGTCATTATCTAAACACCTGAGCTCAATGAAGTCAGCCTTCCTAAAGTCTAGCACTTGCACCCTACTAGTTACCTTTCCCACTCTACGCCTTGTGGTGAAGTCTATTATTTGGTGGTCACTGTCCCAAGGTGACCAGTGATCTGTAGGTCCCCTACCATGTCATCCCCCATTGCCAGTACCAGGTCCAGTAAGGCATTCCCCCTAGTGGGACCATGTACCTCCTGCATCAGGTGGAGGTCCTGCACACAGGATAGGAACCTGCGTGAATGGTGGGAATTTGCTGTCTGAGTCTCCCAGCAGATGTCAGGGTAGTTTAGGTCCCCCATGACTACCGCTTCCCTAGTCTTTATGGTCTCCAAGAGCTGCCTCAGGAGCCCCAAATCTAGTTCTTCCCCTTGGTGTGGGGCGAAGTTACTGTGCAGTCATTTAGTACTTGGATATTCAAGTATTAAATGACTGTGCAGTAACAACTGCGCAGTCAGCTGGTCTCATGTAGATGCAGCCCGTGTCCAATCCTGAAAGATCAGAACTAGAGCACAATTTGGAAGCTTGTTTAGAACACCATTTGGTTCCATCTATGCAGGCAAGACAAAATCATGTTATGATATGAGATGATCATGTTATAAACACAGTCCCTCCAGTAAAGATCTGGTTAATATGGATGCCTTTGTTATTTAACCCCACTATTCTCAATTGATTAGGCTGTTATTGCTTACCTCTCACTTCTTTGACTTCTGAAAGGAAAGATGTTTTGTGCAGCTCAAGCAGTCAGCTGGGGCACAAGATACAACCTTCCTGCATCACCTGTGTCAAAGTATTTAACTTTGTTCTGCCTTAGTTCCCTATGCATAACATGAAGAAAAATAGCATTTCCTTTCTCCCATCTCATTTTAAGCAATAGTAAAATCATTGTGAAGGGACTGACTATTACTGTGTTAATGTTCAGAGCCTGGTTCTATGGATGCCTGGTCTCAGTTGAAGCCTTTAAGTGCTACCATAAGATAAATAATAATTCTAGCACTGCTATTCACAGCCACTGTATTCCAGGATCTCACAGAAAAGGTGAGTGAACTGTCAATCCAAATCTCTTCCTGACAAGTCCCCCCTCCCAGAAATTCAAGCCTCAAGGTTTGCTTTCTCAGATAAATGTTGCATACCCAGCTCATGAGTAGGTGTAAACCCCTACCAAAAATGCATCTTCACCATCCATAATTATGTTCTTGAATCAGTGAACTGCAAGTACAGTACCTTCTGCTGTTACTTTTGCTGTATTCAGGCTGTTGGTTCTCCCACCATAAAATTTTTCAAGAGCACCAAGCTGTTGATATGAGTCATAGTAAACACCAACGCAAAACAAGGAGAGCAGCCCAATGTTCTTCTTCCCTCATCTCACTCACATACAATTTCAATTATAAAAAAGGAGAAAATAACAAAGACTCAGTTCTCATAAGTCAATGGTGAGAAAAGAGAAGGCTGGAGAGCACTAGACAAGAGAAGAATAAAAATATCACAGTAATTTAACACATGGTGAGGAGGTGGAGTGGGATAACACTACAGAAATGAATGCTTATGACTAGCATCATCGCCCCCAAAATAATCAGCAAAGATAGATAATTAACAGTTTTTGCTTGATTACATATATATGTGTGTGTGCACATGTACAAAGGGACAAAGAGAGATAGAAATCTTCATTCCATATTGCCGGCGGATTCAGTCATTTTCCAACATCCCAACTGCAGCTCCATATCAGAGGAGGATCTAAACTTCATGAGCCAAATTCTCCTTTTGCTCATGTTGCTACATCTCTAATACAGTTGATGGAATGAGTTCTTCTTTTATGAGAGGAGGCTTATGCCCTGCAGCTTTATAATGATTTGTAAAAATTTCCAGATCCCAATCTCTTTAAAGTTTTAAAATTTTTATCTGGGAGATATCAGACAGGTGTCCTCATACAGACCATGGCAGAGATATGTGAGAGCTCTGAAACTGGATCTGGAGTTTTGGCCTGGGCCCAAACCAATTTAAAATTGCTTGTAGTGGAATAACTTTACATCTCAGAGTCATTTTGATTTTGACAAATGATCTCTGGTTGACTCCAGTGGTGGATGTGTGCATAACTCTGAAGGATGATTTGACTGCTGGCTGAAAAAAAATAAATCACCCTATGCAAACAATCTGAATGGGTACAGGCAAGTCCTGCAAAATAAGAGAGAGAGAGAGAGACACGTATATAAAACCCATACTATTCCCAAATCCTGGAACATGAGCAGTGCCATTCCACATCTACTGCGCCACATACTCCCTTCCATTCCTATGATGAGGAACACACAGGAAGAGAATACTGAATACTAATGAAGCCTCAAGTGGTGGCTTTTGAAGGCATAGATTCCTGACCACATCCAGCTCTACACCTGCATCTATGAAGTTTGAGCCAGGGAACAGGGTGCAGTTGAGTCTGGGAAGCATCAGGAGCTCCCAGATATCAGCCACAGCTGGAGAGCTCCCACTGTGAGTTCTCTCAGACAGCAGGGTCACTGGAAGTCCATAAGCTCTGGAAGGAGGAGGAAGATGGTACCCCAATAGAGGTGACATACTAAACTGCTAGAGGACTGCTAAAGGACAGAGTTAGGAAATGCTACACAGAACTGCATGTTGTGGAAGGATGGTGGTCTGCTGATTGCAAAAGATCATAGCCCTGGCCCAGGATCTAGTGGAGTAGGATGGGACTGATTCCCCTATGCCAATCCCTTTGCTGAGAGGGGATATATAAGGGCTGCCAACCAGGAGAACTAGTGAGTGAAATGGAGCATTTTTGTTTCTATCCAGATCAGCTGACAGCAGTAGCAAAAGATTCTGTAATTGTCTATCTAAGGGACTGAGCAGAAAGGAGAACCCATCTCCCAGTGTGCTAAAGCTCTCCATCCTTGGACCATCCAGCACACTTGATCTCATTAGTGGGGTGAATAGGTGCCTTTTACCTTTATCTCGCCTGAAACCATATCTTTAGGAATCTAACTTGAGACTCATGCTTACATCTTGGGCTTTAACCCACATTTTAAAAATGTTTTTGTCTGCCTCTTAGACTTTGGTACAGCAAGCAAGCAAATGAAGATTAAAAATAGCTAATGAGTTAAATGCTGAGCCTACCCCTACACACATAAACCACTCCATTTTTCTCTGATTCATTGCAATGAATAGACTTCAAAACACAGCTATAGATGACAGAAGAGGAGATAGTAATTTTAATTTGTGAAGACTGAGACAGACCAAAAAAAAAAGATAAATTCCCCAAAGAAGCAAATAAAGTACTGTCAAATTCAGAAGGCTGGTCGTTATTTAAAATGAATGACAGGGACATGGTTAACAACAAGCTTAGGGTCTTTTAAATGTCTTTAAGATGTTATCCTCTGTATTGTTCAGTCAGAAAACTAATAGGCAACTGCTAAAAAATTCATCATCATATCTGTCCTTAGCAAGTGAAACTTGAAGTTTATTTTTAGAAAATTCCTTTAAGAAATGTGGAAGTAAATGTGGGTCATTTTGTTTTTCAAATTAAACTTCATATGTAGCATTTAGTCTATACAGAAGCCAACACTAAGGTCTGCTTTTATAATAAGGGTGTTCACTTGGGATTTTTATTTAAATTGTTTCTCAGATTAAAGCTTGCTTTTGTAGATATTCTTCTTAAATCTTAGAACTGACACGGTGACTCACTGTGTGAGTGGGCTACCACTGTGTACAGAGGCAGCAGCATTACCAAACATAAATCATTTCAAGGGGATGTTTTTTCAGACAGGTCATCCACCCCTTCTCTAAAAGGAATAGAAAAATCAGAAGGGATTTCATCTGTGCTGCATACAACTGCTGAGATGATGAATAAAGAATCTATTTGCAAGTACAATCAGGCACTTCCTTATAGGCTGGCACATTTCCAAGCCACTTGATTTCCCTATCATTCAAAGTCAAGGTCTCACTACCTACATTTCAGAACAGAAGTTTTGATCTGGGGAAATTCACTAACAGAGCTTGCCAATGCAAATTATTGGTCTAGAGAGCAAGATACAGGAGAGAACTCACAGTCCCAAACGAGCATATGTAAGTACTGTGTTCAAACTGTCAAGATTAAGGAATGCAATTGTCCTTAAATATTTAATTGTAAACAATTAAAATCCATGTACTTTCTTTAAAGACAGTTTTGCTTTCACTGTCTCCCTGGCTGAAAAGAGCTTTTCCTGCTGCAAATGTTCTCTTCAGTGACTACACACTTTTCAGTTCTTTTCTAGTATAGCTATAGTCAGTGTTGATGTCTTCTCAATCTCTCAGCAATACAGCAAGAGGCTCATGATTGTTGCAGGGGGCTCGCATGCCACCATTTCAGTGTCACTTTTGCTAGCTGATGTTTGATGGCATGTACTACATGCAGCAGAAGATACTGTAGCAATGGAGGACAATACAGCCACACAGGAAACAGCGGGGCATCCCTTATACCTAGGAAAAATGCCAGACAAGAATTGAGAAGGAAGGAAATATTTAGAGTAGAAAGAATCATAAGAATACTGATAAGGAAGTACTAGACAGAAAAAAATGAATCAGAGGCTAGATCTAGCCCCTGTGAGAAGAGGAGACCCATGCCCCCACAAAGGCTTGTTTTGAGAGTGGGATCCTACTGGACAATTTTCCACGTGACCTAGAGAAAACATCTCAATATTATCAGGGCAAGCAGCTACTGTGAGTCATAGAGAGCCTTGATTTGTTCTGGACATGGGTGCCCTTGATCATCTTTCTACTCCATCCTTCCATGGTACAAGACTGTCCCTTAAAATATGGTATGTATTTTTAAGCTCTGATTTAAAGCTAAGGGGCTAACTTAAGAAAACAATACACCCCCAAAAATCACCATGGCTCATATCCTCAGTGAGGATAAACTGACATAGTTCTGATGACTTAAGTGGTGATATGTTGGATTTGTACCAGCTGAGAATCCAGTTCTTCATAGCAAGCAGGTCTGGAAATAAGAGCACTTGTGTCTCTTCACAGTTGCACAGTAATCATGAAACACTAGAGATCAGGAAAAAAAATATACAGTAACTGCTGTTGGAGTAGCAGTGACAGAGCAAAAGGCAAACCCAGACTTTCCTTTCATATCTGTCCAACTATAAATTAACACTATTCATGGCATAGTCATAGTCAGCCTCTTTTTCAGCATTTGTAGCAGCATCTTCTGGAAAGAGGAAAAAATAGGAGGAAGCGAACAAAAAGAAGAAGTTTAGTAAACATACCATGGTTAACTTGATTTAATCAATCACCTTCCCTGCTGAAGTAATAGATTTGGCATGTGGCCTATACTGCAGGTGCATCAGCAGTGGAATAAATCCAGTTGTACATAGGAGGATCTGATTTTCTTTTTCTTTGCTTCTTACTCTGAAGCTAGATTTGCAAGAGTGAGTGAAATCTCTTTCTCTCTATATTCAATTACGAGTGAGGGATAGAATCTCTTTCTGTTTAAGTGAGTCAGTCCCCCTTCGAGAGTTCAGGAGAGCATGCCTTCTGAAACGGTTCCATTATTTATTTAGAGTCAAATCTGTTTCCAGTTAACACCTGTGCAAGTCAGTACCTATGCATTTGCACAGGTACTAAAAAGCAGAAATTAGGATACTCAATTCTTCCTAGCATGACAATTGCATTTAAAACCAAAAAATAACTGCAAGAAATCTAGTCCTGATATACAATGCCAAACTTAAAAATCTGGTTCTGTACCAACAAAATAGATCACTGCATGCAGAGCTAAGAAGGATTCTGGCCCAGCACAACTCTCAGTGCCACCATATAAGTGAATTTCTATAACAACTTTTGATCTACACATGCCAAGGCAGATCCAGAGCAGGTGCAGTGGCCTGGTTGTGCTTCCCCTGACTCCTATCAGGCCACACCACGGCAGCAACAGCCAGGGTCTTTTCAAGTCCCTGAATCAGGTGAGAATCCCCCCTTTCCCTTCGTCTCCAACTCAGTGGCACATTACCTCCCCTCCCATATGGCCCTCCCCAGTCCACCATTGCCATCATACCTGGCTGACTGGCAGCAGCAAAGGGAGTTGCAGAATCACTCCTGCTCCACTCCAGCCTGATTGCCTGAGGAGGTGGGCTTAGCTGGGGAAAGCAGCAGCAGCAGTGGCAGGCAGGTTTCTCCTTCCTGTATGATTCCCCCCAAGGTGTTCCCTGCCAGCCAGGAGCAGGAGCAGGAAAGGTAAGGGGAACCCATTTGCTGACACTGACCATGTCCCTGGCTGAGCCTGGCTGTCTGCGTAGCCACTCCCTGCAGCCCAGCTGAAGCAGGGAAGGAGCTGTTCTGGAGCTCCCCCTGTCCCCATATTAGCTGGGGACAGTGGAGAGAGCAGCAGTAATGGGCAGGGGAGGGAGCACGTGGGAGGGCAAGAGATGTGCCACCAAGTATAGAGGGAAGGGAGTGGGTGCGAAAAGCCAGGCAGGGACATTCTTACCTGATTGGGGGCTTTAAAAATGTCCTGAGCTGCTGTTCCTGCAGTGAGGTCTGTGCATCCCATTGGCGGGGGCAGGGGGTGCAGGAAGAGAAGGAAGCTGGGATCTGGGTGCTGCTCCTGCACCTGCTTTTAGAAAATCCTAGCTCCATCCATGGACATGATTTTTAACTGTTTAGATAAAAGAGGTAAACAAGAACAAAAAGATTTTGATCTGCACTGTTTTGTAAATCACTGACTTTTAGGTAATGATTATGGGGTTTTTAGCTCTTAAAACAAAAATAATGAGACATCACTGGACATATTGGGTTCCTAAAAAAAAAGAAAACATGTTTCCTAAATACACACAAGTGAATCAGGCTTCACTTTATCCATCTATTCCACTGACTGGTTTCTAGGGGCTTTAACAACCTAGAATACAATGGATGCCGCTAGGAGAATCACAAACAATATAAAGGGACGATAGCCAATTCTTTCACCGTATCTGACAAAGTAGACTGTAGCCCACGAAAGCTTGTGCTTCTCTGCATGAGAATCCTGCCCTGTCTTCTGCCTTATTTCAGACTAACATGCCTAACTACATCTCTCTCTAGCCATGTTAGTATACTATATTAACAAAGCAGAATTAAATGTACCCACAGCTCATAGGCTAACACTATTTTATTAACCCCAGTTCCAGAAAGCTCTGTACAGCTTGCTATACAGCATGTTTCAATACATGTTGTGTATCAGGGTGAGAGAATTCCAGGCTAATGATATTTTTGCATTTTGGCTATATATTGGAAGGCCTTTTTCCAATGGACCATGAAATCCTCTACACCTGTCTTTCTTTATTTCACATAATGACTTTTCTGGTATGCGTTCTTATTTCTCATCAGTCACATCATTAAGAGAGACAGGACAAAA
The DNA here is from genome assembly GCF_030867095.1 of Alligator mississippiensis. Classification (NCBI taxonomy): domain Eukaryota; kingdom Metazoa; phylum Chordata; order Crocodylia; family Alligatoridae; genus Alligator; species Alligator mississippiensis. The sequence continues at coordinate 318,583,671 of NC_081824.1, forward strand.
AAGGGTTGAAAGGAATATGAATACTTTTTACTTTAATGAAAGCAAGAAAAAGAAAGAACAAAAGAAAAGGTCTCCAGGAGCAAATAGGGTAGCTCTTTACCATAATGAGCTGCAACTATTCTTAGATTTAAAGGGTTGTTCTCACACAGGAAGACTTCTTAATTTTAAAGGCAGAGCATGCTAAAAACGCACCATGAAATATTATAGCTACATATATAAAACATAGAAACATGTTCAGAGAGATAGTCATTAGACCCTTCACTTCCAGGAGGATGTGGACAGTTTGGGAAGAGTCCAACGTAGAGCAATAAAAATGATTAGTGGCCTCAGAAGCAAGCTTTATGAGGAAAGTTTGAAAGAACTAGGGTTAGGCAGTCTGGACTCTGGAGAAGGGAAGAGTGAGGTGGGTGGGATTTGAAGACAGTCTTCAGATAACTGAAGCACAATTACAGAGAGCATGGAGATAAGCTTTTCTCTGTGGATGTAGGGGACAAGACCTCAGGCTTCAGCAGGGGATAGTTAGTTTGGAGATTAAGTCGATCTTTCTGACTGTGACTCAGATAAGAATTGGAACAAGATACCTTGAGAAACTATAGATTCTTCATCCTTGGAAGTTTCCAAACCAGGTCAGACAGAAACTTGGCTGAGATGGTTTAGTCAGGGATGATCCTGCTTTAAGCAGGGGAATGGACTAAATGACCTCAGGAGGTCCCTTCCAGTTCTACTTTCATATGAGGCTATATCCTATAGTTTACAGTTTGTATTTGTACAATATATTCTTCTACAAATTGGTTGCAAAGGTAATTTTTCTTCGTAATTCCTGAAGTTTATGCAAAGCACTTTCCTTTGTGTCCTGTGGAACAGACTGGCCAAACAATTGCAGCAAAAAATGATTTATAATTCGAATTTTAAAATGTTTTATGGTGCATTCCATGACCCTCCTGCCATTCCTTCTTCAGTCGTAGTCTGCTGAACACAACCTCCCTCTTTTACTGGCTTCTTTGACAAAACTGTTTCAGCTCCTTGCTACACATACAATCCCCATTGTGTTCCTAACAAAACTGTGATGGAATGACTTCATTCTCACATTTTTTGAGCCTGGCACAAGTTCTTTTACTCCTGATCTTCAACCCATATAAAAAAGTTAACTGAATTATGAAAGGCACATGGAAAGCTTCAGGAAAAAATGTAAAGGTCATTCCAGTTTGGTTTTCAATAAAGGCCTTAGGTCACAATCTCCCTATGTGCCTTTGTAAAAGTAGCTGTACTTATACTTCTTATAAAAGGGAAAATTATAAGATTTAAATATAAACATATGAAATACCTGCCTTAGTCTCTGAACAGAAGCGTGTAACCAATCCAAAAAAGTATTTCTACAATAAGGACAACTCATATTCCAAGCCAATTTGAATGCTGTGAGGAAGTTTGCTGCACCTGGAGTGGCAAATGATGGTGAAGACCAAAGAGCCATGAGAGATTACGTAATGTTTGCAGCAGTAACTAGAGAAAAGTAATGCAGAAGTAATTCCCATAACTATTGTTCTGTCCACCCAGTGGTGCTTTTGGTACTGTGGTCTCTTCTGGGCTGGTGCATTATGGAGTAATCGTAGATACCAATGTTGTACATCACCGACAGCTGATGGATATGATTTTAACATTTTTCCCTGGCAGAGAAGATTAAGTGCAGTAAAGTAGCAGTACAGGCTTCAAAATAAATGGCAAGTTAAAAATACTTGTTCAAAGCTGAAATTTTCTCAGATCTTTTTGCAGCTGGAAATGGTGGGTTTTGTTTTTAAGGTGCATTATTTTCAGTTTAAGAGTGCCCTCTAGTGAACAACAAAAAAGAATAACTACTGAAGAGAACTAAAAGTACCCAAACTAAATTATCCAAATGTCCCAGGAAAAGTCTGTGTCCATGTTGTGCAAGCAAGTCAAGAGGAGCTGCAGAGTTTGCAAAAGATGTCACTGTGCCAGGAGGCTCTGATCCTTCCACATTATGCCCTTCTGCAGAATGAGGCATGCATTATTTCTTCCTCTAATCCAGTTCTGCAGACTGGGTTAGTAATAGGGGTTGCAAAGTATTTATTTACCTTCATTGCCCACCATTTGTATAGTGAAAGGTCGCTAGTGCTAGACCTCTCCCAATAACATAGTGGTAGACCTCTCCCAATAACATAGTGTTTATAATGCTCTCAGAAAGGTTATGCCCCTGCAATGGGAAATGCTCCATGCATCTTCCCCAGTCAGGCATTGAAACTATACAATGATAGGCTCCATTTCCATTTTACTATTATAACTACAAACAACTATAAACACAGAAAGCAACAGCAGTTTATAAATCTAAGGGAACTGGTAACATTAGCATCCAAATAGCCATAATCAATATTTGTATTCATGATTTTATGCTATTTTTAAAAAACAAATAGAAATTTCAGCATAAAATGAAATCTTTGGTACATGATCTTGTTAAAGTAAAGAGGTGGGTGACAGACAACAATATGAAATTGGATAAAGTCAAATGTAAAGTGGAATGCCTAGAGAATAAAACTGAATGTAGACACCTACAGTGGAGGATATCTGGCTAGGTAGTAGCACTGACCAGAAGGACCTGGGGGTTAGGGTGGATCCCAAACTCAACATGCGTCAGCAATGTGATGTTGTTTCAATAAATGGAAATTACATTTGGGATTGCATGAACAGAAGTACTTTGCACACGACCACTCTGCTTAACACTGGTTAAACCTTATCTGAAGTAGTGGATCCAATTCTGGGCACTACATTTTAAGATGGAGGTAGAAAAACTGGAGAGAACCCAAAGGCAAACAACAACACAGATGATAGGAGGGTTAGGATGCAAGCCATCAAAAAAGAGGTTTTGAGAATGAGTTATATATGAAAAGCTCCCATAAAGAATAGGAAGGAATATTGTTCTTCCTTATCACAGAGGGCAGGACACAAGGCTACAGGTTTAAACTGCAACAAAGCAGACTCTCAGGAGATGCTTCCTAACTGTAAGAGCATTAGGACAATGGAACAACATTTAGGGAAGTTGTAAAATCTCCTTTATGGCAGGTTCAGACTTCTCTCCAGGCTGGACAGCACAACCTGTCAGAGGTTGAACTACGTGACTCCTTGGGGCTTCTCCATACCTTGGATTCTCTAATTGTCTAAGTAGCTTTGGATAAGTGGACCAGTTGTAGCCAACCCTCCTGGAAGTACATGGTTAAATATGTCTCCTTTCTCTTTCTCCTTGCACAGGCCCTCAGAAGAGAGGCTTTCATTGTAGCCAACAGACCGTTGGAGCATGGTGAGGAGCACTGTCTGCGGACTGGGTAGGAAAATTAGATTGAAGACTACCCTATAGAGCAGGGGATTAGACTAGATGACATCAGAGCCACTTCTCAACCCCGTGATTCTATTATTCTAAGATTTCCCACCGTCAATTTCAGAAAGAAAGTGTGTAGAAATTTAGAAAATAACAGCAGATGCTACTATGTTTGTTTGGGTGTTCTCAGCTAATTAATTCTGGGATTGTATTTAGCTTACTTTCCTCTGCCGAAACAGATGTATAACAATAAACCTTGCAGTTGTTTTTCTTCTGCCTCAAATTATGTTTTATCTTTCCACATTTATAATTTAAGCAGTTAGAACAGAACATACAACAAAAACACTTGAAAAGCGCTTTCCTTTCCAGGATAGTTTCCTCTGGCATAAGAGACAGTAGAAATCAGGTGGATTCAAAAGGACCCTGTGTTTTGACTTGCTATAAGACAGTTTTCTCTGACATTTCACTTCTGTGAACTCTTAATTGCATACAGAGCCATTCAAGATTTCTATTTATTTCAAAGATTAATTTTTTTTTAAAAAAGGAAACGAGAAGTTTGATTTTTTTTTTCCTTTTCTGAAATCCAGAGTTTCGTCTCTTCTCAGTCAAACTGATCTCAGGTATCCTGCTTTTTCCAAGAGACATGTCACTAGTTCTACTGTAGGACTGCATGCAAGTATTCTGTACCAAAACCTCTAAAACAGTGGTTCTCAACCCCTCCTTAGACAAGGCACCCCTCAGAAAATGCCACCTGAGCTTTCGTTCATTTTTGAACTATAGAAAATGAACAGAGCAATTCTTCTGCTACAAAGAACTCAGAAAGACCACGACAGGTCAGAACGTTGTTTACACTCTGGATTATTATTTGAAAACTCTGGGTTCATCTTGTGATTCATGTGTACACCTAACAGGGATAACATTGTGTGACATCCCATGGGATAGGCATCGACTCCGTGGGTGCTCCAGGGCTCAAGTGCCTACCTCAAAAAATTAGCAGGTGCTCAATACCCACTGGGCTGCTTGCAGACATCTTTTAAAAAACCCCAAAAAAGCACTCTACCAGAAGCAGCAGCATGTTACTTCAACCCGGCTCTGCAGCATCTGTGAAGATCAGGCACTTCAGCGGGGCTTTTTGGTGCTTTTAGCTAAAGTTGAGTCAATCCACTATTAGATAAAAGCACCAGAAAATCCGCACTAAAGAGCCCAATCTTTACAGATATCAGGCAAGCCAGGCTGAAGAAATGAGTTGCCTCTTCTGGGCATGCACGGGGCTCGGCGCACAAACACACCGAGTTTAAAGGGCCTTTTTTTTTTTTACGTCTGCAAGCACCCACCAGCAAAAACCAAAGTCAGTGCCTATGTCCCATGGCACCCTTGACAGAATCTCAAAGTAATGCTGCAACATCCTGGTTGAGAATCACTGCTCTAAGGGCTGCTAACAAGTTGCAACCTCCATTCGGATTTTCTCAAGGTTTCTGTGACACTCCCAGAGTCAATAGTGATAGTAAAATGCTGGATCCACTGATGTCAATGGCCGCACTCCCCGATTTCAGTGAGATAAGGATTCCACGCTAGGTCTCTAAATAGATGACAAAACAAATATATTGTAAAGCATGTTCATTGAGGCAGCAAGCACAGATTAGAAGAATGATAAACAGCCCTGCAAAGGAAATTCAAGTAAATACTTGTAAATTACAACATCTATGGCTGAAATAACTGTCTTGGAGCACTAGCAGGCTGGACTGGGAAGATCGCTACAATCTTACCATGATATCAGGCCTTTGTAATGTAACTCAGAACATATACACACAATGCATGTATACCAGTTTAATTGCGTGTTTGAATATGGCACCAATCAGTTGGGAGATAAGGGTGTTTAGACTCTTGTCACTGCAGACAGATATATACTAGAAGGGGCTGCACCCATCTGGTTACCGTTGTTTCTAAACTGATATAGTTAAGCTTCAAAATGGTACATATACCAGGCCATAGATAAAATTAGTTTCAGGTCACCTGTCCCAAGCAATACAGAGTGAAGAGCAAAAACTATATTGAACTAATTAAAAAATACCTAAAGCTGGTCAGAAGACAGTAACTGGAGAGCTTAAGAGCGGAAAAAAATCTCGGCACTAAAATATTCCATTTAAAAACTTACCCAAAAAAGTTATTTGTTCAAAATCATTAACAAGATTTCCATTTTGTCTCCTTTTCTCCCCTTTTTTCTTTTTATGAGCAGGGGAGAGAGGGAAGGGAAACAAGGGATGTCCCCAGGTTTTGTTTTAGAAAAATAAATTAAAAAGAGAAACCCTGAAAACTTTTTTAAGGGGACTTTGAAAAAAAAATCACTTAGAAACTACTGACTGTCTTTAAAAACAGCAGTACAGAAAATACCTACCAACCTACTTGAGGCTGGCAACATAGGTCTGGGTTATTTGCTCTAAAGAGTGACCATTTTGTTTTGGTTTTTTTCAGATAAATTCTGGTTAGACAGACATGCTTCAGCAGCCTGAGAGTGAAAAGCTGGATAGGTATGGCTGTTCCTTGCTATATACAACTGGTTGCCTTAGTAACAGAATCATAGTTGTGCTGGAGTGCTGCAGCTAGTTATCGGTCCTTCAGGAAACATAGACAGGGACAGGGATAAATGATTGCCACCTACTGTTCACAGAAAAAGCAGCAGAACCACTGCATGAACTGGGGCACGAAAGTTAGTTAGGAACAGACTTACAAATGAATAGAATAACACACACTATGAAAATTCTTTACTATAAAAATTATTCTAAAAAAAGTTAGATTAAAAGAGCAGCAGATTAAAATTGGCCACATTGCAGTTTAGGTAGTACCATAAGTAACTTTATCATCTCATAGGATATACTGTATTTGCTCAAATAAAACATAAGGTTTGCTTTCCCCCAAGCAGCATGAGGGGGGAAACCCTCATTTTATTATTTGCATAGAAGAAAACTTCCTTAAATACATTGTCTATGATTAATCTGCTGCTAGAAGCAGCATGTGCTCAGTCATGGAAGCCATCTATGAAGTGGGCATGCCCACACTGAGCATGTTTATAAAACATAGAGCCTATATTGGGCAAACTTACTTATAGGCAGGGATCCTGCTTTTCTCTAATTAAAAAAAAAAATCCCCAATTTTTGGTTAAAAAAAAGTAACCCCAAATTCACATTTTTCCATGATCAAAATGAAACACCTGTATTGGGAGTAAGAAGTGGGCACCAGGTAATGTAAGGACCCTGTTAGACTCAAATGGTAATCTTGTGGCTATGCCAGATGAGAAAGCCAAAATCTTTAACAAGTTCTTTGCCTCTGTTTTCTTGGACAGGGACCAGGACAGCTCTCCCACCACAGGTAGGGGCAATCTTGGGGATAGCACTGCCAGGCCTTGGGTCTGCACAGAAGTAGTTAGGGATCTTCTGGAAGGGCTGGATGTTTTTAAACCTGTGGGCCCTGATGCCCTCCACCCATGGGTGTTGAGAGAGCTGGTGAGGGTCATTGCTGTGCCCTTGGCCCGGCTGTACGAGCGATCGTGGTCCACAGGCCAGGTGCCCGGAGATTGGAAACTAGCTAATATGGTCCCCGTTTATAAGAAAGGGAGAAACAAGGACCCAGGAAACTATAGGCTCATAAGCCTCACATCGGTCTTGGGGAAAATCCTTGAAAAAAATTATCAAGGATCACATCTGTGAGGGGCCAGCAGGGGAGATCATGCCCAAGGAAAATCAACATGGGTTCATCAAAGGCAGGTCCTGCCAGACCAACCTGATGGCCTTTTATGACCAGGTAACTAAATCCCTGGATGATGGTGTCACCATGGATGTAGTCTTTCTGGACTTTAGGAAGGCCTTTGACACTGTCTCTCACCCCATTCTCATTAATAAATTGAGCGACTGTGGCATTGATGCCTACACAGTTGGATGGGTCAGAAATTGGCTGATGCGGCACACCTAGAGAGTGGTGGTGGATGGGTCATACTTGACCTGGCGGGATGTGAATAGTGGGGTCCCCCAGGGCTCGGTCCTGGGGCCTACACTATTCAACATCTTCATCGGCAACTTGGACGAGGGGGTGGAAAACACGTCCAAATTTGCTGATGACACCAAGATGTGGGGAGAGGTAGGCACACTCGAAGGGAGAGAGAGGCTACAATTAGATTTAGACCGACTACAGAAGTGGGCGGCCGGTAATAGGATGGGCTTCAATGTAGATAAATGCAGGGTGCTACCCCTGGGGAGAAGGAATCCACAGCATACATACAGTCTGGGGAGTTCCCTTCTTGAAAGCACAGAGGTGGAAAGGAATCTTGGAGTCATTATTGACTCCAAGATGAACATGAGCCACCAGTGCCAGACCGCAGCCAGCAAAGACAACCGCACCTTGTCGTGCATCCAAAGATGCATCTCAAGCCAGTCCAGAGAGGTGATACTCCCCCTCTATGTGACTTTGGTCCGGCCTCAATTGGAGTACTGCGTCCAGTTCTGGGCATCACACTTTAAGAAGGATGTGGCCTGCCTTGAAAGGGTTCAGAGGAGGGCCACCCGCTTGGTTGGAGGGCAACAGGGCAGGCCCTATGAGGAGAGGCTGAGGGACCTGAACCTGTTCAGCCTCAGCAAATGGAGACAGGCAGGGATTTGGTGGCTGCCTACAAACTCATTAGGGGAGATCAGCAGCAAATAGGAAGGGTCCTATTTCCCGCAGCAGCACCGGAGGTGACGAGGAACAATGGCCAGAAGCTGCTGGAGAGTAGGTTCAGGTTAGAGATTAGGAGGCAATATTTCACTGTTAGGGTGGCTAGGATCTGGAACCAGCTTCCTAGGGAAGTGGTCCATGCTCCTACCTTGGGTAAATTCAAAAAGAGGTTGGATGAACACCTGTCTGGGTCCATGTGATCCCAGCGTGTGCTCCAAACAGTGGCAGGGGGTTAGACTAGATGATCCATTTAGGTCCCTTCTGACCCCCAACTACTATGAAACTATATATATAAAGGGCTTAGTCCATCTGTCTGTCTGTCCATCTGTCTGTCCATAATGCTCTTGGAGCACTCTGAATGGTTGTCTCAGCAGCCAATTGCAATGCTGAGTGAAAAGACCAGAGTGCTCCACAGACAGAGTCCTCCGCACAGAGTGCTCTGAGGAGAGCCACCATGATGGCAGGGATGGAGCAGGGGGACGAGGCCAGCGCCACTGGCCTTGCCACCCCCCAGCCCTGCTCCCTGGAGGTAGAGGTGGCACTGGACAGTTCCGTCCCCTCCGTCCTCAGTGGAGGGGAACAGAGGGGATGGTGGGGATGGAGTGCCACAGCAGAGCGCCTCCATGACAGTGGGGATGGATGGGACAGAGTGGGGGGTCGAGCTGGCCTTACCCCCCCCAACCCTGATCCTTGGAGGTGGTGGTAGCACGGAGTGCTGGCAGAGGGGGACGGAGGGGATAGCAGGGCAAGCTTCCCCTATCCTCTGCTCCTGGGATGCGGCAGAGGCATGGGGTGGTGCATAGCAGTGCTCTTTCCCCCCCAGCCCCTCCCATCATTCTTAATAGGCAATTTGCTGGCCTCACCCCCCCGCCAGCTCCATCCCTCCATCCCCACCATCATAGCAGCACTCCATCATCCCACTCCATCCCCACTGTTACCTCCAGCCCTGGAGGCAGCGTGGGGTGCTGGCAGCAGGGGGCAGAGGGGATGGTGGGGCAAGCTTCCCCCCTGCCCCGCTCCTGGGAGGTGGTGGCACTGTGGGGTGATGGGTGACAGCACTCCATCCCCACCTGCTACCCCCTCATCATTCTTGAAGGGCAAATCGCTAATATATATATGTGGTGTTTCATTTAAAATCACAGAAAAAAAAATTTAACCAAAAACTGGGGATTTTTTGAAGTCAGAGAAAACCAGGATTCCGGCTTATAGGAAACTATTACAAAGCTAAGCTAATATAGCACTTCTGGATATGATATAGTGCCCAGTCCCCCTCAGCATGGCCATGTTATCTCAGGACTGCTGATCTGCAAATATCTTTAATTCTCAAGTGCTTAAAATAGAGGAACACTGATTGTGGTTGGCAAACTTATTTTCATAGAAGCATTGAGAAGTAGAGCTGGAAGGTACTTCTTAAAGCAGGATCATCCCTATCCAGACCATAATCTAAACTCCATGTAAAACTACCATCAACCCTGACACTACACAGCCTAACTTGCCACAGATACAGCAGGGGAACCATGGCAGCCAACATCCTGCTTCTATGAAATGTTGTCAGTATACGCTTTACTCTGCCCACTGCTTAGTCTAAACTCAGTGTTCTTCTGAGTCCACCTCTTTGCAAGGTGGAGGAACCAGGGCAACAGCTTGTGTCTCCCCCTATTCTCCCTTTCACCAAACTAAACTTATTTTGTTCTCTCAACCTGTCTTCACATGACTTGCATTCCAACCATTTTTTCATCTGTGCTGGTTGCCTTTGGATCATCCAGTTTTGCTATTTCCTTCTTAAAATGTGGTACACATGTGACGGGCTGGCTGGTAGTGACTTAGCCCAGGGGTTTTGAAGGGGTAAAAGATGATTGGAGGACTTGGGATTCCCTTTCCTCACCAATCAGGCCCCAGAGACTCACTCTCCATGTCCCCTGATTGGCCCCTTGGGTCACCTGGAGGGGGATAGAAGGGGCAGCACGGCTGACTCAGGGAAGAGAGCAGCGAGGAACCACAAGGAAGGAGTTTCAAAGAGCTGAGCTAGTGGCGTGGGAGCAGTTGCCCCAGAAGAGCCTGAAGGAGTGGGACCTGTAGGCAGCACTAGGGTCTTCAGCAGCGCAGTGTGTGGCCGGCAGGAGAGACTCCCCACTGGGCTCCAGGATCCCCTATGAGAGACTGTGGTGAGCAGGAGAGGCTCCTCAGCTCCAGCAAGATCTGAGCAGCAACCTGAGAGAGTCTCAGTTCTGCTTCCAGCTCCTCCAATCAGAGGCCAGGCAGCTCAATGTGAGGCCGGGGCTCCAGGAAGGTCAAGACCCCTAGCAGCTTGGAACAGTCCCAGCACTGGGGCCATTGTGTTTTCCCCCCTTTCTCCCTCTCCAGGTACCTAGGCCCTATATTCCTTGTCATTTGACATTTTGTATTTCCAGTAATACCAACCAGTATTGTTTGTGTTTTACATTTTGGTTAACCCTGTCTTTTGTCAACTGGATGAATGTGTCTATGATTGTAAGTGTCTAACTTTTGTTGAATCATGTCCCCTCGGGGCATTGTAGTGTCCCCTATGCCCCCTGGTTTATACTAGTTATGTTCCCAGTACTGTTCTCTCATTAAAAGGTATATGGTTAAGTCCTCATTGGTGGTCTGGCTCTGCTGTATAGGGGGAGGAGAGTCTCTACACCTCCCACAGCGTTTGTGCACCTGCTTTGATCTCTTCAATTGGAGAGGAGGTACGTCTTGGAGTACCGCCCGGGTTACACACAAAGCTTCACCCGTGGTGGCCACTTAGAGTGGTCCCTTGTTTTTCACTTCTTTTGGTGCAACTGCAGTGCAGCCTGAAAAACACTTTTGTTATGCCTCTTGTGACAGGGGGGCCTCCCGGGGCCGAGCTCTGTGGCCCGCCTGCCTGTCACCGTGACAGCAGGCCTACTCAGGGCCAAGCTCTTCATGGCCCGCCCACCTGTCTCGGGGCAACCGCCCGCTCATCTCGCCCGCCACGCCTTAGATGATAATGAGTTCAATTAGGATGTTAATTAAGTGGGAGGCTGCCCTTCGACTGCCCCGATGCCCAGGGGCGCTCTGCGGCTCCAACCTCCCCTAACACCGCAGCCCAAGCCTCGCAGATGGCATCATGGTGTTCAACATCTCACCGGCCCCACACTGGGCCCCAGAATCTTCCGTGCAAGACCCCACTATGGTCTTCTCTCCTCAGGCGGCCACTCCGCCGCCAACTGGGCTACCTCACCCACCCGAAGCCTTGTTCCTCTCTCGGGTGTGGTTCCCCCGGAACCTTCGGCTACCTGGCCCTGGCCCACCTCAAGGCCAGTCGGGACCCCAGGCCCCTGGCTCTTGGGCGTCCCTCGCGGTGGGCCCCCAGCCCTTTTGACTACTGTAGTCCTGGCCCCAGCATGGGCCAGTCAAGGGGACTCTCCCCTTCGGGCTGGGTCTCTCTAGCCACTCACTAACACTGGGCCTCACCATGCCACTACTCCCTTCCTCCTAGGAGCAATCGCGGCACCTCGCCCACATCACTCCCACTCTCGGGGTCTGCCCTCTCTGGGCCCCTCACACACACGGGCCCTCATCACACGGGCCCTCTTGGCCCTCCAGTAAACACTAGGGTAACCCACCCGGTGGTGGTGGGAGCTAGGGGTTAAGGCGCCCCGACCTGCCTTTCACCGGGGTGATCACTGGCCTGGCATTTCCTGGGGGCTCCCGCGCCACTGAGAGCCCCACCAGACCACCCACTCCCGGCAGGGTGCAGTTTCAGGTCATGCCCAGGACCAGGAGCCTCCTACCAACCCCTTGCAGCTCCCCCTTACTTCCAGGTCGTACACAGCAGCCCTAAGGCCAGGCGATGTTGCTGCCTGACCTCCTGCAGCCCAACTGCCTGGTTTATACAGGCCTCAAAATGGCTGCCGCAATCAGGCACCTGGAGGCTGCTGGCTCCAGGCCCTTAAATTGGCAGGAGCACCCTGTGCTCCGCCACACCTCTATTCTCTGCTAAAAAGTTTCATACTAAAACATAAATAGTACAGCACGCTGATGAGCTGAGCAATTCATCAATATGTCTGTTATCTAAATCTGTTAAAACATGATGACTTAAAAAATGAAATGCTTATATTTCAGCCTCTTAATTTTTCTTCAAGCTCTAGAATTGAAGTGCTACTTTTAAATCATTGGTCCTAGCTTCGTGTCACCGTGCATTTGAAGTAGATTGGTCTCAAAATCCTTTGCTGTATAAACTTATTTTCGAGTGAAAATAGTTGTATTCCTAGAATCAATGGTTCTCAATCTTCATAGCTGTACCTAGTAACATTAGAATGAAGCAGATGAAGAATGGCAACATTTTGTTTTGATAGCATTTTACAGTGGCTTTATGCAAATAAAGAGATACCAAAGGAAAGCAAGGTACTTGAGCATAATAACGACATTGCATTGGGTCAAGGCAAGAAAGTATAGCAAAATAGGTCTGAGGCAGCTGCAGAACTTGGTCCTTGGTCATGGTCATATGATAGCATCTCTCCTAGTATACTTTTTTCTATTGTTTGAGCACTTGTCTGCCTGGCTAAGAGGTGATTGTGCAGTGTGACAGGGGGCCTCCTGGGGCCGAGCTCCATGGCCTGCCCGCCTGTCACCGTGACAGGGGGCCTACTCAGGGCTGAGCTCTTCGTGGCCCGCCCGCCTGTCTCTGGGCAACCACCCACTTATCTCGCCCGCCACGCCTTTGATGATAATTGATTCATTAAGATGTCAATTAAGTGGGAGGCTAGCCACTGTAATGCCCCGATGCCAGGGGGCACTCTGCGGCTCCAACCTCCCCTAATACCGCAGCCCAAGCCTCACAGATGGCATCGTGATGTTCCCATAATCACCGGCCCCACACTGGGCCCCAGAATCATCCATACAGGACCCCTCTCTATGATCCTCTCCACTCAGGCGGCCTCTTCGCCTTCATCCGGGCTACCTCACCCCCCCCGAAGCCATGTTCCCCTCTCGGGTGTGGTTCCCCTGGAACCTTCAGCTACCTAGCCCTGGCCCACCTCCAGGCCAGTCAGGACCCCAGGCCCCTGGCTCTTGGGTGTCCCTCGCGGTGGGCCCCGGCCCTTTTGACCCTCACTGGTCCTGGCCCCAGCATGGGCCAGTCGAGGGTACTCTCTCTTCGGGCTGGGTCTCTCTAGCCCCTCACTTGCATCCTCGGGCCTCACCGTGCCACTACTCCTTTTCTCCTAGGGGCAACCGCAGCACCACGCCCTGTACTCCATCATGCTCTCAGGGTCCACCCCCTCTGGGCCCCACACAACACTGGACCTCTGGGCCCCGCAACAAACACATGGGTAACCCACCCGGTGGTGGTGGGAGCTAGGGGTTAAGGCGCCCCGACCCGCCTTTCACCGGGGTGATAACTGACCTGGCATTTCCTGGGGGCTCCCGCGCCACTGAAAGCCCCACCAGGCCACCCACTCCCAGCACGGTGCAGTTTCAGGTCATGCCCAGGACCAGGAGCCTCCTTGCCAACCCCTTGCAGCTCCCCCTTACCTCCGGGTCGTTCACAGCAGCCCTTCAGCCAGGCAATGTTGCTGCCTGGCCTCCTGCAGCCAAACTGCCCTGTTTAAATAGGCAGCCGCTGTCTCCAAAATGGCTGCCCTACTCAGGCACCTGGAGGCTGCCAGCTCCTGGCCCTTAAAGTGGCAGAGACACCCTGTGCTCTGCCACATGCAGTAATCCCACCAGTGCATATGACAGTGTATTTCAGTACTGAACTGAAGTAGATTTTTTGTTTTATGTCTGTCACCTTTTATGATAGTTTATAAAGGCAAATATAACTTGTGCTACTCTGCTGTGCTGCTACCTTCTCCCAGCCTCCCTATGCTTCTATTCCTCATCTGCCAGAACTTTGATGTTACTGGATATTGGGAAGGGGAAGGAAGTCCTAGGACCAGTAGCAGCTCTGCCATCTACCTAGCCAGATCCACCAGACCCATCTCCAGAATTGGGTCCTTTTGACCTGGTGGACCCACACAGGGCTCCCCCTGCATGTAGCTGTCCTTGCAGGTTTCTGAGGGCTCCCGTAATCCAACTCACAAGTCCAAGTCCAATCAAAAAATAAACCAAAAGGTCCAAACTGTCTGCTCCACAAAGAAAATAAGAACTCTTGCCCTTGTCAACCTTCAGGCCTTACCTTACCTGCCTAGGAGACTTCCTCTCTGTTCCCATGGGTTGCTTAAATGCCTGTCTGCCTCTGCCATGTTTGCACTCTCTCTCTCCTGCCCTGGTATAGTTTTGGGCTAGGTCTAAATCCCCCAACCCAGCCAATTTCCCATCACCTGGCCAGGCCTGCTGTAGCTGGTCACTCATCAATAGACTGCCTTCATCAGTGCTAGGCTCAGCCCACCCACCCGGCTATCTTCAACTGCCTGCCCTCTCTGGCCTCACCAATATGTTCCCTGTTACACAATTCTCTGTTTTATTATTCAACAATGTTTTGTAATGCTTCAAACCAGAACAGAAGCTCTGGAAAAATTCAGCTAGTGATGTTACAGTTTCAAGACTGCATGCTCTGGGGAAGAGCAGGGACAGGGGATAGACATGCACTTTAGGTATTATAGTAATTTAAGAAGCCAAGGGATAAGTGATGTGACAGAGTGTGACATCAGCATATCATACTGGTGAGAGTAGAACCCTGTTACAGGCCGGCTAGGAACTGTAAATGTATCAGCCGTTAGGCTGCTGGGTTTGGGATCGAGGAGGCGAGTCGGGAGTGAAGTAAAGGCAAATTTACTTATAGCTTAGCATACAACAGTTAACAGAAAGGTTAATGCAACAAACAAATAGTACAATAATAAAGAGCTAATAGTAAATAATAACAACAGATAGACAAAATGACAAAGAGTTCCCACATGGGGTTGGCAACTTATCAGCAGTCCCTCTATGCCAGGTGCACACCAAGTTGTTCCACCGAAGTCAGGTGTCCCCGATCAACGCTGTCCGAGGGGTCACCAGGAAGATCCCTTGGCCAGGATCCGGTCCTCGCTCACACTGGGAGTCCAGGGTCCAGGCTTGATACAGCGATGGTCCTTCTGTCCCATCCTTTCAACTGGTCACTTGACATGCGTGTTCCTTTATGGGCCAGATTACCTTATGCTAATCTGTTCACTTTAGAGCTACTCACAATCTTGCCCTATAGCTGTTACCCTATGGGATTAAAAGGTGTTAGAAATTATCATGGAAGGTTACCGCCCAAACTCGGGTTCACCCAATAAGCAAATTACACCACATTACTTTGAGACTTGAAATTAGCATTACTCTGCCCAAGCTCAATCCCTTGGTTTCCTATTCCTTGGATTCCTTGGAACATGCTAATTATATTAGGTGGTCAGATCTTGTTATGGATAACCTTTAAAAAACCTGTTAGATCAGCTAATCTTGTAGTTTTGCTTATTTTGGGGGCCCAGTCAGTCCCATGACCAGTGCAAACAGTTAGATTCAATGCTTTGGTTAAATTGTGACAGACAAATTCCACTTGTGGGTTGCAAACTTGCAAGCTTTGCATTAGCTAATCTTAACTGCTAGACAATTGCCTGGATGTCTCCAAGAACATATATTTATTGCTCATGATAGTAACCCCTCTGGTTCTGGCCACCACAGACCCCTCAAAATCATGTAGTTAAATATGGCATACCTTCTCTTTTTCTTTGCTTGGGTTGTCAGAAGAGAGGCTCTTATTATATCTAATAGACAGCTGGAAGGTAATAAGAAATAGGCTAGGGACAGACATTACAAATAAACCAGTTTAAGTGATCAGAAACTGGCTTAAACCTGTAATAGAACAGATGTTCATTGCACATAAACCGGTCTGAAAATGGCTGAAACCTGGTTGAATGTAGTATCAGACTTAACTGATTTGGCTCAAACCAGTTTATGCAATGTCTGTCCCAGACTCCTTCCTGGTTTAACTTAAACCAGAGTTCCCCCAGCATCCCAGATGCTTTGCAGCCCTGGGTTGCAGCTCCAACGCAGAGCTGGCCCTACCCCTCTGCTTCCTGGCTGGAGCTCTGGCAGAGCCTTGCAGGCACAGCAGGGTCTGCCTGAATTCCCCCCTGCCCCATCTTGCTCACCAATCACTGCTCAAGCAGGGACCCCTCCCTCCTCTCTCCCACAGCATGAACTATAGCTAGCATGTGGTATGCTTGCTACTGTTGAGAGGTGTCTGTGTAAGGCAGACAAGACAAAGGTAGACAGCACAGTGTCTGCTTAGGGTTTTGGGGAGCTAATCAACAGGTAGCTGGTAATGTCCCTCCATTTCTTCCCTGGAAAAAGTTGTTTAAGAAGAGCTTGAACTAATGAGAGAAGCTTTTGTTTTGCTGATGGGCTGATAAAGGCTCTGTAACTCACTGCTGGCTCCCTCACTGGTCAAAGGAGTGGGGTGGGGGGGCGGGGGACGAGAGAGACTCCTCCCTAATCAGAGCATCCTGCCGGGCCCTGGCCATGCCCCGCCACCAGCTCAATACTGTGGAAGGGAAGTGAGGGCTGCTACAGTACCCTCTGGCTTCTAGTCTGACCCACTGCAGACATGCCCACATTTCCTCAGTCCAGAAGGGATATCTATACAGTTACAAACTGGTTCAGACTAGCCAGGTTAAACTAAGCTGCAAAGATTGAATCAATTCAGGCTCAGGCTTCTTGAATGTCTGTCCATAGCCATAATGTCTATGGACTGACAAAGGAAACTAAATTGAAGCCTACTCTATGGAGCATTTTTCTGTTTTATTTGTCCAACTTATAGTAGCTTACTTGGTTTTGAATGCTAAAGGTAGGTTTCTAGTGGAAAAAAAATCCTGCCTGCCATCCAAGGATTGCAGAGTTGATCTCAACATGTACTTAAGCAATACTACGTATATTGAGTGTTGCAGTCAAAAACCTGTGTCAGGCCATTGAAATTATGTGATTTGTGTAAAGTGAGATATAAAGAAATAATTTTGGGTTCTTTTTCTCTGCTTCTTGGAGTGTTTTTGAACCAAACCGTTTTCAATATTTTCTCCCTATCCATGAAAACTGGACAGTTCTTTTTAAATGAAAGTTGAGTTTCTTACATAATGAACATGTCTGCAATAGACTGTGGCAGAGTAATGGAAGTCTCTCACTAAGGCCCTGAAGACGTGAACTGAAGCTGCCCTCAAGTAGCCAAGCTGTACCTGATTATTCATGCTGAGTAGTCAAAGGTGGCTGGATGTGATGCAAACCACTTCATTCCCTCAATATCCTAGCAGCACAGATGTGATCTGAAAAATCTGTATTCACCACATCCTTCACCAGGAAGGTTTGAGGATGTGTTGCTCCTTCATCTTTACCACCAGTGCAAAGTGCATGCCAATAGCTGCCATTGTGACAGTAGCATTTTACATCCATTTCACACAGACATAAATCACTTCACAAGATAGTATACAAGGTATCAGTAAACTTCCCCTTAACACAAATGTTTCTTTCCAGCTGTAAAATAAAGCACTACTTTCCTTTTTTCTAAGGTGTCCTGAAATGGCAGCAACATTTATATACACCAAGTTACAAAGCCTCAGAACAACAGAGAATCAGGCCCTCCAGAGTTTGATTTAAGATACTACCACTAAGTGGGAATATGAGTGTCCAGTTAGGCATTTCTGTAACATATATTACCTTGTCATAACAGGGAAATGCAGTGCCCTTTACTTCATATATGGGAAAAACTGAAGCACTGGGAAGGCTGTTAGTGATCTGTGATAAATGTCCAAGAATAAAGAAAAGGACAGTAGGACAATCAAAGAGGAAAATCCACCTAATTGAAGTGTCAGAAAATAAAGAATTGTGTAGAGTTTAGCTGAAGACGCTTACAACAAATCGAGTTTGTGTGTATCCAGAGTAGCCTAACCTGAGAGGGATGACCAAAACACCAGATCCAGGCACTGACTCGGAGTGGGGGGTACCAGAATTGCAGCCCTCAAGGAGCCATTGTTATAGCTATACTATACTGAGGGCCCTTGCGCTGAGGCAGCAGTAGCCCATGCCACCACCAACACAGCCTCAGCACAAGAAGATAAGTATTCATTTCCTGAGTCCCTACTCCACACCCCCACACACCAACATTTAAAGCTACTTTTGTTCATCCATAAAAGTGTGTAGAAAGAACATAGCCAGAGCATCTGAGACAGTGAGTTTGGTGCCTGCATTTTTGTCTAATTAGTGAGGTCAAGATTTAACCATAAAACCTCTCATAAATTAAATTACCTAGATAAAGGGGAAGAAGGAAATAAAAAAGAACAATCAAGGCTATAAGGATCTTGATGCAGCATAAGATGCATTAATAAAGCTGCATCTGGTCTCACTTCACCTCATGACTATCTTTAACTTGTTAATCTCTTCTCCTCTTCCCATACTAGTATAAAGCAAGGCTAACTGCACTGATCAGTGAGCTACTTTTGAATTGTATACACCTGTGTACTTGCAATCAGCTTCTAACCCATAGTATTATAGATGTCAGGGTACCACAGATACACTATCTGACTCACCTCTGCATGCATTATGTTTAGTCATTTACGGTTTGGAGAAACAAGTGGAAACCATTTCAACCATTTCAAAATTTCTCCATTCACTCACATGGGTATGTTGCATAGACTAAAATACAATCACAAAAAAGTCAGTAATTACCACAGCTACATACAACACGTGTCAAGAGAAGAGGGAAGTACATTAACAAGAGGCAGAAGACTAATAAAGAAAATGGAGTAGACTTTCAATAGGTTTCAGAGTGAACAATTTTTGAGATATTAAAAATGAACAAATGATAGGACTTGCCTTGAACTAGGAGCAAAGGAAATAATAGGAAGTAGTCAAACATATTGACTTTACAAGTGCAGGAGATAGGATAACAGAGCTAGTGAACAAGACAGACAGCATGTAATCCATAGAGATGGGTAGAAAGCAGGTAGAAATAGGTAGAAAAAAAACTTAAGTTTAGAAAAAAAAATAATACCATCCTAAATTAGGGTGAAAAGTCCAAATCACAAACTTAAAAAAATATTGGGGGGGAAATGGCCTGATTTAATAAAAGCATGTTGTGTCCATAATTTTCATGGTGGCCATTTGATGATCGTCATATAATTAGCATCAATTATGAAATTAAAAGTAATTTTAAAAAGAAAGCCAGACTTTTTTATTTTGAAAAATGTCAAGAAAATCAACAACTACAAACCTTTGTTTCAAAACACTTGATAGTTGAGAAATTCATCAAATAACATTTTAATTGGGTTATATCAACATTTTCTGATGAGAAAGCATTTCATCAAAAATTCCCTAGCACCTCTAGTAATCTACCAATTTCATATTCCACATCAAAGGAGCCTTTTTCTAATTTAAACTGGTTACTCTTCACTTTCACCCTGTTCTCTCTTAGCAATGATGTATTCATCAGCTACATGGCCAGATGAACCAGCAAACATTTGAAAAAGAAAGATGAGAAGTGGAATTCCTTCGTTTTCCTTTCGTAAATTGATACAGATGAAACAATCCATGACAAATCTTGTTGTAATAGTGATGACACTATCAATAGCTGCCATTCAAATTGCAGTGGGCTACAGATGACAAACACAAGAAAGGGTGTGACAGAAGTGGAAAAGCAAATGATCAACTGCTCCTGTCTAGTGCTTGAAAGATGAAGACCCTTTTAACTAACAGTTGTCATTCCTTGCATCTTGGTTGTTCATATCTTGTGAACCATGAATCTCTGGATCTACCCTACAGCTACAATGCAACCGTTCATGGATGATAGTTTTGAAAAGCAATGTCATAAACATCTTGCTCCTTTTGTTCAACTGCATCCAGAGCAAAAATATTCCGAAGCAAAAAAATGTTCTGCTTCTGCCGTCACTCAGTCTATCCTGGAGTGTAATAATGTGATTCCTGTAACAAAGAAAGCTCATGTATCTTCGCTGAAAATGTGATGTTGGAATTAGGAATTATTATACTGTATGTAGTTTACAGACCGTAAATATCAACCTATGGAATAAATGAATAAAAATGTGAATTGTGACTACCACCTAGTTAAATATTCATGATCTGAGATGCCTACTCGAACTTATGTCTAAATAAAGTTTGGAGATATTGAAAAAAAAAGACAGAAGTACAATTTTATGATTGGCAACAACATTTATAGTGAGCAAAAGCAAATACAGTCAAATCTCACATTTCAAGGCACAGTCTGATTATCCATATGACTCATTCCAATACATTTTTCAAGTACAGCACAACTGGTGTTACAGAGAGGACAGATAAAAGGGAGCAGGGTATTGAAATGACTTTGTCCTGTCTCATCAAGTGATGCTGTAATACATGGTGTATTTGGCAGAGGTTGCAAGGAGGTACATGGAAAAATAACCTTATACTTCAAGGCCAATAAGTTTGGCAGCAGGATGAATCAAAGGAATGAAAATGGAATTAAGCCTTTCCACTCTGGGTTACCTGTCTATAACTGGAGTAAAATGGTAACTGAATTTAATCAAGATTTTTAATCTGGGGCTTCAGGAGCAAAGCACGAGGAAAATAATCCATTATACCACCTAGCTTCTTCACACTTTCTTATAGAAGGATTTCATTGGTAACAAAAGAGTGCTAGCCAGGGGGAAAATAGGATTTTGTAACACAGAATGGGAAAGTGGAGTAAGAAGGATAATCTAATTTAGCTGCAGTGATATTACTAGTAGTAGGTAAAATTGTGGAAGTGACCAGTTCTCTTCTTCAGAATACTTAGTTTCCACTCCTCCTTACTAAATGCCTTTAAGCTAAAGTGGCCACAGCATTCAACAACATATACAAGATTTAAGGTAAAACAATGGAAGGCATTTTACTAAAGTAAGCCCTTCCCAGCTTGTTACACTACCATCTAGTGGCTGCTAACTGAATTTTGGGCTGAAAATATTATGTAGAAGATTTTGTTACCAGATCCATGTAAAGGACATAAAAAGAGTAATTCAGAAAAGTTTTTACTGTATTTACCTGAATCTGAGATTACTTTGAATTTAAGATGCTCCCCCCACACCTAATAATTAGATTCTATCTATGGAAGATTATAAATGTGTTATAATTTTCCATGTATAGAATCTAATCAGTAGAAGGTTGTCTTAAATTTGTTTCGTACCTCCCACCACCACCACCACCACTGATGTGGCAGGGAAAGCAGTGGTGGGAAAAGAGGAGTCAGACCTTTGCCCCATTTCCCCCACATTCCTGTGCCTGTCCCCCCATCCCTACCCCCTCACTATGCACCCCCTGCCACATGCCCCTCCATTCTTGGACCTGCCTCTGTTCCCTACTCCCTGCCTCCCCCCACCTCCTGCCTCCCCCACAGATGAGGCTGTGCCCCACCACCCCACCCGCATGTTGACTGAAGGAAAAAACTGGTCTTGGATTTGAGCAAAATACAGTATTGTCTTCAGCACTTTTGAATGCTCACTCTGAAACAGTGCTATTCCAAATCAAACCATAGATTCATAGATTCATAGATGTTAGGGTCGGAAGGGACCTCAATAGATCATCAAGTCCGACCCCCTGCATAAGCAGGAAAGAGTGCTGGGTCTAAATGACCCCAGCTAGATACTCGTCTAACCTCCTCTTGAAGACCCCCAGGGTAGGGGAGAGCACCACCTCCCTTGGGAGCCCGTTCCAGACCTTGGCCACTCGAACTGTGAAGAAGTTCTTCCTAATGTCCAGTCTAAATCTGCTCTCTGCTAGCTTGTGGCCATTGTTTCTTGTAACCCCCGGGGGCGCCTTGGTGAATAAATCCTCACCAATTCCCTTCTGTGCCCCCGTGATGAACTTATAGGCAGCCACAAGGTCGCCTCTCAACCTTCTCTTGCGGAGGCTGAAAAGGTCCAGTTTCTCTAGTCTCTCCTCGTAGGGCTTGGTCTGCAGGCCCTTGACCATACGAGTTGCCCTTCGCTGTACCCTCTCCAGGTTATCCGCATCCTTCTTGAAGTGTGGCGCCCAGAATTGCACGCAGTACTCCAACTACGGTCTGACCAACGCCCTATAGAGGGGAAGTATCACCTCCCTGGACCTATTTGTCATGCATCTGCTGATGCACGATAAAGTGCCATTGGCTTTTCTGATGGCTTCGTCACACTGCCGACTCATGTTCATCTTGGAGTCCACTAGGACTCCAAGATCCCTTTCCACCTCCGTGCCACCCAGCAGGTCATTCCCTAGGCTGTAGGTGTGCTGGACATTTTTCCTCCCTAGGTGCAGCACTTTGCATTTCTCCTTGTTGAACTGCATCCTGTTGTTTTCTGCCCACTTGTCCAGCCTATCCAGGTCTGCCTGCAGCTGTTCCCTGCCCTCCGGCGTGTCCACTTCTCCCCATAGCTTTGTGTCATCTGCAAACTTGGACAGAGTACATTTCACTCCCACGTCCAAGTCGCTGATGAAGACATTAAAGAGTATCAGTCCAAGGACCGAACCCTGCGGGACCCCACTGCCCACACCCTTCCAGGTCGAGACCGACCCATCTACCACGACTCTTTGGGTGCGACCCTCTAGCCAATTCGCCACCCACCGGACTGTGCAGTCATCCACATCACAGCCTCTTAATTTGTTCACCAGTATGGGGTGGGATACCGTATCGAAGGCCTTCCTGAAGTCCAGGTATACGACATCCACCCCTCCTCCTGTGTCCAGGCGTTTCGTAACCTGGTCATAGAAAGAGACTAGGTTGGTCAGGCACGATCTGCCCGCCACAAACCCATGCTGGTTTCCCCTCAGCATAATTTGTCCTGCCGGGCTCTCACAAATGTGAGCCTTGATAATTTTTTCAAATACTTTACCAAGGATGGAGGTGAGACTGACCGGCCTATAGTTGCCCGGGTCCTCCTTCCTCCCCTTTTTGAAAATGGGGACCACGTTAGCCCTTTTCCAGTCCTCCGGGACTTGGCCCGTGCGCCACGAGCATTCGAATATTCCCGCCAGTGGCTCTGCAATGACGTCGGCCAGTGCCTTCAGCACCCTCGGATGGAGCCCATCCGGGCCTGCCGACTTAAAGGCATCCAGTTCTTCCAAATGACTCTGCACCACCTCAGGATCTACGCATGGAAGTCTGGCGCCTTGCTGCTGCCTCTCTACAACCCCAGTGAGAGACTTGTCGTGCCCCTCGCTTAGGAACACTGAGGCAAAGAACTTGTTGAGGAGTTCAGCCTTGTCCCCTCTATCTGTCACCAATTGCTTCTGCCCATTTAGCAGGGGTCCTATTCCTCCCTGGGCCTTCCTTTTACTCCCTATGTATCTAAAAAACAATTTCTTGTTGTCCTTTACTTGGGTTGCCATTCTCAGCTCCATGGTAGCTTTGGCCCGCCTAACTGCCTCCCTACAAGCACGAGCAGAGGAGGTATATTCATCTTTAGTGATCTCACCCTGTTTCCACTTTTTATGTGCTCCCCTTTTGGCCCTTAGGCTGCCCTGGATTTCTCTGGTCAGCCATGGAAGCCTCCTGGCCCCTTTCCCTCTTTTGCCTCGCTCGGGGATCGTCTTGCTTTGTGCCCAAAGGATCGTTTCCTTTAGGCACAGCCACCCTTCTTGGGCACCCATCCCATCAAAACTCCTACTCTGCAGTGCTTCCTTGACTAATCGCCTGAGTGCAATGAGATCAGCTTTCCTAAAGTCTAGCACTTTCACCCTACTAGTTACCTTACCCACTCGCCGTCTTATGTTGAATTCTATCATAAGGTGATCACTGTCTCCCAGATAGCTACCAATTTGGAGGTCCCCTATCATGTCATCTCCCGTTGCCAATACCAGATCCAGTATGGCATTCCCCCTAGTGGGACCATACACCTCCTGTGTCAGGTGGAGGTCCTGTACACAAGTTAGAAACCTGCGTGAGCGATGGGACCTTGCTGTCTGCATCTCCCAGCAGATGTCCGGGTAGTTTAGGTCCCCCATGACTACCGCCTCTTTAGCTTTTATGGTCTCCGAGAGTTGCCTCAGGAGCCCCGCATCTATTTCTTCCCCTTGGTGTGGGGGTCTGTAACAGACCCCTACCACCAAATCCCTTTCTCTCTATTTGTACACACTCATCCCCTTCAGTTTAGCCTGCTTATTGGCAGGGATCCTGATTTTCCCTGATTAATATATATATCTCAAATTCTCTGATAAAAAATTGCAAATTCTGTGATTAAAATGAAAGCCTTCCTCCCACAGTCCCTCCGGCCCTGCTCGTGCCCCTCACTCCCCCCTACAACCCCCAGCCCTGCTCATGCCCCTCACTCCGTACCCACAGCTCCTGCTCCCCCGGCTGCCAGGGCTATAGAGCCAAGGACCCAGGTCCACAGCCCCCTACCCTTGGCACGAGGCTGCAGCTGCTGCAGCGGAGCAAAGCCTGCTGCCTGTGCCTGCCCAATACAGGCTCAGGGGGGTGGGGGGGCAAATCCCTGTTGTGGTGTGCACTCTCAGGGGGCAGGGGGACCCGCTGCCCCAAGATCTGTGCATGGGGCAGGGGCGGCTCACTGCTAGCTATGGGCTCCCACCCTGCTGCCCACCCCCAGGGCCTCCACACCCAGCTCTTTGCAGTGCCAGGTTGCACCCATGGGGCTGCAGAGGCCATGGGGCAAGGCAGCAGGACAGAAGCCCAAGCTTGAAGCAGGCAGCCTGCCCCCACACCTGCACCCTGCACACAGATCTGGGGGGCAAGGGCCCCCCTGCGCCCTAGGAGTGTGCACAGCAGTGGGGAGCCAGCCCCACCCCACCCCTCCCCCTGCATGAGCAGCCTGCAGCCCCATCCCCCTTCCCCTCTCCCCCCAGGGCCTTGCAGCCACACATTGCAGCCCTAGGCTCCAAGCCCAGGCACTGACTGGCTAGGCAGCAGCACCAACCGCTGCCCTGCCCAATTCCCTCCCTCCCTATGGGAACCTCAATCCCCCCCCTCCTCCACTTACTTGCGGGAGCTGTTCTCCAGGCTGCCTGGCAGCCATGTGCATATATATGCACGTGGTGCTCCCCACCTGACCACCCTCCCCCCGCAGCCCCTTGCAGGTTGGAACTCTGCCAGCCTGCAGAGAGCTCTTTCCAAAACAGCAAAATCCATGGATTTCTCCAGTAAAATGAGAAATCCGTGTTTGCCTCTGGTAAAAGATAAAATCCACAGTTTTC
The DNA here is from genome assembly GCF_030867095.1 of Alligator mississippiensis. Taxonomy (NCBI): domain Eukaryota; kingdom Metazoa; phylum Chordata; order Crocodylia; family Alligatoridae; genus Alligator; species Alligator mississippiensis. Next base: position 318,608,845 of record NC_081824.1, read on the forward strand.
TCCATTTTTTCCATGGAAAACAGAAAACCTGGATCCCTGCTTATTAGTTAGCAAACAAATGTCATTTTTTCCCTCTAGAATCAATTATTTCTGCTATTTTATATTTACTTACCTTGACAGGTAATTACCAAATACAAGGCTATATAATAAATTAATTTTTCCCACTTTATCTCTTTCCTACTCCTCCACCCTATCTACCTCCATATATAATTTGTTTTTCCTATTCACCTCTCACCAAATTTATTCACCATCCAGACAGAACCCATCTGCAGGTTCCTCTACCCTGACAGGCATCAACAACCTCCTGATGCTCAGCCCCAGTCTTCCCAGGGTCCTTTTACACTTGTCACTTGGCCTCCTTCCCATCATTCTTCTCTACAAAGAGTAAGGAAACTGCTACTTCTGCTGTCCCCCACCCAGATGCAAAATGAGAGGGAAACACTGGAAGTTTAAAAGAAAAAAAAAAAAGGGTGAGAGGGGAGATCTAACTGCGTGATAGATCTCCCTAGAGACGAAGCAGCTTCATGCTACTGGACCTCTAGAAGTTATTGTCATAGTTCAATCTACTGCATCAAATATTGCCATTATTCAAAAACTCTGAATCAGGCCTTCAAAAAGGAACAGATTAATTTTAAAAGCTGTAAGACTGGTAAGAGTTTTGTGAAAGATTTTTTTAGAAGTTCCTTTTATTTTCTTTAAAGTTCTTAAAAATGTGACCCCCAAATCCCAAGCTTTTCTCTGTTACTATGAAAGCTAAAAACTTGCTGTGTTTTAACAAGGAAATGGAGATCCTTGGAATCAATCAGATCTTTAAGGCAGGGGGAAATGCTGAGAAGCTTACAATAAAACTGCAAGAGTTGGCACCACTGCATATTTTATTTTATGCTACTGTGGTGTTACTAGATTTGCCCATCACTTTGGGGTGTGCTCATTTATAAGGGGTACATTTCTAGGGTCTTTGTAATTCTATCGATGTGCTGCTTGTGTTACTTGTGTTTCTATATACAGCTGTATCTCTCTCTTCTGCAAGTCTTCACCCCCAATGGAGCTATCTTTCTGGACTCAGTTTCAATGGGGCTGGGTTCCTCCAGTCACCAAATCAGTCACACACACACACACACACACACACACACACACACACACACACACACAACAGATTAACGTGACACACCTGACCTGGCCGGGTTGATCATCATGGACAGGCTGACACCCTCATATTCCAGGAATCAGTTCATCAGAGCAACAATAAACTGCAGTCAGACACAAGCACACAGACAAGCAGAATACCTCTGAATCCAGCTGGGTGTCCAGCTGACACCCTCACGGGCTAACGTTCAGTTCATTAGGGCACATCTGAGCCAAACTGGGTCAATCATCCTATACAAGCTGATCCCTTTATGTGTCTCAAACTCAGCACATCCCAATCTTTAGCCTCTTGATGAGCAGACCTCACAGTATTTTTGGGCTTCACAGGGATCTTTAGCTTAGGTAAAAGAAGTGTTGCTGCAGAGCAAGTGGGGAAGGAAAAGTAAAGAAAGAAAAATACACTTGGTTACCACCAGTTTGATTATAAAAGTTATTTATTGCTAAGTATATGAAATATGTAATGGTACTAGTAGTAATAGACATGCAAAGGAAAAAAAACACAAACAATTACAATACTACCCTGGCAGTAGTTCAGGTTCAGAAATCTATGCCTAGAGAGAAAAGAGAAGAGAGATAGAGCGAGAGTTGGGATCTCACCAGTCCAAGGCACTCGGGTTCCAATTCTGATAGGTAAAGTTCTTAGCACAATCCTTGAAGGGAGACAATCTGTTTTTTCCAGCTTCTCGAGAGCAACAGCAGATGGTGTCAGAGAGATTTCTCCTCTTGAAGCACAACTTTGCTGCTTTTTTACAGATGTTTATACACTCAGTTCAGTTTCTTCAAAGCATTCTTTTAATAGTGTAAATAATTGTCTTTTCTATTGACAAGGGGTTATCTGGTTTGGAACATCTCAAGAAACTGATTAACAACCAGGAAAAACATAAGTTTTTAAGGAGTAACCAGACACTTAGGAGCCATCTTGAAATTCTTATGGATAGCAGATATACTGGGTGGGATACCTCATTGTTTCTTCAGAAACAATAGATAGCTTGCAGCGTCAGGGTTTGGGATTTTTACCTGTTGTGAACAAGCCTCAGCTTAGCATAACTTTTCATAAACTTTTGTGAGGAAGACTTCCACCAATCATCCCAGAAAAAGTATGACAGCATTTGTGGTCAGGGCTCCAACGGGCTGGACGCTGTGATGAACCCTTTATCATTGTTCAAATGTTGCCCATATCCCCTCTGACTCCGTCTCTTGCCTCAGCATTCCCTAACCCGGCAACTGAGTTTTAGTCAATTAAGTTTAAATAGACCTTCTATAGTGGGACCGGGGAATGTACGGCCCGAGATGCCTATTAAACTTTACTTCTGCTTAGTTCTGGTTAGATGAGGTGTGTGGGGCAGGGGGGAGGGGAGGCCGGGGCAGGGGGCGGGGAATCCTTTGTAAATCCAGATTAGAATTGGTCTGATAAATGCTGAGCTGGGTGTGTGTGTAAATGTGGGTTGATTAGCATTTGGAGCACAGATTCCCCATCATGCAGTGTTCCCCTGCTTCTCCGATCCCAGAATTCACTGTGGTCTTTGCTTCGGGCTTTCTGTTCTCCATCTCCCATTTAAATAAATTGTCATCTGGTTCCATCTCGGATGCAAATGAGACCTAGGGCAGTTGCTCCCTTATCTGGAGGGCTTTAGGTGCATCTCCCACTGCATCTTGATTGTCTTTCGTAATCAGTTCTTGTTCAGGGGAGGGGGGGAATTCTTTGTGAGTCAGACAGGCTGTGTCCTGTGTCAGGGTTCCCCAAGAACACAGAGCTGAGAAGTAACAGTGACCATATCTACACCAAATGCTGACTGCGCAGTAGCCCGATACTAGTGCACAGTAGCATCAAGTGGCAAAAACCATGATGTGATGCTACGTCGCAGTAGCATTAGGCTACTGCACAGTAGAGTCACAAAAAAGGTGTTTGCTGGTGCTACTGCACAGTAACTTGAGTTACTGCATAGTTATTTAGTACTTGTTTATACAAGTACTAAATAAATGCTCTATAACTACTGTGCAGTAGCATGTCATATAGGCATGGCCAGTGTATCTTGTATTTGTAATTCACTATTACCATGATATGCATGAATACCTATCAGTGCTCAATTCAAGATCAGACTTGTCCTAAACAGTGCCAGGGAAAAATCTGTTAATTTGAAATAGTTTTTTCTACTGTTTGTTTAATGTTATTTAACTGTTACTGCTATGAACATATTGGAAATGCTACCTGAGGTTTTAATGAATGCAACAAAACGTGTTGTTAAGCTCACTTTCCTGGCTGTGACTTGCAGAATTTGAATGACTTTACAGCTTCTGTTTAGCTATATAAGCACCTCTGCAGACATTCTCCCAGTCTGATCTTTTGTAACTAAAATATCATTCGCAGCAAGAGAACAAGTGCTTTCTGTATGCTATTGTATCTCAAACCTGTGCTCATTGCTTATGGATTGATAGAGTGTTTTTTTAAAAACTGAGGATGGTGAAAGGAATGAAACTGCAAGCAAAAAAAATTCAGATCCTGAGTTCCTAAAGTTAGGCACCAAAAAACCTGAATTTAGACACCTATATTTGTGGGCATAAAAGTGGATGCTGACATTAAAGTTTATATGCTGGAAAACTGTTATTTGGGATTTTTTATATTTTCAGAGTAGCTTTTTGCATCAAAACTTCAGTGCGCTGAAAACTTCAGTGTGCCTGAACCCACAAGCTGGTCCCTGCAACCCCAGGTGGAATAAGAGAGGAACATCCAAGAGAGTGGACGTGGTGGGGCAGGAGAAGTCTCCCTGTGACCAGAGGCAGAAGGAGAGAGAGAGAGGTTGGGGCAAGGGAAGGGAAATGTCATTGAGCACAGAGGGAAAGGGAGGGGATGCAAAGAGCAGTAGGGTTAGGCTGCTGCTGCTGCAGTATAGTCTGCCTCCCAAGTGCATGTAGCAGGGAGGCCAAGAGGGTGGGGGTTGCCACCCCGGCAGCAACAATTGCTGCTCCCACGCACCCTTTTTAAAGATCCTAGATCCACCTATAGACAGAAGAAAGAGGGTCATAGTCTTGCAGAAGGAGAGAGCGGGATGTCAGAAAGAGGTAAGAAAAATGAAAGTCTTTTTATGTAAAATTTGGGCAGAGGGAACAATAACTGGGATTCAGTAAGCTCTCCTGTATTCCAAACATATTTAAACAACTGGTGCTAATAAATCTTAGGCATACAAGTTTTAGCATTACTATTGGAATTTTTATTTTTATTGCTGGCAAACAAGAGAGCGCAAGCCCTGATCCATGTGTGAATACAGCTGTACATAATGTCAAAACTGAAGAGCTCAGCTTCATTTCTATATTTTCTTCATGTCAACCTTCATGTATCAGTATGTTTGGAAACTGAATCAAACATTAACTCTGAATGGAAGGGGAATAGGCCCATACACTTCAGGGTTATATCTAGCTCAATTAAGAGTGTTAGAAGGCATTAAGGACTCAGATTTTTACTACAAGGTGATATTATTTGGCATTTCCTGTAAGCCTATCCCCACAGGTAATCACAGAGGAACTGGCTGTGACAGAGCAGGAGTTCAGGTGTTATTTAACTTAATGAAGGTCAATTACATATGCCTGAAAGCTTTTCCATATTCATATTTTACTTTTCTTTACTCCTAAAGAAAAACATTTTCCCTGAATAGCTGTGGGTAGGCAGATTGTTTTTCCTGGAGCTGTGCGATGCTAAGGCTACAATGCTTTGATTATGCAGAACACATCACTTCTGATTTGAATGATGAAATTGTTTTTTAGGTCCAAAGCAAAATGTGGATTTGAAGAGCCATTATTCAGGGATATCACCTTTGATGAGCATGCCTTGATCTGGAGTTAGATGTGTGCACATATTGGCTGGACATATGTACTATCCTGAAAGATACTAATACATTTCTTCACAAATTAATCTCTTGAGGGTTGTTTTAATTAACTGCAATCATCTGGACATATTAAAAGGAGGGGGGGGAAGTATTTTAATTAGACCCAACATGCAGAAGAACAGCTCTGATTACAATAGGCTAAAATCTCATCAAATTCCTGGCTAATTTACTTTCCTGTGAAATCTCTCCACTGAACACTGGTGATGGGATGAGCAGGAGAGACTGTATATGAAGATTGTAAAAAAACTCATGTGAGGGGATTAGTTTTAAGTCACATAATACAGATCAAGACTAAGTACAGACAGTAAAAAAACCTGAGGCTGAATCAATTCAATCTTCATAGGTTAGTCTAAACTGCATAGACTGAATCAATAAGTAAGTGAACAGACATTCAATTTTGATTCTGGAAATGCAGCCAAATGCCTGCAGTAGCCCAGGCCAGAAGCCAGGGTCTGCTAGAGCATGCCTCCCTTTTTGGCAGGAGCAGACAGCTTGAGCCAAAACTTGCCTGCCCACCCTGCATGGGAAGGTTTGCCAAGGAGATGCAAAGCAGGGATACTGGGGGGCTGTGAGTTAACTTGAATAAAGACATCATCCCTTAAGGTGAAGCTTATAAAAACATCCTCCTCTCTGGACACTGCTCTATATCATCACAGGGGAAGTTTGTATTTAACGGCATAGAAAAAAGAATGTCTACACTACAGTGGCAGAGAGGTTGTTCCCACTGCTGAGACAATAAGCGCCACTCCCTTATTACTGTCATTCCACACATACATACACACACACCAGCCACAGAAAAAGAGGTGGTGAGTATGATCTAGGAGTGCCCCAAGTTGCCACTCCTAAGCATGCCTTGAGCATTACGCCTGAGATAGCCCCAGGACAACCTCACTATTTCATTTTCAGGATTCACTGGAACAGAGCAGGAACAAGTGTGTGGGGTTTGCTGCTTTAACAACAAGACCCAGCTCTGTGCTGTCACAGTATGGACTTCCACTCACTCTGATATGGTCCTACTGATAAAGGGCTGCAAACAAATGCAGCACACTGGAAGATGAGGATACAGGAAACCCACGACATTCGCGGGGGATACGTTCCAGAGATCCTCACAAATGGCGAAATCCGCGAATGTCAGGAGTGCGGCAGTGGCAGCGGGAGCCTGATGGTGGCAAGCATGGAGCTCCCGCAGATGCCGCCAGCGCTGTTGGCGGGAGGGGGTGGAGAAGCATGGCGAGAGTGTGCAGGGAGAGCACGTGGGTTCGAATATTTGCACCACAAATATTCAAAACCGTGAATGGCAAATCCACAAATGGCAAAGATTTCGTGTATATCAATACTATTTCCCACAAACATTAAAGTACAGTATCAAAGCATGCCAGTTCTAGTCTTGGTATTGAGCTCCTCCCTGTTCTACCATCACCAAATGATTAATGGGCTCACAGTCTGTTGCACTGATGTACAAATCTAGAGCTAGTTCATAAAAGAAAAATGTAATATTTCACATTAGTGAAAACAGATACCAGAAAGTAGTTTCTCTGGCTTCAGTCTTCAGTACATTACCCATTAAATTAAGGCATATGTTCCCCTTACTAAAACATTTCAGGTTGTTAGAGTGCAGTCCTTGCAAAAGATAGAAATAAACATCTTTCAAACAACTGTAGTATTGCACGGTAAGGCCTAAATACTGCTCCGTAATGGGAGTAGCTACTACTCTGCAAGTAATTCCACTGATTCCAGCAGCTGGAACAAAATTACCTTCAGCTTGTTTCTTTGGGTTTTTTTTATTAACTACTGTTACTATTTTTCTGGATTGGTAAAATAAAATGTCACACCAAAAATAGCTGATATTGTTAAGTGAGTGCATTTGTCATCATCTTCACTTAGCATTGCCTCCTTTTCAAAGGAACAGTTCCTACACCTTCTGGTGCACAAATCTGTTGGACTGCAATATTCCATGCCGAGGGGCAGAGACAAAGTGGCATTTTCAGATCTTTTGCCTAATAAAAGGCCAATTTCAGGTATTTATCTACTCGCACAAGTGCCTTTTCAAATGGCATTGGTGGAGTTCTGTCTATTACACCCAACCGATTTCCAAATCAAATCTGCCCTATGTTTAGACAAATTAATTAATTAAACTTAGAAAGAAATGCAATTCTAAAAAATCTACCAGGAATCTCAAATTTAAGCTGCATCTTCCATGTCACCAGCAATAAAGGCTGCGTGTACACGTGCTCAGGGGTGGGGATGTTTTAATTAGACTAGTTCCTGGAAAGTCACTCTAATTAAAAATAAAATAAAATAAAATAGCTAAAGTACCCTGGTGGCCATTTTAAAACTCATGGAGGCTTAATACATGTGAAGATGAGGCAACGTTAGAGCATTTTTATGAGAACATGGAGCAGACTCAATTGATGCATTCTCGATTAATCTGATGCATTCTAATTAAAACATGACCGAGCATATTTACAGGCAGCCAAAGGTTCTGCAATCAGGATTTAGGGAACAATTCAGGACAAGATCCAAGTGGAATTGAGCTCTTTCTCCCCTAAGCTTTATCCAATGTACATCACTAATAATCATCATCGTTGGGATGCAGCTCTGCAGGTGAAAGTAATTTGGTTCAGTTAGGTGCTTTTTTTTCTCTGACACAAACAATTTTCAAAGTAGAAATGAAGAACTACCTCACTAGGCTTTGGTTCAGGCCCAGTTAAAAAACTGCCATCAATTTGGGGAAAGAATTTTCACATGGTTGCATTAACTTTAATGTATCAAAACCAACCAGTTTGTCTTCTCTTTGCCACTTTAGTGATAACAATATTGGTAGTGAAATTCAGCTGACAGAAACCCCGTCTATTTTGTTTTAGACAAACAAATTGATCTACTGGAACCCAGAACAGGGTCAGGCAAAGTTCCAAAACCCTGAAAAAAAAAATGTGAAAAAAGCCTTGTATTGTGCATCCATGGAATAACTAACCCATAGGAGACCATTGGGCATTTATAAATGTCCTCTGGGAAGTGGGGGGTGGAGGGAAGCTTTAAAGGAAGTCCAGGTGAGGGGATGCAAATGCACTTCCCTTTCAGGGAAGTCCGGGTGAGGGTGATCCCCTGCCCTCCATTAATGCTGACTTCGTGAAGGAACATCTTGAGAAGCTGGATACCTTCAAGTCAGCCGGCCCTGACAGTCTTTACCCCAGGGTACTCAAGGAGCTGCCGATCATCGTAGCCCAGCCTCTAGCACAGATCTTTGAAAACTCTTGGCGCTCGGGTGTAGTGCCCGAAGACTGGAAGATGGCCAATGTGGTGCCTATCTTCAAGAAAGGGAGGAAAGTTGATCCGGCTAACTATAGGCCAATTAGCCTGACTTCTATCCTGGGGAAGATCTTAGAAAAGTTTATTAAAGAGGCCATCCTTAATGGACTGGCCGACGCCAACATCTTAAGGGATAGCCAGCATGGCTTTCTTGCGGGTAGGTCTTGCTTGACCAATCTCATTTCCTTCTACAACCAGGTGACCTATCACCTGGACAAGGGAGAAGAGATTGATGTCATATATCTTGACTTCAAAAAAGCCTTCGATCTGGTATCCCATGATTACCTCTTGGTGAAACTGGCCAATTGTCGCTTTGGGTCCTCCACGATCCACTGGCTGGAAAATTGGCTCCGTGGTCGGACCCAGAGGGTAGTAATTGATGGAAGTCACTCATCATGGTGTCCTGTGACCAGTGGGGTCCCCCAGGGCTCTGTCCTTGGACCCATACTGTTCAACATCTTCATTAATGATGTGGACACTGGAGTCAGAAGCAGACTGGCCAAGTTCGCTGATGACACCAAACTTTGGGGCAAAGCATCCACCAATCTCATTTGGGTGTATATGTTAGGTGTACAGACATAGTTCACAAGATAAACCCTGAGATTTCAGATAAGAATCCATAATGTTAAAAGCATTCTGATCTGTTGTGGTCTTTCTGATTTCTTTGCAACAGAAGTATTTTTCTGTAGACAAAAAGAGTGAAAACCAAGAGCTGGCATTTTCCAAGAGAGGCCTTGAGTCTAAGGGTGCCTTCAGTCTAGAGATGCTGAGAATTGCTGGTTTAGGGATGCCCAGGGGAACCCAGGCCCTCCCACATGCCTGGCTGTGGCCCAAAGACTCTGATCTTCCAGTGGCCACCTATTCCCCTGACCTACTTACTCTAAAACACCTCCTACACAAGGCTTCTCCTTGGCCCCCTCTCAGGGTTGTTTCATATGATATTCCAACCTAAATTCTTTCCTCAGATTTTTCCTTGCCCTCTTCCTAAACACCTTCAGCTGTCTATATAGGGAAACCTCAGTATCGTTTGTATCACTGAGACACACAAAAGGGCCCCAAGCATGAGCCAAGTCCATAATTATTATATGTAGTATGTTCAGAACAGAGCAGGACCTACTTATAAGCAATATAACATTTTATATATCCATAAACTGCTCCCTACTTCATGCCAAGTAAGTAATATACTAGTTCCATCACCCCACTGTCAGTAGAGTTTGGCACAGTTTTACCTCCTTTTGAGGTATTTCACCACACCCTAAACGATCACTCCATCTCTCTTGCACAGTTTTCTTCAGAGGCATCTCTCTCTCATAAACAACATGCTTATTGTAGATATTTATACTTAGTTCTAAATCCCCTTCCCTTCTCATTCACCACTGGTTTTCATAGCAATCAAGTCTCCTTCCTGGCAGAGCTACACTCAGAGTTTTCAGACTGTTCCCTTCCCAAGTTGATGATAAAAGCTCTGTTTCAGAAAATGCAATGTTCTCACAGCAGTCCATTGAGGCAGCTAATATCGTCTTGAAATGCTTGGCAGAAAAGTTACCTATGAGATCTGTTTTACAGCCAGTAATATAAAGGGAACAAAAGAAATAAAGAAAAGAAAAATGATAGTACTTCACTCAAGAAATCAACAAAATCTTCAAAATCCAATTCATTTTTCATTATACACTATTCACCAGGGTACACATATCTAGGGAGCAATGTGTTCAAGCTCCAGGTCTTTCTGCAGAATTACTGTACACCACTTAGCAACAAGGAGAAATTGAAATTCTCTGAAAGATATTTTATAAAATTAATTCTTTCTTTATCATAAAAAAGATTCTTCAGGGGAGTACCCTGTCCTTACCTTATACTAAAATGAAGTGATAAGAGTGATAAAGAGATACGACAACATTAGACTGGAAGTGACAACATTACTGGAAGTGATATCATGACAAAATGCCTTGCTTTTTCAGGAACAAATTTAACCCCAGCTACATCTGAAAGGACTGCTTGCTCTACAGAGGAGATAGATCAACAGGATTTGACTTTTCATTTTTTTTAAACCTTTGTTATAAAAATATTAAAAACAAAGAATAAAAGTGCAAAATGTGCAGTCTCCCCAGGGGCTGAGCATGAACCACTTGTCAGCAACAAAAACACCACATTACTAGAGACCATGTCCCCCTCCTCCACAAAACCCTTCATGAAATTACATATTTAAGACTAGCTGTCCATCTTCTACTTTGTAGTGTGCCCCCTCGATGTCCAAGTATGACACAAACTGGTCCACATTTTGTTGCAAAGTGAAGTGTCCAAACTCAAATGCCTGGACCAAGAAGCAGAAGAGTTGGAGGGTATAATCAGAGCCAGCCCCTGCAAGTTGTTTCTGTGGCTTTTCAAGGTCACCATCTTGGCCTGTCCCAGCAGGTTAATAACCAGGCAGATCATGCTCCTCTAAGCTGCTTGATACAGAACAGAAAAGATGCATAAAGTCAGAGAAGTCCAAGTCCATTTAAACTAGCAACAGAAATCAAGGACAATAAGAAGTCCTTCGGTGTGTAGGGAACAGGAGGGAATCAAATGGAAGCATGGGACCATTGCTTAACAACTCAGGACAGCTGGTTACTGACACTCAGGAGAAAACTGAACTCCTGAATGACAACATTGCTTCGGTATTTCACCAGACTAAGGGGAAAATCATGCTAGATAAGGTCCAGAACAGGCATGGTGGGAATGACCACATTCCTACTGCTGATGTTGAGCTAGTGCGTGATCAGTTAGAAAAGTTAGACATTTATAAGTCAGCAGGACTGGATGACCTTCATCCAAGAGTGCTGAAGAAGCTGGCCAAAGTCATCACGGGACCTCTGGCAAAACTCTTTCAAAACTTGTGGCACTCGGGGGAGGTCCCTGAAGACTGGAAGAGGGCCAATGTTGTGCCCATCTTCAAGAAGGGGAGGAGAAAGGACCCAGGCAACTATATGCCAAATTAGCCTAACTTCTATCACAGGGAAAATCCTGGAAAAATGAATCAAGGCATCTATGTGCAATATAGTTGCAGAAGACAGGATTCTGAATGATAGCCAACATGGCTGTTTTGCAGGCAGGTCTTGTCTTACCAATCTCATCTCCTTCTATGACCAGGTAACTCGCCACCTGGATAAGAGAGAGGAGGTCAACATTATATACCTAGACTTCCAAAAGGTCTTTGATCTGGTATCCCATGATGTTCTCACAGGAAAATTGAAAGCTTAACTGCTCGGCAGCTAAGTGGGTAGGAAGCTGGCTGTGTAGAGAATTCTAATGAATGGATCTGTGTTGTCCTGGTGAGAAGTGGCCAGTTGCATCCCTTGGTGGTCTGTGCTTGTTCCAATGCTTTTCAACATCTTTATAAATTATTTGGATGTTGGGGTGAAGAAGTCACTGGCCAAGTTCGCAGATGACACCAAGATATGGGGCAGCATGGTCACGCTTTAAAATAGGCTGCAGGTACAGGTGAACCTAGACAGGCTGGCAAGCTGGGAGGATCAGAACCAGATGAAGTTCAACATTGAGAAGTGTAAAGTGCTCCATCTGGGGACGAACAATCCCCAACATACTTACAGGCTCTGTGGCGCCAAACTGACTAGGCATCATGACTGAAAAGGACCTGGGGGTAATAACAGACCATAGTATAAACATGAGCCATCACTGAGATGCTGTAGCCAGCAGAGTAAACGATACCCTAGTATGCATCAACAGATGCATCTCAAGCAAAACCAAGGAAGTGATTCTTCTACTTTACTCAGCATTCCTGAGACTGCAGTTGGAGTACTGCATCCTGTTCTGGCCACTGCATTTCAACAAGGATGTGGAAAACCTTGAGAGAGTCCAGAGAAGAGCCACATGTATGATCAGGGACTTGCAAGTTAAGTCATACGAGGAAAGGCTGAGGGACCTGGGTCTCTTCAGCCTAAAAAGAGAAGGTTGAGAGGGGACTTGGTAGCAGCTTACCGCTATATCAGGGGAGTACATCAAGGGCTCGGTGAACAACTGTTCACCAGGACACCCTTGGGGAAAGCCAGGAATAATAGCCACAAACTCCTGGAAGACCGTTTCAGGTTTAACGCTAGGAAAAACTTCTTCACAGTAGAGTGTCCAGATTGTGGAATAAGCTCCCTCCAGAGATGGTGCAATCATCTACCCTGGAAATCTTCAAAAGGGGACTGGACAGTCACCTCACTGGGGTCACCTGACTCCAGTTGTCTTCCTGCCAAGTGCAGGGGGGCTGGACCTGATGATCTTGCAAGGTCCCTTCAAACCCCTTACAATCTATGAATCTATAACTCCAACACACCAAGAGGATGCTGAAGGCAGTTGAATGGCCACAGCAAGGAGCAATCCAGGAAGGCCTGAAAGAGTCTCCCCCATCTCCTGCTCACAGAAAAGACAAACCACGATGTTGCCAGGTTTCTAAAGATTGTATATGGCTGCTTGCAGATATTTTTAAAAAATGTGCTTTACCTGAAGAAGTAGCACATTATTTGGACCCAGCTCTGCAGTGTCTATCTAGTTCAGGTGCTTCAGCAAGGCTTTTTGGCACTTAACTTAAACTGATTCAATCAGTTATTAGATAAAAGTGCCAGAAAAGCCCCACTAAAGAGCTATACAAACTTAAGGCAAGCTGGGTTCAACTAAGGTGCTGCCTCTTCTGGGCATGCACTGGGCTTGGTGCAGGAGCACACCAAGCTAAAATAAAGCACTTTTTTTTTTATGTCTGCAAGCAGCCCATGAGAAAGAACTGTTAGAATCATTGATTAAGTCTACATGGCACAATGCAGTGGAGGGCAGAGATACTCAAACTAGAGCTGACTCAAGTATCAACAGCAGTATTAGAATAGTTTTCTGCCTGGGTTTATATACTCTAACTCAGCTATTTCTGCAGGGCATTGCATTATACTGTGTTTGTGTGCTGTGCGTGCAATATGTTTTAATTGCAAGGGGCTTCTGCAAAGTTTGATGGTCTCCTTATCTACAGAAAGAAAGAAGGGAGGGGGGAAAAGGGGAAAAGCCATCAGAGTCTTTAAACCAGGGGCAGGCAAAGTCCAGCCCATGGGCCAGATTGGGCCTGCAGCAGACTCCATTTCCCAGCAGCCCCTGCCCACATCACTGCAGCTAGTTTCCATGGAGACCTCATCAGCAGCAAAGTGACAGTGCATGGCCAGGGTTTCCATGGAGACTAGCCCCAGCAGCACTGGCAGTCTTACAGCAGTGACAGCGGGGTCTGGAACCAGGACAGAGCTGTGATCTGCTGCCTGCACACTCCTGCCCATGATCCCAGCCCTGGAGTAGCTCCCTACCCAGCTACGCGCTCTGCCAGAGCAACTGAGGCCAGGCTCCATGGAAACCCTGGCCCCGCACTGTAATGGCACCACTGCTGCTGTGGTCTCTATGGAAACCAGCCACAGCATCACAAACAGAAGCTGCTGGGAAATGGAGTCTGGCCACCAGCTGGATCCACCATTTTGCCCACCCCTGCTTTAAACAGACAGTCTACATGGATGGCATCTCCCACAGTGATTAAGAACCATAGCTAAAACAATAAGAGAGTATAAAGGGATGTGCTCTTCACTATTTCAAAGTAAAAATACTTCTTTTACGAACTCTGAAACCTGTTGAGGGACAGGCAAATGTGTCCCCTTATTAGCCAGAATACAATTTGGGAAACCCAAGTATGCAAATCCATCAGTTATCTCCAGGTTGATGCTCTCTGTACCTTTATAGAAGTGCACACCTCCATAACAGCCCTAACAGTCCTTCCACCAACAGATGTGTAGCTAATGGGTTGGAGAGCTTCTGGATGCTATCATTCCCTATTTTTGCAGTCTGAGGGAACTTCTTATGTCTCTGGACTACTGTAGCAGCTCCAGGGTGATCTCCCTGCAGATCTTGCAGACAGTGCCATTGATGTCGCCTTTGTTACTTTTCTAATACTGCTGGACATCCTAGGACCACATAGCTAGCCCTCCCCACCAGTCACCATTATGATCCTGAGCCAATTAAAGATTCTCCAGAAAAGCATTGCCCATAAGAAGTTGCTTGATCTCATCCTCCTCTTCCAACTCCTGGTTTGACAGCACAGCAGCAGCTTCCACTAAAGAGACACGTGGAAGCAGATCACAAACACATTTGGAACAGCCTCTCCGTATTGATGACAGATCAGGCCACACAGCAGTATTCCCTCCATGCCACCTGACAACAGTTTTGTTCACCATAGACACATGTATTGTAAACTGTCAGGAATGCCAGTCAGAGAATTACATAGGCTTCTGGTAGACAATACACAGGGTATGGCAAGAAACCCGCCTGAATAAAGACAGACCAGTAGCAGGACAGAGGAATCTGAGACACCTGTCCCAATGCTCAGCCCTTATTCCAACAAGTTACTACCATGTGGATGTGCCAACTCAAAGGGAAATAGAAAATGGCTTTTGCAAAGAAAACCATAATCCACAAAACCCTCTATGCAAACATGCCTTAACTCATGCCACTGAGTGACATTTCCAAGATTACACAGGGAATCAGTGGCAGAGGTAAGAGCAGAATTTAGGTTTCCATACTTATACTTGGATGCCCGATACAATATACTACTTCCTGCATGGATACAAGTACTAAAAAGGTTTGTCTATGCAACATAAGCCTCTCTACATGGCTGCCTTTGACTTCACGAAAGCTTTCGACTGTCAGCTGAAAAGTGTTGTGGAGGATCTTTCTGAAGTACAGATTCCCACTGAAATTAGTCACCATTCTCTGTCTGATCCATGACGGTATGCAAATGGTGGTTCTCAGCAATGGAGCTATCACAGATCCCTTTGAGGTTAAAATGGGAGTTAAACAAGGCTGCATCATTGCTCCAGATCACAACATCAAATCCAAAGCCAAGCTCATGGTTTATCAAGCAGTCAAGATCCCCACCTTGCTGTACAGAGCTGATACATGAACACGTACAGGAGACATCTGAAGTTGTTGAAGTACCATCAGGCGCTTGTCCATATTACACCTCTCCTGTTTCCACATTACACTCTTCCTGTGTCCACGTGACAAAAATCCTCATTAAGCTAGCTAAATCATGTCCATGTATCCACGTTATCAGCTGATTTTATCATGGTGGGGGGAGGTGGTAATTTAAAACCCCTCTGGCATGTTTTATTTTTAGGTCCTGAATTTCTTCCATGAGGGCTTTTTTTATTATTTTAAATTTTCAATGTGGATCTGACTTACGCCCAGAAATGGGATTTTCCCTGCTTTGCAACAATTTCACCACCAGGTGCCACTTGGGTGCCACTTGGGTTCACTTGGTAATCCATAGAAATCCACTGAATTTTTATTGCAATGCTGCAACAAGACTCCAGGGGCTAATCTTGTAAATTGTTACTGGTGATTTAGCTCAAGGTTCAGATTAATGAAAAATACAACTTTTTGGATTCCAAAAAAAATTGTTCCCTGTGTTCGCATGCACTTCATGGCAAAGATCAAATTGTTATGGGTCAGGCAGTTCAAGACTCAGGTTAATTAAAATTACTTTTTCTTGGACTGGGTGTTTGGTTGTAGCAGCGTTGGTCTAAGGACATTGGCAGATCCCCAGGGTTTAAAAACAGCACCAAGTTTAGTCACCCTGTGGTTCAGGAGCTGAGGTTCAGGAGTGAGGGGCACCCGCTGGGCTGGGGGGGGTCAGGTCAAGAGTGAGAGGAACCAACAGGGCTAGGGGGGCAAGGGACTGTGGGTTGGGAGTAAGGGGCACCAGCTGTGCTGCAGGGGCAGGTCAGGAGTGAGGGGAACTGGTAGGGTGTGGGTGGGAGGGGGACTATGGGTCAGGAGTGAGGGACACCGGCTCAGGGGCCCTGGCAAGAACTCCTGCCTGGCTCAATTTCTATTACAGTTCTCCCTTATTTGCTCACCAGCCATGCCTTGTTCTTACTAGAGGTTGCATATGGGCAGACTGCCCATGGGACTTAGAGTGAACCTTAGTCTACCTGCACTACCACTGGGTCTCCAACCACTTAGATTCAGCCCTTAAGTTCAAATGAACCTCCTCAGCTGGCCTCTGCCTCTGTAGGGCTCCTGTAGCTTGGAGCACTACAATGTGCATCTGCGCCCATCCCAGACACCCCCCAGCCTTAAGGACTCAATGCGTGGCTCTGTTTCCTCCCCTACACCACACCCCAAGCCTCATGGATGTTACTAAAATGTTGTTCCCTCTGTTGGGGCTTCAGCCTCCTCAGCCTCTGCCCCTTTAATCTCGCTAGGCCTTCTAGTCTAGGCCCACTGTATTGGACCTGGTTCTGAGGCATCAGCTCTCACTTGTCCTTTTCAGTCTCCAGGCCCCTGCCCCCTGTGTGGCTGTGCTCCTCTTGAGCACAGGGCCCCTGGACCCTGTGTACTCTCTAGCCTTACACTGCACTTCTCTCTGGGCTCAACAATAGGTCAGGGCTTGAGCTTGCCCCCTGGCAAGGCTCAAGGCTATTGCATGCCTCTCAGGCACTTGCCTATAAACCCAGACTTTTTCTCAGCCCAGAGAACTTGCCTCTGTTCCCAGACCTGCCAAGTTGTCCAGCAACACCCAGGTCCTTTCAGGAGCCCTGCAGCCAGGAGCTCCTCACTTTATGGTTGCTGGAGAGAGACTACCTAACCCATGCAGGCTTATATAGCTCCAGCCAGCCTGAGCTCTCTTCCAGTCAAGTCAGTCCCTCATTAGCTCCCCCCTTACACCTGCAAGCAGCCTCTCAGGCTGTTTGTTCTCTTAAAGGAGCAGGCATATCCCAGTGCCCTTTGGCACACTTCAAGATCATGAAGAGGGAGCAACAGGAGGTGGTGGTTGGAGACTCCCTTCTGCAGAGGACAGAGGGATCCATCTGCTGGCCTGACCTGTTGTCTCAGGAGGTCTGCTGCTTGCCTGGAGCCCAGATTTGAGATATTACAGAAGGATTAACGAGGCTCATCCAACCCTCTGACTACTATTCCATGCTGCTGATCCATGTGGGTGCCAGTGACACTGCCAGGGTGACCCTGAGCAGATCAAGAGTGACTACAGGGCTCTGAGTATCAGTACACAAATGGATGGAGCCTGGGAAACGAGCAGAAAAAATTGGGAGTCTTTGCACAGTCAAGAAACTATGACATGATTGGAATAACAGAGACTTGGTGGAATAGCTTGCATGACTGGAGCACTGTCGTGGATAAGTACAAATTGTTCAGGAAGGATAGGCAGGGGAGAAGAGGACAAGAAGTTGTGCTGTATGTAAAGAAGCTTTACTCACAGCTCCAGTATAAAACTGGAGATAGGCCTGTTGAAAATCTCTTGGTTAAGGTTAAAGGGGGAGCAACAAGGATGATGTCATAGTGGGTGTCTCCTACAGACCACCAAACCAGGAGGATGAGGTAGATGAGGCTTTCTTCAGACAACTAACAGAAGCTTCCAGATCACAGGCTTTGGTTCTTATGCGGGGCTTCAATCACCCTGATATATACTAGGAGAGCAATAGAGCAGTACACAGGAAATCTAGGAAGTTTTTGGACAGCACTGGGGACAATTTCCTGGTGCAAGAATTGGGGAGACCAATGAGGGGTTGTGCTGTTCTTGACCTGCTGCTCACAAATGGAAGAATTAGTGGGAAATGTAGAAGTGGATGGCAATTTGGGTATCAGTGACCATGAGATGATTGAGCTCAGGATCCTGACAAAAGGAAGAAAGGAAAGCAGCAGAGTATGGACCCTGGATGTCAGAAAACCAGAGTTGACCCCCTCATGGAACTGATAGGCAGGATCCCCTGGGAGTCCCATCTGGGGGGAATGGTGTCCAGGAGACCTAGTTAAAGAAACCTTATTGAAGGCACAAGAACAAACCATGCTGATGTGAAGGAAGAATAGCAAATATGGTAGGCGACCAGCTATGCTTAGCAAAGAACTCTTCAGTGAGCTTAAACACAAAAGGAAGCTTACAAGAAGTGGAAGCCTGGAAAGATGACTAGGGAGGAGTATAAGAGTATTGCTCAGGCATGCAGGGATGAAATCAGGAAAGCCAAAATGCAACTGGAGTAGCAGCTAGCAAGGGACATGAAGGGTAACAAGAAGGGTTTTACAAGCATGTCAGCAACAAAAGGAAGGTCAGGGAAAGTGTAGGGAAACAATCTAGTGACAGATGAGGAGGAAAAGGTTGAAGTACTCAAAGCCTTCTTTACCTCGGTCTTCACAGGAAAGATCAGCTCCCAGACTACTGCTCCAAGTAGCACAGTTTGAGAAGATCAGCATCCCTCAGTGGTGAAAGAACAGGTTAGGGACTATTTAGAAAAGCTGGATGTGTACAAGTCACCGGGGCTGGATGCAATGCATCCGTGGGTGCTGAGAGAGTTGGCTGATGTGATTACGGAGCCAGTGGCCATTATCTTTGAAAATTCATTGTAATCAGGGGAGGTTCCAGATGATTGGAAAAGAGCAAATATAGTGCCCCTCTTTAAGAAACAGAAAAAGGAGGATCCAGGGAACTACAGACCTATCAGCCTCACCTCAGTCTCCAGAAAATCATGGAGCAGGTCCTCAAGAAATCCATTTCTAAGCACTTGGAGGAGAAGACAGTGATCAGGAACAGTCAGCATGGATTCACCAAGTCATGCCTGACCAACTTGATTGCCTTCTGTGATGAGATGACTGGCTTTATGGATGTGGGGAAAGCAGTGGATGTGATATACTTTGACTTTAGCAAGGCTTTTGATGTGGTCTCCCACAGCCTTCTTGCAAGCAAGCTAAGGAAGTACAGGTTAGATGAATGGACCATCAGGCTCAATGGGTAGTGTTCAATGGCTCAATGTCTAGTTGGCAGTTGGTATCAATTAGAGTGCCCCAGAGTTCAGTCCTGTGGCCAGTTTTGTTCAATACCTTCATCAACAATCTGGAAGATGGGATGGAGTGCACCCTTAGCAAATTCACAGATGACACCAAGTTTGGGGGAGTAGTAGATACACTGGAGAGTAGGGCTAGGATTCAGTGACCTGGACAAATTTGAGGATTGGGCCAAAAGGAGTCTCATAAGGTTAAATAAGGACAAGTGCAAAGTCCTACACTTAAGACAGAATGATTCCATGAACTGCTATAGGCTTGGGACCAACTGGCTAAGCTGTAGCTCTGCAGTAATGGACCTGGAGGTTACAGTGGACAATAAGTTGGATATGAGCCAGCAATGTGCCCTTGTTGCCAAGAAGGTTAACAGCTTACTGGGCTGCATTACAAGAAGCGTTCCCAGCAAATCAAAAGAAGTAATTATTCCCTTCTATTCAGCACTTGTAAGGCTACATCTGGAGTACTGTGTCCAGTTTTGCTGCCACCCCTCCCTCCATCCCCCGCTCCCCCCTGATAGAAGTCTTCAGGGCTCCCCTGAACTACAGAAAAGATGTGGATAAGTTGGAGAGAGTCCAGCAGAGAGCAACAAAAATGATTTGGGGGCTGGGACACATGATTTATGAGGAGAGGCTGAAGGAACTGGGCTTTAGTCTGCAGAAGAGAAGACTGAGGGGGGATTAATAGCTGCCTTTAACTACCTGAAGGCTAGTTACAAAGAGCTAGACTGTTCTCAGTGATGACCGATGAGAGAACAAGGAGCAGTGGTCTTAAGTTTCAGCAAGGGAAGTTTAGGTTGGATAGTAGGAAAAAATGTCGCAA
Organism: Alligator mississippiensis; assembly: GCF_030867095.1. NCBI lineage: Eukaryota > Metazoa > Chordata > Crocodylia > Alligatoridae > Alligator > Alligator mississippiensis. The sequence goes on from NC_081824.1 coordinate 318,628,857, forward strand.
TAGGAGCATGGTAAATCACTGGAATGGTGGTGGAGTCATTCGTAGAGAGGTAGTGGAATCTCCATCCTTGGAGATTTTTAAGGCCTGAATCAACAAAGCCTTGGCTGAAATGCTCTAGTTGTGGATGGTCCTGTTTTGAGCAGGTTGTTGGACTAGATGACCTCCTGAGATCCCCTCCAACCCTCATTTTCTATGATTCTAAAGGTAAGGTGGGGGCAGAGAGGGAGAGGGGCAGGTAGGGGAGGAAAGGCTGCATGGGGGTGGGAGAAATAAGGGATGCAGAGGGGAGGTATTAGGATGCAGACGCAGCAGGGTGAAGCAGGGGAGGCAGACAGCAACTACAGCTATGGTCCCAAAACCAGGTAGGGGCTGGAGCCTGAGCCACAGAACCCACTTGCTCCCCTACCCTCACACGTGATTCTAAGACAAGGGGTTCCTCCCACCCATTATTAAATGGGAGAGAGGAGGACCTCATCTTAGAATGGACTAAATACAATAACACCAGTTTCTATATTATAAGAATAAAATGTATATCAAAATGCCTAAGAGCTAGTACCAGTTTTATTAATACTGATACTACTTATAGTAATAAACAGAAGTAGGACAAATTAAATGGTATAGATGAGAGAACAAGATGAGAAAACAAATTAGGCAGGGAGAGAGGGATTTAGAAAGACTCCTTTATCAAGTCATATAGACCAGGTGACTCTTGGATTAAAATTGGAAGGCGTTTGCAGGAGCGGGGGTGGAATGGAGACTGCTACCAGGTGATTGGTAGACATGAGACCTATTCTAAAGTCTACTGCACCTTACAAGTCCAATGGTGGCAACTTTACACTTAACTTATGACATTTAAGTCCATAACACTTGCTCCACACATACAGCCTCTCATTGCTTCTTACTTTACAAGATTTTTTTTTTTTTTTAGTGTAGCAGGCTTACCTTTCAGAGCTTGGGTTGAGTCCCAGGCTTGAGATCCTGCTGTTTTGATTGGTGGAGCCCATCCACCAATCAGGAGGCAGCAAGAGAAATAACATCACGCCCCTTTCCTGAGGGGAGGCAGAGAAGAGCTCCCCCAGACCTGATTGAAGACTGCAACACTGTCAGGTCTGGAAGACCTCAGGGACGGAGCCCTGGAGAATGTAAAAGGAGCTGCGTGCCCAGCACGAGGGAGATGCATCGGGGATGGAGAAGAGAGGCAAGCAGGGCTTAGAAGAGCTGACGAGAGCTGCTCAGTGGGGCATAGCAGTAGCCCAGGAAGGGCCCCTGAAGACTTCTGTCAGCGGGAAGCAGGGGACGGGTCCAGCAGTTAGGCTCTTGGTGCGCAGCACGGCGCATGGCGTCCAGACCCTGGGAGCTGCGTGAGGTGGCTCAGGTCTGCAACCTTTGACGTGCAGCCAGAGACACGGTGCACAGGCCAGTGCACAGAGTAGGATCTTTGGAACCCCTGGAGTGGACCAGGTCCTCCACCCCCAGAACGAGGCTGGGAGCTCGGTGCAGGAGGTGCTGCATAGAGGGTGAGAGACCCTGAGAGCTGCTTGAGGTGGCTTGGGTCTACAGCTGCTGGCGTGGGGCAGCAGCTCAGTGTAGACGCCACTGCCCAGAGGGTCCAGGAACAGACCAAACCCCAGATGCTGCACAAGGCTGTCCAGGCCTCCAACCCCTAGCACAAGACGAAGCACCCACTACACACAGTGATGCATGTGGCCCTAAGCCAGGGCAGCAGCAGCAGAGTCAGGCGGCAAGAAACCCCAGTGGGGAACAGAGCTTGACCTGGAGAACAATCCTCTGGGACTGTGGAGTAGTAAGTTTCCCTGGAGAGAGGGTCCCCACAGGGAAGGGCCACCCCAACGGTTGCGAAGGGGCACCACATGGGCTGCTCCTGGGTGATAGCGGGGGAGCCTAGGAGTCTTTGGGATCTTCCTCTCCTTTTTCTTTTCCCCCACCTCCTTTCCTGTAGTGTTACCTTGGGAGTGGAGCCCCTGCCCTGGAGGGCACCCAAGTAGTTTAAGGACTGCTGATTATATTTGTGGACTGTGCCTTACAATTTATGTGAATAATTTGAAGTAATAGTTTGTATATGAATAGAGTTATAAGGTTGCCCAATCAATATCCTTTGGTCTGGTTTGTTCTCTTGTTCATCTGTATTTTAAATGATAATGGGGTGTGTGTGTATATATACACATATATAACTGCATGTGAAGAGTTATATATATAATTATAGGGTTTATTGTTTTGTAAATTTGTACATTATATATACATAATCTATGTCCTTACCTTTTAATGGTTTTGTTGTCATAATAAATCTGTATATAGTTAAGTAACTGACTTGACCTGACTCTATAGGGAATGGAGGCATCCGCTGGGCTGTTGTGTCCACACTGCCCTGCCAATAATTCCCTCAATTGGAGAGGGAAGTACAAACCTGTGTACACCTGGGCTACATTAGTAATAAACCTTTTTCTATTATTTAGATATTCAAACATCCTGTCCAGCTTTGTCATCACCTATGTAGATTACAGCAACCTCAGTTGTTTACCTGATCCTTGCATCATCCTGGGCAGAGCCATACAGATTACAAACAAAAGATTTCTTTCCTTTCCAGGAAAGTCTGGCCAGATCACCCCACTTTTTTAATCCCTCCAGTGAACTTCCTTTGTTTTCTGGTATCAGGTTAAAATTTCTTGCCCTTTCCATAGTTCTGCTCTCAGTTCCTTCTAAGATGGACTGTCACTCTCTTCTCAAGACCCACTCCCTCTAATGCCCACAAGAAACTATCTAGCTTAATAGTTTATTTTTTATCTTTCCTTTAACAAAGACATACTTTTTAGCCCATCATCCTCTGTTCTAGCTTTTGCTAAGTAAGTATGCAGTGTTATTAAGCTAGTTCCCTGCATTCTCTCCAGACTACCTCCCCACATCTTGTTCTGTTTATCCTCTCTTCTTTGGAGAACAGTATAGCTGAAATTCAACTGTAGGCAAGCACCATATTTTCTTCTCTGTGCTGTGATAAACCTAGAAATACCACACACACACGTCATTCCCATGTCCCATGACAAGGTTAAAGGCAATTGTTGGCATTTCCATTGCCATCTCTGTGCCACCCACTTTCTATGTCCTTTGTGTAGGCAGACAGTCCAGGGCACTCTGACCTTTCAGGGCTATTGCAGCATAAATGAGTTTGCTATGGAATTGTTCAGACTCACACTGGAAATTGAATGAGTCCCTGACTGTCAAGGCAAGCAGAAGACTGGTTCAATACCACTTCCTCCCTATCTTTTCTAGGTTTACTGTCTATCCAGCCTGTGCATTTAGTTAAATAAATATAAAATGGGCAAATTCCAATAGGTCTGAGCACTTAGAGTTCCTATTGAACTTCCTCAGGAGGAGCATGTGATCAATATGGGAGTATTTGGCAGAAACAATGTTACCTAACAAAGACTACATTAAATGAATATTAAAGCCCTAAAGCAGAATAAAACAGACAGGTTTATTTATAGTTAGTGCTACCTCCATTCAATAGACATAGCCTGATGTTGCCTTTAGTGCACGACCAAGGATTCAGGTTGTTTCAGAAGATAGTTCATAGATTGTAGAGTCGGAAGGGACCACAATGGATCATCATGTCCGACCCCTGCCCCTGGCAGGAAAGAGGACCGAGGTCAGATGACACCAGCCAGGTGACTATCTAGCCTCCTCTTGAAGACCTCCAAGCTAGGTGATAGCACCACTTCTCTTGGAAGCCCACTCCAGATCCTGGCCATCCTTACTGTGAAAAATTTCTTCCTAATATCCAACCTAAATCCACTCTCAACTAGTTTACACCTGTTATTCTTAGTCACTCCCTGGGGCGCCTTAGTAAACAGCGCTTCCCCTATTCCCCATTGACCTCCCCTAATAAATTTATAGGAGGCCACAAGATCTCCCCTCAGCCATCTCTTGTGAAGGCTGAAGAGATTCAGCTCTCTCAACCTCCCCACATAGGGTCTATCATGAAGGCCACTAATCATGCGAGTGGCCCTCCTCTGGACCCTCTCAAGATTCCCCGCATCCCTCTTGAAGTGTGGCATCCAAAACTGGATGTAGTACTCCAACTGCGGCCTGACCAGTGCCGCATAGAGGGGGAGCAGCACCTCCTTTGTTCTATTAGTCATGCACCTGCTAATGCACGACAAGGCGTGATTGGCCTTGTTGATGGCCTCATTACACTGCCGGCTCATGTTCATCTTGGAGTCAATTATGACTCCAAGATCCCTCTCCGCCTCTGAGCTGCTGAGAAGGACACTCCCCAACCTATAGGTGTGCCAGCGGTTCCTCCTTCCCAGGTGGAGTACCTTACATTTATCTTTATTAAATTGTATCCCATTTCTCTCTGCCCATTGATCCAACCTGTCCAGGTCGGCCTGAATCTGCTCCCTGCCCTCCGGTGTACTAACTTTGCCCCATAACTTGGTATCATCAGCAAACTTGGCGAGGGTGCTCTCCATGCCCTTGTCCAAATTGCTGATGAAGATATTAAATAATATCGGTCCGAGGACAGAACCCTGCGGAACCCCACTGCCCACCTCCCTCCAGGCCGAGAAGGAACCATCCACCACCACTCTCTGGGTGCAGTCCCTAAGCCAGTTGGCCACCCACCTGACCATGTAGGCGTCCACTCCACAGTCTGCTAGCTTCCCAGTGAGGATAGGGTGCAAAACTGTGTTGAAAGCCTTCCTAAAATCCAGGAAGATGACATCAGCCTCAGCTCCCATGTCCAGGCAGTGTGTAACCTGGTTATAGAAGGCTACAAGGTTTGTCAGGCAGGATCTACCTGTGACAAACCCGTGCTGGTTTCCCCTCAGCATCATTTCCCCTGCTGGGCCTGCACAAATGTGTTCTTTGATTATTTTCTCTAGCATTTTCCCAGGAATAGAGGTAAGACTGACTGGTCTAAAGTTACCCGGCTCATCCATTTTCCCTTTCTTGAAAATGGGCACCACATTGGCCCTTCTCCAGTCCTCAGGGACCTGGCCAGAGCACCACGAGTGCTCAAATAGCTGTGCCAGCGGCTCAGCTATGACACTGGCCAATTCTTTCAGCAGCCGTGGATGGGGGTCATCCGGGCCTGCTGACTTGTACCCATCCAGCTCCTCCAGGAGCTCCTTAACTATTTCAGAACTAACCATAGGCGGACTGGTGCCATGTGGACATCCGTCAATGATCAAGGTGGGGGAATTGGCTTGGTCGGTACATAGAAATACTGAAGCGAAGAACTCATTGAAGAGCTCTGCTTTTTTCCCCGTGTCAACCACCAACTGTCCTCATTTGTCCTGCAGGGGCCTATGTTGCTCTGAGCTTTCCTTTTGCTCGCTATATACCTGAAGGACTTTTTATTGACCTTGATTGTTGAAGCCAGCCTGAGCTCAAGCCCCGCCTTGGCCTGCCTAACTGATTCCCTGCAATAGCGCACCAGGGAGATATATTTCTCCTTGGTGGCTGCTCCCTGCTTCCATTGCCTATACATCTCTTTCTTTGCCCCCAGACTCTCCTAGAGTTCCCTGGTCAGCCAAGGGGGCTTTTTTGCCCCCTTACCTCTCTTTCTATGTAATGGGATAGACTCCTTTTGAGCCCCAAGGATCACTCCCTTGAAATACCTCCAACCCTCCTGGACCCCCATATGCTCTATGTTCTTGAGTTGCATCCCCTCACTAACTAGCCTTCTAAGCTTGCTAAAGTTGGCCCTTCTGAAGTCCAACACCTTAGCCCCACTAGTTACTTTACCCACCCTTCGCTGGATAGTGAACTCGACCAAGTGATGGTCGCTATCTCCCAGGCTACCATGAATTTGCATGTTCCTCATGAGATCATCCCCTGTTGCTAAGACCAGGTCAAGCAAGGCACTACCCCTGGTAGGAGTAGACACCACCTGGATTTGGTGGAGGTCCTGCACACAGTGTAAGAACCTCCATGAGCGGCTTGTTTTGGCTGTCTGCTCCTCCCAGCAGATATCTGGATAGTTTAGATCTCCCATGACCACCGCTTCCCTCGCCTGTGTGGCATCTACTAGCTGCCCAGAGAATACATTATCTAGCTCTTGATCCTGATGAGGAGGCCTGTAGTAGACCCCCACAACCAAGTCCTTTTCCCCTGGCCCCCCAAGGATCCTGACCCACAATGCCTCAGTGTTCCCCTCCTCCGCCCCCGCCTTAATGGTGGAAGATGTATACTGCTCCTTAACATAGAGTGCTACCCCCCCACACCTTTTTTCCCCACTCTGTCACACCTATACAACCTTTACCTCTCAATGCCTACCGCCCAGTCATGTGTAGAATCCCACCATGTCTCGGTTAGTCTGACTAGGTCATACTGGGTCCTAGCAAGCAAGACTGCAAGCTCCTGCTGCTTGTTCCCCATACTCCTGGCATTTGTATAAAGACATTTTAGTCCCCCAAAGGGGGCTCTAGGTGCCCCTGTGCCTTGATGGTGTGTGTTCCCTTTATTACTTATCTGGTGTGGTCTGGTGCCTTGTTTATGGCTTACCAACCCCTTACTACTTATCTGGTGTGATCTGGCATCTTGTTTGTGGTTTACCAACCCTGGGCTCTCTTTGACCACCAGTTCCCCGACCTCCGTCCAACCTGCGGGCGAACAGATACTTACCTCTGGGAGAGAGATGAAGATCATCATCTCCCAGGAAGCCTCCTCCCTGGAAGTGCTGGTCATGGCTGTAGAATCCGAAGCTTTCCTGAAGACACCAACTCTGGAGCCGACAGTTGACTTCCTTGATGTGGGCACCCTAGCGTCTCTGGCTGCTGCCAACCAGAAGGATGGAAGAAAATACAACCTGTGCTCCAGTCTTCTTGAGGCTGTCTCCCAGTTCATGGAAGTCCTTCATGATGCAGTCAGGGCTGGTCCTAGCTGCATCGTTGGTTCCCACATGGACGAGGACCATGGGGTAGTAGTCAGAGGGCTTAATGAGAGCAGGAATTGCCTCAGTGATGTCCCTGATCTTAGCTCCAGGCATACAGGAGACTTCTTTCACCATAGGATCTGGTCGACAGATCGGCCTCTCTGTGCCTCTCAGGATCGAGTCGCCCACCACAATCACTCGGCGTTTCTTCTTCTGCCTGGGCAGTGATCCCCCAGCCTGCCCAATAGGGGCTACAGGGATCACCAACTCTGCAGGAAAATGCTCCTCCTCTGTCTCCTCCATGGTTTTCAGGGCCCCGTATCTGTTCCCCACATGCAGTGGGGAAGCAGACACCGGGCCCCACCTCCTGGATCCAGAGATGACTGTTCTCCACTTCCCTGCTGCAGACTCCTTGCATGGAGTTTCACCCATGGGCATCTGGAGCTGTAAGGAATGGAAATACCCGTCAATCACAGCCTCATCATCCCTGATCCCCCTTAGCCTGCTCACTGCCTCCTGGAGTTCCCTCACTTGCTCCTCCAAGGCCCGAAGGTAGGCGCATGAGGGATAGGCGAGGGGGCTCCCGCCCTCCCCCAATGGCAATTGTAACTGAACTTAATTTTGTATGCAGTACCTTACAATATTCTTCAGAGTTTTTTCTAGGAGAGAGTAGTAACTTGCATAAATATAAAGCCTATGTTCGTACCATATTGTTTAATCCTGCAAGCCGCTCCTCTCTTGAGTAATCTCACTGATTTCAAGTGACTACTTCCTTGAGCAAGGATCTTCCCCCTTCTACCCTATTCTGAAAAAGAGCAATTGATAAACCTATACAGGGACAGAGGTACCAAGAAGTCGACTTAGGACTTCACAACTGCAAAATTATTTCATACTGAAGCCACTTGGTGAGGAGGATGAGGAGGACAGAACAAAAAGATTATGATCAATTTGCAAGTTCAGGCCTCTTATATATGTGTATTTGTGCATTAAAAATGTGACAATTAGTCCCCTAAAAGATATACAAATTTATATGGTTTATGCATAATAAATAGATGAAAAACACATTGACAGAGCTCCTGCAAAGGTCTGTTCTTGGCACAATGACAAAGTAAGGTGGAAGAATATAAATTTCTGTGCTGGTAATGTTTCTGGATGATACCAAGGTCATCAGAGTGGCACCTACTGATAGCTTGGTAAGAACAGCTTGATTGAAAAGTGTGCTTTACAACAGCCCTAAGACAGGAACAAATGAGGCATCTGACCCAGATGCTGCGTGGCAACAACTGGCTGAGTTCAATTTCTAGAACTTTCTGCTAATAAACTGCAATAAAACTACCTTGTACCTTCCACCCAGAAACCTAGGAAAGCTCAGTTACACTATCTGAGTATTCATGGTGAATGAGTCCCAGGAATTAAAACAAGATTTTGTAAAGAAAAATATAAAGGGAATGTTGGGGGGAGGGGGCGTGGAGCAGGGAATGCAGGGAAACATAATTAAACAAGCAAATGTTTTTGGAAATCCTGAGTCATCATAAGTCATCATTAAGTGAGGTACCCACTAAAGTCCTTTGGTACTAGTCCATAGCAAGTCCTTCTTCCACTGCCAAGACAGCTGATAAGAGGGTTGTAGTTAACTATCCTCCTTTTGTTAGACGTCATTCGCCACTTGCTGTCCTGGTGGAGGAATCCATTAGGCCTGTGCGAGTCGGCAGTGATCCGATCTGACTTCGGATCCAGCCACAATCTGATCTGGAGCTCCAGACTCGGTTTCCACTTCGATCTGGCCAAAGCAGCTCCCAAGCTTCGGAGCCACCTGAGAGATCTGGCCATAGGGTATAATGGGGAATTAATGAAATATCTATAACTTTGTTGTTTTTTGTCCAATTTGGATGAAACTTGCAGAGATTGTAGCTTCTGCTGAGTATATGAAACCTGCCAAGTTTCAAGAAGATCAGTGCAGGGATTTTGGGGCAACTGTACCCCAAATTGTTGAAAGCAAAACTCGTGTCACATCTATGTGTTACAACACAGGGGGATCAAAACTGTAGGGGTGGTAGCTCTTACTGAGGCCACAAAGCCTGCCAAGTTTCAAGAAGACCAGTGCAAGGTTTGGGGGAACTGCCCCTCAAGCTGCAGACAAGCAAGACTCATGACATGGGTGACACTGCATGTGTTCAGGCGCAGCAGGGTGAAAGCTGCAGAGATGGTGGCCCCTGCTTTGTGGCCTCAGTAAGAGCTACCACCCCTGCAGTTTTCACCCCAGTATGTTGTAAAACCTAGATGTGACATGAGTTTTGCTTTCAAGAATTTGGGGTGCTGTTCCCCCTAAACCCCTGCACTGATCTTCTTGAAACTTGGCAGGCTTCATTCTCTCTGCAGAGTCTACCATCCCTGAAAATTTCATCCAAATTAGACAAAAAACAACCAAGTTATAGATATGTTATTGTTTCCCTATTATACCCTACGGCCGGATCTTCGAGGCGGCTCCGAAGCTCTTCGGGAGCTCCGGCCCACTTCGGGAAGCCTAACAAGGCCAGTGCTTTGACCCGGGTGTGCTGCTTTGGACCCCAAAGTGTCCAAAGCTTCTCCAGATCTGAAGCCTCGCACAGTCCTAGAATCCATGTTACAGGAAGGTCATTCTCTCACCCCTATGTGCAGTTTCCAAGGGTTCTTCTACCCATCCCAGATGAAGCAATCGCAGTTCTGGTGCTGGGTACGAAGGCCCTCTCTGGAATCCATTGTGTAGACTACTGCTCAGCTGGCAGTGGTTTCAGCTCCAAGCAGTGCTGCTCTCAATTTCCAGCTGCTACTCCCAGATGCCAGCATCACTGCCTCAGAACTGCCTGAAGCCTACTAAAAATAAAGCGGGGGAAGAACAGCAGACAGGAAAGGTAAAACAGAACTGCAGAGGGGAAACTCCATCTAGGAGCATCTCTTTGTGGTAGTAAGGACTCCTGTAAGTCACTGATTCCTCCTTGGGGGAAAAAGATTGTGTGTAAGAGAATCATCCTGTTGGGACAACGATCCAAGTGGGGTCCTGTATGTTCCTCATTCCTCCAAAGACATATTAGTTTGTTCCCAGACCTGGGGTACTAGTTGTGAAAAAGTTAAACTCCAGTTTCATAGATTTCATCGACATAAGGGCTGGAAGGGACCTCGGAAGATCATCGAGTCCAGCCCCCTGCCCAAAGGGCAGGAAGTCAGCTGGGGTCATAGGATCCCAACAAGTTAAGCATCCAGTTTGCTCTTGAAGGTGTTCAATGTAGGCGCTTGAACCACCTCCAGTGGCAGGCTGTTCCAGACCTTGGGGGCTCGGACAGTAAAGAAATTCTTCCTTATGTCCAGCCTGAAACGGTCTTGTAGTAGTTTATGACCATTCGACCTAGTCGTCATCCCTTGGGGCGCTCTGGTGAACAAACGTTCCCCCAGATACTGGTGGTCACCCCTGATAAACTTATAGGTGGCCATCAGATCACCCCTGAGCCTGCGCTTTTCCAGGCTAAAGAGCCCCTTAGCTCTCAGCCTGTCGTCTTAAGGTCTGTTTTCCTGACCTCTGATCATGCACGTGGCTCTCCTCTGGACTCTTGCAAGCTTCTCCACATCCTTTTTGAATTGTGGAGCCCAAAACTGGATGCAGTACTCCAGCTGCAGCCTTACCAAGGCCAAATACAAGGGGAGAGGGACATCCTGGGATTTGCTTGAGAAGCATCTATGGATGCAAGCCAGCATTTTGGTCACTTTACTAGCCGCAGCATCACATTGCAGGCTCATGTTCATCTTGTGGTCAATGATGACCCCCAAGTCTCTTTCTTGCATAGTGCTAGCCAAAATAGCACTGCCGAGCCTATAAGGATGCTGCGGGTTTTTCTTCCCAAGGTGGAGAACCTTGCATTTATCGGCGTTGAACACCATCAGATTCTCATCCGCCCACTTGCTGAACCTGTCCAGGTCAGCCTGGATTACCCGCCTGTCTTCTGGTGTGGATGATTTGCCCCAAAGTTTGGTGTCATCGGCGAACTTGGACAGTCCACTTCTGACTCCAGTGTCCACATCATTAATGAAGATGTTGAACAGCATGGGTCCAAGGACAGAGCCTTGGGGGACCCCTCTGGTCACAGGACACCACAATGAGTGACTTCCAACAATTACTACCCTCTGGGTCCGACCCCGGAGCCAATTTTCCAGCCAGTGGATCATGGAGGACCCAAGGCGACAATTGGCCAGTTTCTCCAAGAGGCGATCATGGGAAACCAGATCGAAGGCTTTTTTGAAGTCAAGATATATGACATCAATCTTTTTTCCCTTGTCCAGGTGATAGGTCACCTGGTCATAGAAGGAAATGAGATTGGTCAAGCAAGACCTACCCGCAAGAAACCCGTGCTGGCTATCCCTTAAGAAGTTGGCGTCGACCAGTCCATTAAGGATGGCCTCTTTAATAAACTTTTCTAAGATCTTCCCCGGAATAGGAGTCAGGCTAATGGGCCTATAGTTAGCCGGATCCACTTTCCTCCCTTTCTTGAAGATAGGCACCACATTGGCCTTCTTCCAGTCTTCGGGCACTACACCAGAGCGCCAAGAGTTTTCAAAGATCTGTGCTAGAGGCTGGGCTATGATGCTCGCCAGCTCCTTGAGTACCCTGGGGTGAAGATTGTCAGGGCCAGCTGACTTGAAGGTATCCAGCTTCTCAAGATGTTCCTTCACGAAGTCAGCATCAATGGAGGGCAGGGGATCACCCTCACCCAGACTTCCCTGTCCCGAAGCGGGCATAGGCATCCCATGGGACTGATGAAAGACCGACGCAAAGTACCTATTTAATAGGTTGGCTTTTTCCTGGGCGTCAGTTGTCAGTTGCCCCATCTGGTTCAGCAGGGGTCCAACGTTGCCCCTGCTTTTCCTCCGGCTCCCCACATATCTGAAAAAGGACTTTTTATTGTCCTTGATGCTCAAAGCTAGTTGGGGTTCAGTTGCAGCCTTGGCTTTCCTGGTCTGCTCCCTACAGGACCGGACCAGTGCAGAATAATCCTTCTTGGAGGTGACTCCCATCCTCCATCCTTTGTAGGCCTTTCTTTTTAGCCTAGTTGCTGAGTCTTCTCTTGGATTAGTACTCCTTCTTCAAGTGAATGGCCCCATTCAGTTCTCAGAGGTCCATTTCACACAGTTACATGACAGTATACACATCTTCCCCTCCCCATGGTCAGGGTAGGAAATTAACCCATTTAACCCCCATGTACAACTTCATACAGAAAGGTTGGGAGGAAGGGGGAAGGCACACATCCAGAGATCACAGAAATATTCCAAAATAGTCCGTTTGTGCAATTAGGGTTTGCAGTCTAGTCAGATGACACCTACAAGAATGGGGGTGTGGTAGGCCATCTCCTGGAGTGACACAGAAAAGGACTTGGACATCACAGTAGATAACCAGTTGAATACGAACCCCCCTGTGATAGCCTAGGTAAGGAGATGAACATCGTTATTTAATTAACAGTGTAAACCAGGTGTCCCCAAAATGAGTGTTCCCACTCACCAATGCAAGGACTGGAAACTGCAGTCACTCACAGTTCCCTCCTGCCTGTCGTGTCTCAATAGAGAAGGGACAGAAATTTAATATAGATATATTAAACCAGGTACAAATTTAATATAGATATATATAATAAGATAGTGAACTAACGTGAGTATTTACAGGTTATAAATACATACAACTATAACTATATACACACTCAAATACAAACAGGTAAGCATAACGGTCCCAAACAATATGAACAGGTAAGTACAACAATAAATGGCACTCTAAAATACAAGGCGCACAGTTAACAGTTAATAAACACTCCAAAAATGCACGGTGTGCGTCAAACAATCAATAAACACTCCAAAATATGAAATGCAAGAGTTCTCAAGTGGTTCCCCTCCTCTAGGGGATATCTTCCTCCTGACTCTTTATTGAGGCTGCCTTCCCAGAGTGTCACTCCCCAGTGGGAGACCCGCTGCCCCACTGACCCAAGTGTCCCAAGGAGCCAGGTGAGGCAGTGTTCATAAGCTCCCTGGTCTGGCTAATGTTTCTCCACAGGAGGGCTCAGTCCAGACCCCAAGAGAGCAGCATGACTTGCTCACACGTCCCAGTGGCTCAATCCTTCTTAAGGGAAGTTGCAGGCCTGGGCCGCCTCATGCATACCTAGGGCTGTGCCACTCTGAATGCTGCTCCCCGCACCACTCCGTTCCCAGGGCCCTTGCAGACCCACTGCAGGGAATGGGTCCCAGACCACCCGGCCCCTTCTTCTCCGGGGCCTTACGCCCCACAATGACTCACCCCGTGGTAGCACTGGCTCCTGTGCCTGGCCTCATGCCATGGTTGGAGACCTGAGCCGCCTTGCTGAGGCTCTCGGGATCCCAGTCCCTTGCGGACTCTCCATGCAGTATGCCTGCACCACAGCCCGGCCTCGTGCCAGGGTTAGAGACCCAAGCCACTTCGCTACAGCTCCCTTGGTCCCAGTCCCTCATGGACCCTCTGTGCAGTGATGCCTGCACCACAGCCCGGCCTTGTGCCGGGGTTGGAGACCCGAGCCACATCGCTGCAGCTCCCTTCGTCCCAGTCCCTTGTGGACCCTCTGTGCAGCAATGCCTGCACCACCCACCACTTCCATCCAGCAGCAGAATCTTTCGGGCTCTTCTGGGCAGCTGGATACACCCACTGGGCAGCTCTCCCAGTTCTTCCTGGCCCTGGGACCTCTTCCTTCTTCTTCATCCCCTGCCAACTGCCCCCGCATGCACAGCACACAGCAGCACATATCCCCTTCAGGGGCTCCACCCCCAGATTGAAAATGAACCAACTGGGGGACTGCAATTGCAGTTCTCAATTAAATCCACTCCTGCCCCCCCTCTTTGGAATACAGGTGTCACAACCCAAGGGTGTGATTTTTGATTGTGTGTGCTTCAGCACTGCTAAATTATTTCCCGCCACTTGTAGCTTTCTTTGCAGGGTGCATTTCTTCGTTGCAACATAGAAATGCACATTGCAAGGAGTTCCCGCCATTTGTATTCAGATTCGTGCCCCACTATTGGTCAGTTCTAAATTATTCCTACGTGGCGGCTAGCGATTGGCTTGCTAGCCGTATAAGAGGCTTGAGTGGTTTCCGCCCAAGTTGGAGATCTCCGGAGGATAACCCTGCAAGGGGGGACTCCGTAAACATCTTGAGGAGAACTCTAGGCACACTGCAGAGCCTATCGGACCCAACACGTGTGCCTTAGAGCTGGCTATAGAGGTCTGATCAACCTCTGGCCTCTCCCCGTCGCCGAACGATCCCTCAACGAACCCCTTCCCTGTGCGCAAGTTCCACAGAGCCTAGCAAACTTCGTGTGAGTGAATCCAGAGCTCTACCCGGGTCCGAGTCCTTGAAACTGGGATTTAAGCGAAGCTTTTCCTGGAAGTCTTTCCAGCCTACACTGCGACCATCTACAGTGTAAGTAAACAATCTTAAACAACCACTAAGCGTCCGTGCCTAATTCTAGCATGCCGCCTGTCTTCCCCAACCCGGCGTGTCCGGGCTGCTGGCCACAGCCCGCCGCGTGAAAAAACCCCCGAGGGCCTCGGACTGCTCCCGGCCCGCACAACAGGTAGAGTGAACTCTCCTCCTGGCTCCTCCTCGCCTGTCTCTGGTTGGTGGGTTTTGCCCCATTAATTGCATTCACGGTCTCCTAAGTCCGGCAAGCCCACCACAACAGTAAAGTGCTGAACAACTGCCCTTCAGTCGATCACATGTTGCCACATTTCTGCAGTGCAGTTTCTTTTCCTAAAATTCATTAAAGAGTTCTTGTTCTCTTTTGATTAGTAAATCTCTTTGTTTCTCTTGCTCAAAAATACACCTTCTAACTCCCTTTGTATGTTAACAAAGTATATGTTAACTTTAAAATGACTATGGATTCTGGACTCTATTTCATATGGCAACATGTAGATGTGCCCCTTTAACTCTGAATGAAACACAGTCAAATCTGCAATGATTTAAAAGCATGCAGAACAATTATTGTCCAGTTACTGATCAGATATTCTCATAACAGCATAAATGTCTCTCCAAACAATTGAGATTGTTCAGCATTGTACTGTATGAGCAGGGAAGAATGTACTATTATACATTATTCTAGGAATGGTCTACACTGTCCATACTCAAAGGGAGTGATCAACTTCTTTTGCAAGGGTTCAGAAACCATAAGAAAATTATTTAAGATCTGGAAAAACAAAACTTAGATTTAAGCAGCTTGATCTATTTAAATTATGCAAAAAGCAGCTAAGTGCCTACTGTGAGGGACAGGAGATTTCAATAAGTAGATAGTTCTTTTATCCAAGAGAAAAAGGCATTGTGAGATTCAACAATGTGAAGCTAAAGCTAAACCAATTAAGAGTGGAAAGAGTGCACATTTTTAGCAGAAAGGATAATTAACTATTGCACAACTTACATAAGTATGTAGCAGATTTTCCATTTCTTGAAGTCCCAACCTGAATGCTTGGGCAGCGCAGGCCAGGACCCAGCATCAGCAAACACCACGAGGCCAATCTGGTGCAGCGTGTGAGTCAATGGGCAGCACAGGGTATTGGGACCCAGAGGACTTCAGGCCTCGGTTTGACCTTTGTGCTCAGCTCAAGCTGCATGCTTAGCTTGAATTGTGGTCAAGACCTGAACCCAGTGAAAGGACCAGATAGAAAAATACTCTCCCTGACTTAAAATGAATCGGGAAGTTGGCTAACTAAATTGAATAAATATAACCTGGGCAAAAGAGGAACAGTCAGAGCAAAACCTACCCCCACCTAAGAATGAAAAAATTATCTCAGAATAGAAAATTCCAGTTAGAGGTAACCATATTTGGCAAACAGAAGCAAGACTATTAATATGCATTAGGAGGAATGCTTAAGTTAATTTTATGTATTAAGAAATGCAAGCCATATGGTGTATAAAGAGAGGTGAGAGAGTGTACCCTTCAGAACACTCCTGAAGAAAGCCTGAAAAGATCCTGTCACCAATTCAAGATCCTGTCTTGACATCAGACATGGGAGCCAGGAGCCCCAGACAAGACTTCACGGCCTGACCAACCAGTGAAGTTGTGTTTGCAACATTTTGTGGTGGTGAGCATCTGTACTAGCTACAAACCTAAAATTTTTAACTGCTACTGCTACTCCAATTTTAATTAGAATAGTATCTGATCAGGTTCAGAAAACTTGCTTTTAGTTTAGGACAACCATGTCTTTGTCTCCTTGCCTGGTATAAAATCCATTATAGCATCATAAGGATTCAACAAAGGGGCCAGATTATGGAGTTCCACAGGCTTGATCCAGCCCACAGGCCATGTGTTTGACACCCCTGTTGTACACCAACTAGATAGATACCAATGAACTCCATTCATTACTGAGCAAGGCCAGATTTGAACCTTTAATTTAACCTTTCTCTTTTGGAAATTCCAAGACCAACAACTCCATACACTCCTTTAGGCAGCTACATCCCTAAATATTAAGAAATCAAGAAGCCACCACATCTGAATAGGTGGCAATAAAGAGTGCCATTGCAATCACAAAGCAGGGAGGAGCAATGAGAACAGTACTTGTAGTGGACCAAGAATACCCTTTTCCTTCCTTACCCCAAAAACTTCAGGCTTGTCAGGAAGACAAGGGAGCAAGAAAGGTTAGATTGGAAGAGGTAGCACCACAGATGGTACACCACAGAGGTGACAAGACAGAGGGATGATTCATGGGGGAAAAAAGTAACAGGTTTGAGCGTTCTACTCATTTCAGAAGATGGCCAGAGGCATATGCATGAGACGCACAGAAAAGATAGGCAGGAAGAAAAGAAGAGAATTTGGTAAGAAATCAGAAAGGAAGCAGGAGGAGAGAGAGGAGAGGAGACAGTTTTAAATCCAAAAGCTAATGAAAAAAGCTGGTTTTAGATATTTGCGTATGTGTGCATGAAGCCTCATGGGTTGGGGTCTCATTTCCCTGTTACCCACCCTGCCAGTTGGGAAGACTAATGAAGGACCAGGAATGGGCAAATGCGTGGGAATTTCAGCAAGGCATGGATTAGTTTTGGCTAAGAAACAGTCATACCAGGTCCTCTCAGTCTCAATTTAATCTTGCATTTCCTCTGCAAAACGTCAGTCTCTAACTCTGCATCATCCATTATGTTATACAAGGAACCCATCTGGAAAAAGTCTGTCATCCAGCTGAGAAGGCAACACTAGTTACTGCTTTGTAATTCAAATATACTTTTAAAAGTCCATGAGCAACACAGCCACCTTGGCTAAGAAAGACTGGCTGGTCTGATTATTCTTACATATGTTTCCACCTCCATTTCCTTCAAGAGAGCTTTTGAATATTTATGCTCTTTTCTTACATCTATAAACTTACTTTGGAAGATTTGGCTGTTTGAAAGATTTAGCTGTTTTTCTTGAGAGTGTCAATAACTTTTTTGGATTCAAGATTTTTCCCCTCCTTTCTCTTGTTTAGGTCCTGATGGCAAGATGTACATAAAATATGAATTAACTGGATTATATGCATTACACGATAGGGAGACTAGAAGTCAAATAGTTTAAGAAATTTTTTTCTAGCATAGTTCAGGCTGTTTCTCCTGGCATTCATCATTGCATCTAGAGAACCATTCCCTTAAACTGAAAGCTGTGCTAAGCACTGCACATATCAGAGCAAAATACAGCCCGCCAAGAGATTTTATCCAGCCCATTGCAGGTCCTTCAGCACTTGCCCAGCCCATGCATGGGGAGCAGCTCACTTTTTAGTGGGGAGCAAATCATAGTTATTGGTCCTGCACTGCTAAAAGAAATTTCCCTTTTCTCTCTCCTAGGCTGTTAAACTTCAGTGAAAGCAATTGCCTGTCAGTGTGGTAAACCAGAGATCAACAGCTCACCTTGCTGCTGCTTCAGAACTGGTAGTGTTGCACAAACGGCTAGTTTCGTGCCCCTGGAGGCTTTTCCAATACACCTCAAGGAGAGAGTCATACACACTCAGGCCGGGTCCAACTCGAGTTTATTGTTTGCAAACAGGTCAACAAGGGAACTCAATGTTCAAAGCCAAGTCGACTTCAAACTGTGTCTGAAGCTTCATTTTATAGCCAACGTAAACAATAGATTTCAACGTGTCGTGCAATTATTGGCAGACTTAGCATTACGTCTTGCATCGTACGTCTTAGCAGTTACATGTTTTATGACGGTTTACATACATGTATCATTTACATCTTAAATCCCCTCCCGGGGCAGTTCTTAAGCCCCTCTGGTCATCCTTCAGTCAGGGTAAAATTTCTTTGCATCAACATTTTTCCCTGTCCCTCTTCGCTTATCTCCTGTAAGGAGTTATTTATTGCATCCGTTCCTGGCTCCGTCTGCAGAATTTTAGTTCTATTTGTAAATCAATTGTTAGTCTACTTGTCTTAGTGATAAGTGTGGAAGCGAGAGTGAAAACATGCAGAGTGCATAAGCAATTACAAAAGCAGGGTGTATAGATTATGCTGTATTTTTACCACAGTAGAAAAATAACAAATGCATGCAGGTAGTCCTGCCACCCCTGGGCACACAGTGGGGCTGAGACAGTACAGTGGCTGGACTCACTTCCCAGCAGCCCCCACAGCAGCAGCTCCTTCCAGCTGCCACTGCCAAACTGCCACTGCTGCCAGAACTAGCCCTGCTGCCCAGGCACCCCAGTCCATCTGCCATGCACCCAGTGCTGGGGGCGCCAGATGGTGCAGGCAGACTCCATGGAAACTAGCCCAGGACCTGCGAGGGCAGGGCATGCTCACCCAGGTGGATGGGATGAGACCGTGGGTCGGTAGGGAGCAGCATCCTGGAGCAGGACGGTGGGCAGAGCCAGGGCCAAGATCGGGATTGCAGGGCGGTGACATCATGGGGCTAGGGCTCAGGGTAGAGCCATGATCTGTTACCTGCACATCCCTGTGACACATTCTGTGGGCAGGTGCATGTGGATTGTGGGTCGCAGCTCTGCCCTGGGCCTGGGCCCTGGCCCTGCACTGCCACTGCCCCACAATCGCAATCCCAGCCCTGGCCCCACTTGCCTGTCCTGCTCACGGACACCACTCCCCACCCACGGCCCCATCCTATCCACCCAACTGAGTGGACCCTGCCTGCATGGGACCCAGGCTGGTCTCCATAGAGACCCCAGGATTGTGCGGCAGCGACAGCATAGAGCTGAGGCCCAGGCCACAGCCGCAATCTGCTCCCCACATGCTCCTGCCCACAGAATTGGCGCCCATCACAGATGCATGTGGGGAGAGGATCATGGCTCTGCCCTGAGCCCCCACGTTGTCACCACCCCATGATCTTGATCCCAGCCCCATCCCCACCCGTCTCTCCTGCTCCTGGATGCCATGCTCCCCACCTACCCACAGCCCCACCTCATCCATCTCGGTGAGCAAAGGACAGAGCCACTTGGAGAGTTTTGGTGAGCTGTTGCGGACCAGGTTGGGGCCAAGTGAGGAGGGGAGGGGAATGCTGACCCAGTTTGTGACAGCTTACCAAGACTCCCTACGTGCCCCACCAGCCCAAATAATTGCCCACCCCTGGCATATATTCATAGCAAGCCTAATCAAGGCAAAAGATTTAACTAGCCCTCTTCTCTTCTGGCTTCTTACTTCTCTTTGCTCCCAAACTGCCTTATTTGTAAGATAGAACAAGCATTTATTCCTTCCAGATAATTCCTATCCACCATTCTGAATGGTAATGCAAAATTACTCATCTACAATAGGAACACAGGACTGAAAGGGGCTTCCCTGGCTAGCCTCATGTTTGTAAACCACCATTTGTACAAAGGATATACAAGATCATCCACTTTTGATACCTCCCACACACCACTGCCACAAGCACCCTACAAAGTTTCATTAACACAGAGCAGAGGAGATAAGGACATACCCTGCTACTGCAAGCGGGAATTTGTTAGGATCATTGGATCTTATATTAACGCAAAGTATCCTTACCAATCTAACCTGACAGGGAAGAGAACCCTCTTGATCCCAGACCTGATGATTGGTTTGACCCTTAATGTATGAGCAAGACCCTTCTGCCAGGAACCCAAGAGTTTTCTAAATCTCTCTCCAAATCATTCTTTTTTCTGACTTGTCACTTTTGTTCTGATCTAGACCTCACTCCATTAATCCAGGCTTTTGCAGTTTCTAGGCTGGATTACTGTCATAAATTTATCATTGCGCTTAGAAACTACCTGCAGTTTATGGCTACAGAATACAACTCTCTACCCATCAAATGTTAACCAAAAGGAACAGGAAGCAACAGTTTTCTAGAAATGTACCTGAAGTCAGATGAAATACAAGAGACTACTGATCTACAAAGAGCCACCTGCTCAGGAGACTCTTTCTATATTGACTGTCACCACATAGTAGGCCAGGGGAGGTACTCAAGCTAATAAAACTAACATTGAATATCTGCCAGCTAAGTGGAAGCCCCTCAAATTTGGCTTCTGATTTGGCACTGAGGCTGGTGACCCTTCATACACTGAGCAAGGCCCAGAGTTTGCTTAAGAAAGTGTTTTGATCGGATGAACAGTGTTTTGTTTTGGGAACAATATCTCCTTTTAGACCACCTTGTAATAGAGGCAAAGTTATATAATGGAGCATCGTGTCCTCATTCTGTTTATGAAGATCATAATGAACATGTTCATCAGGAGCATTTACAGACATGCACACAATCAGACACTTAAAATTCAAGGCCCCCCAGTGATCTAAGGGAAAAAAATCCATGCTACTTAACAGAAAACATTACCTACCTGCATCTCCTTCTGCAGGGAGTCCCTGGACCTCTTCACTTTTCAGCTGTAACCCTGGATCTGTAGTTACAGGAGCCTGAGTAAATAGGTCCCAACTGTAGATCTATTAATGT
Source organism: Alligator mississippiensis (assembly GCF_030867095.1). Lineage (NCBI taxonomy): Eukaryota > Metazoa > Chordata > Crocodylia > Alligatoridae > Alligator > Alligator mississippiensis. The sequence continues at coordinate 318,649,636 of NC_081824.1, forward strand.
CTACAGGAGTTCTACCAAAGCTTAATAAGAGCCCCAGTGCTCTAAGTGAGCTCAGAACAGGCACTAACAGAAGAAACACACACACGGTTGCAGCAAGTGTAATTCTTTCCCACCCTTCTGCCCCCTTGTTGACCTTGATGTCTTCAGCTTAACTAGACAGTCTGCCCCAGTTAGATGTTACCTTCTATTGCCATTGTTTGAAGTAAACTGAGGGCCAAAATGTACATCCAAATCAGTGACTGTCATAACTGGAAAACATTTCTTCCCCATACTGTTGAATTCCTTTTACTTGCACCCCCCAGTCAATTGTTATTTTTCTACCAGTTCTGAAGCAGCAGCAAGGTGAGCAGTTGATCTCTGGTTTACCACACTGGCTGGCAACTGCTTTCATTGAAGTTTAACAGCCTAGGAGAGAGAAAAGGGAAATTTCTTTTAGCAGTGCAGGACCAATAACTATGATTTGCTCCCCACTAAAAAGTGAGCTGTCATAAGTTATGCTGTTTTGATACTTTTAAGTTCCAAAAAGATCTGTCTATTCACAGCTAAAGATCTCCCTGGATTTCAGCCTGCAGTGCATGAGGTACAATCACAGATTAGTTCATAGTATTGTGAAATAATTAAGAAATATTAGTTCAAAGCATGAATACCCAATTCTTATTAAACTTTAAGGCCCCCTTTAAGTCTTTTTGGCAAGGTAAAGGAATATGAAATAAGTATAAATGGCAACATATCCAGAGACTCCAATATGCTGTTCCATTATATTTTGAATCTACCTGATGCAAAGGTGATTAGCAATACATACATATGTTATTGGCTTTTTCAGCAGTTGCTATTTTCAGTATGTTCAAGATATTTAAGCAAAGCTTCTTTCACTGGTTCTGACATTACAGTGTAGTAGAGAAAAGTCACATGAATGTTTATAGCATGAGAATTGATTTTTTCTTTTTAAATGAGATCTAAAATACTTCAAAAAACTAAAACTGGGAATATTCATACATGTCTGCAGTGTATAAGTTGTACACACTAACCACTACATTTTCCAATGGACCTCCCGAGGCACACCCAGAAATTTACATGAACATTATTTTCAATACATTACGTCCCCATCTGTCTTTCAAACAAGATAAGTATAACCAAGATCTTATACGCATCCCATACAACTACACGTTATTTGCATCTGCATCTGTATATTTGGTTGGTGGGGGGAGGTTTAACAACAGGTAGTACTAAATCTTTTATGTGTAGCAGTAAATTTAAGCACCCAGCTTTTTGCTGCACTTGTACCATAAAAATCCACAGAGAAATGTATAATAACAGGGTTCACACAAAAGTGATCAAATACTGTACACAATTTAGCACTGTTAATTCTACAGACACTAAGCAGACCACAACGTGCGGCCAAGTAATATACCCTTTTTACAAGCGAGAATTAAGACAGTGGATATCTGAACAAGATCAGAGACGCTGAAACAATCAGTACTAGAACACAGGGATTATTGGGTGCCTGTATACAAGCACAGAGGCTGCTCCGATGCACTGTAATTACAGACTTGATTAGCTGAAGCATGGTAATTACTGTGCTCCAGCAGCCTTCTGCATCTCATGTATCAGCGCCCCATGCCTCAAAACGGTGGTGGGGGTACTTGAACTAAAGCTCTCGGAGCCACTCTAATTAAAGCACCATCCCCGTTTCCCCCCCCCTCCAGAGGACATGTCAAAGTGCCTGTTCTGATCATTTCAGCTACGTATTACCATAGTCCTTTGCTACTGAATATTATATATATAAATTCAGATGGTCTTGTTTATTTTTCTCCTTTTAGGTAGGATGTTGAAGTTAATAGGGAAAAATCTCAGACTCTGAGAAAGGATCTCTCATTTACGACTGCAACAGACCTGCAGACTGAGAATCTGGTGTACACTGCTGTCAACATAAACATTCTTATTTTCAGATCTATTGATTTTAAACTTTATTTAGTATTCTACCTTCCTAAGCAGCTTCACAACAGATGCAACCATGAGCTCTTGGAACGTTAAAACTTTGTTATGACCACCACTCTTCAACACTTAGCAGTTTTGGCAGTCGGTGGATCAGCAATCCGGCTTAAGAGTCACAATTCCCACCTCTTCATTCTTATTCCTTATGAACTGGGGAAAATAGGAAGCCATTGATAGAAACTGCACAGATACTAGTGAGGCATACATCCAGGCTACTTTTTTATCAATAGTGCCTTCTGCTATCAAACACTTCAATGTCCACCAACCCCTTAGAGCATCAGGCTCTGCTGGGTTGTTACTTGTTTTGCCTACTCCTCAAAAGTTTCTGTTTTCTCCAGTATACAAGAAAGCCCTTGCACCCAGAAAGGTGCCCTCTGCTCCAGCTCTCAGGGCTCCCTCACCCTCTGCCCCAACTCTCACTGCTTTAATAGCTATGTCACAGTTCACTGGGCCCCAGTTCAACAATGTGATCTCAGTCCCTTTAAAGGGCATCTTCAGCGGTTTCTTTTCCTCTCCTTCAGCCACTCCCATGCCTTACAGCCTTTAAGCTAGTCCAGAATATAAACCAAAATGAGCAGCTTCTGTCACTTATCTTGTAGGTGTTCCCTCAAAGTGGCTCCTTCCTATCAGAGCCTATACACTGCCTTGCCTCCTGGGTCTGTGAACTTATGTTCCTCAGGTCCTGTGCAACTCTTCCCCACACCCCCAAGGAAACCCTACAGCCTGCTTCTGCTAAGACCAGACCAAACATTGGAGGTTCAATGTCTGGTTCCAGCTTATGTACGTCTGTGCTCCTCTCCTTCCTGATCACCTGGCCTGAGGCTCAGGCTTAACTGGGCTCAGTGGCTTCCTATTAGCTTGATTAACAGGCCTGTTGCCACTCTTTGCTGTAGTGCTCTCCCTCTCAGCTGCTCAGGGCTTGACTCCTGTAGCTTGCTAATTGCAATTAACCCTTTAACACCTGCAACTCCCTCAGTTCTGCTGCCTGATGCCACCCTCGAGCAGACCTTGAGCAGTGTCTCCCACAGCATTCAGGAAGCTGACCACCATTCCTTCCAAAGCTCTGGAACTGACAGTGGCCCCTCCTCAGTCTAAAATTTGGGTTATATCCCCTACAGAGCCCTCTTGCAAGTGCTATGCCCCCCTCAGGGCTTCAGGGCTGTAACAGGGTAAGGGTCCTGTTACAGTCTCCCATTAATTTCTCCCCCAAGCTAAACTGGGTCAGATCCTGTCCACCTTCCAGTGGTAACTGACAGCAATGAAAAGATGGGCTCAGCCAGTAAAATCTATAAATCAGCAGCTTGAGGTGCAGTTTCCCAGAAACCCCGGTACCTATCTCCTTGAAACATGGCGGACTTTGTGACCACAGCAGGGGCTACCCACCCAGCTGTTTTCATTCAAATCAGACAAGAAATGACAAAGTTATAGGCAGTTTTGTGATTCCCCATTATAGCCTGTGGGTGAAACGTCAAAACAGCATCGAAACAGCTTCAAAACTAAATGAAACTTGAAAACGAAACACTGTCCCTTTGAAATGGCGAAATGGAAGTCGAAATGAAATGATGCTGTTTCGCACAGCCCTGCCTACTTTTAAGCACCAGTTCTTTCAGTGCCCATTAGGCTACTCAACAAGACAGATAACTCCCTGTCTAGCCTTGGGCTTCTGACACCCTGTTTCTCATTTCTTTGGTCCTATTTGTTCTTAGTGTCCTGTGCCTTGGCTCCTGTTTCCTGCCCACCTGCTCCTAGTTCCAGATGCCAACCCATGTTCCAGACTGCCTGCTAGCTCCTTGACCCTTTGTACTTCCAAATCCCTGTCCTCTGACAGCCAGCTTGTGGCTTAGCTAGTCCCATACTTCTAAAACTGCTAGCTCCAAGCCTCCTGACTATTAACACCAGTCTGGATTCCTGTGCCCTCTTCCTGCCCTTCTTAGCCTATGCTTCTATTGCAGGGTGACTGCCTACATCCCAATCCCTCATAGATCTTGGACTCCTGACCCATTTGTTCCTGATCCCTTAACTCCTAGCTCTACTCTGGACCATTGTTTCCCCAACCTTGCCTGTTCATAGATTCATAGATTCATAGATGTTAGGGTCGGAAGGGACCTCAATAGATCATCGAGTCCGACCCCCTGCATAAGCAGGAAAGAGTGCTGGGTCTAGATGACCCCAGCTAGATACTCATCTAACCTCTTCTTGAAGACCCCCAGGGTAGGGGAGAGCACCACCTCCCTTGGGAGCCCGTTCCATACCTTGGCCACTCTAACTGTGAAGAAGTTCTTCCTAATGTCCAATCTAAATCTGCTCTCTGCTAGCTTGTGGCCATTGTTTCTTGTAACCCCCGGGGGCGCCTTGGTGATCCCTTGGCCTGTGATACCCTAGGGTCAAGCCCCAACAGTCTACATCCCTGTCATGTCCATGACAATATCCATGGTACAAGTAAGCCTCTCCATTCTTCCCCAGGTATACATAAAAGACTCTCACACATCACTGCTGGATGGCCCAAATCCAACTCAAACCCTGGTTGCAAACTATGTAGGATCTGGGGAACAAGGTACACACCATGGTGACCCTTTCTCCAGACTGGAGTAAACAACTGCAGTGGCATGGCAGAAGTAAAAGAAAGCATCATACCTTATTTTTGTTCCTGAAGATGGAGCATTGAGCACTCTTTACTCCCCAGTGCCACTGCCCTACCTCAAAGCCAGGGGACCACCACCACCTTAGTCAAGAATGCATCCTCAGAAAGATGCAGTGCTCAGCTTCAAAGCAAAGGAGAAGAAGGAAGTCCCAGGAAAAAATAATAGGGAACTTGTAGAGGCATCTCAGGAGCAAGCCACCCCCATGGATGAGTATCAAGAGTTAGTGGTACTATAGCAGCAGCAAAGCACCAGGAAATCTGGTATAGTTCAGCATCCAGGAGGACAGAGGCAGTTTCTGCATGGGCTGTTGCTGTGCCCCAAGGCAGTGTCTAAAATAAGGCAAGACAAAATGGAGAGTAGGGAGACCCAGGGTGCACTAATGGGGATGTAACCCATACTAGTATAACCTGGGTGTTATGTGGAGGGTACCGCCTCTCCAGTTGAAGGGATGTCAACGGATGTGTCTATGCTGTGGAAGCATAGCTGCCTAGCTGCAGGCCAGCTCACCTCCTTTCCCTACAGAACAAAGCAGAAACCAATGACACCTAGTAATATTTAATAACACCTAGTAATATTTAATATTAATATTAATAATACCTAGTAATATTTAATAGTAATATTAATAACACCTAGTAATATTTAATGACACCTAGTAATATTTACAGGTTTAATAAAGCAACATAATATTGAAATTATAACCATAAACTTGCATGCATACATAAATATACACATATAATATTTACAGATATAAATTTACTCCAACAAAAGCTCTTATTAGCCCTTAACTCAAGCACAGGCCTAGTCCTCAGTGACCTTCCAGCTAGTATGCAGTTCCTGCTCCTCAACTGGGCTTCCCAGGCAGTAGGCAAAAGGGAACTCAGTGGAAAAAAAAACATAGGTTATTTAACAATTCAACATCTGAAATACCTGGCAGAGGTAGGACCATAATTAAACATGCACAAGATTACATCAAATGAAACACTCATATATAGAGACAACCAATACAATAGATTCAGATATAGAGAAGCTTAAAATCCTCTTAAGGGCACAGGGTTACAACCCAAATCCCAACGACGTAAGTAATCAGACTCCAAATAATGGCACAGCAGCTGTGCCCAAAGAAGAGATGGCACCCAGAGAAGGATCCTATTACCTAAAAGAACAGGTTTACCCTCTCCTAGGTCATCAGACTAGGAATGGTGAGTAAATGTATGCCTAATCAGGAAACCTAAATTTCTTTCAGCGTGCAAAGGCAAATCATCCCCTCCCATCAGGGGCTTCCCCTGACTTACCCACAGTAGGGAGGGGCCATCCTCCCCTGGGAGAATCCCCTTCTCAGGTAACTCACGACTCCCACAGCTTATGGAGCCTTAGGCTTGCCTCCAATGGTAGGTTGGGGCAAGGTATCCTCCCTCGCTGGGGTGGTCAACCTATGCCAGTTGCTGCAGGAGCTGTCTCGTGCAGGCTTCTGGCCTGTCAGTCCATTCTCTGCTCTGTGCACCAAAAGGGAGCACCTGCCTCATGCAGGGAAGGGGAAACACACTGCCTTGTTTAGCCACAGTGTCCCATCCACTACCACTCTGCTCTCCACCCCCTGTGCACTGCCCGTGCACCACAAGGGTGCCTGCCTCATGCAGGGTTGGGGACCCCTGCTGCCTCATGCAGTCATGTGGTCCCTTCAGCTTTCCACCAGCCCCATGCATCACTCAGTGGACATAGGCTTTCTGGACTTTAGGAAGGCCTTCGACACTGTCTCTCACCCCATTCTCATTGAGAAATTAGGTGACTGTGATGTTGATGCCTACACAGTCAGATGGGTCGCCAATTGGCTGGAGGGCCATACCCAGAAAGTGGTGGTGGATGGGTCTTTTTCGACCTGGAGGGATGTGGGCAGTGGGGTCCCACAGAGTTTGGTCCTCAGACCCACACTGTTCAACACCTTCATCAGCGACTTGGACAGGGGGTGAAAAACACCTTGTTCAAATTCGTGGATGACACTAAAATGTGGGGAGAACTAGGCACACTGGAGGAGAGGGACAGGCTGCAACTAAATCTAGACAGGTTACAGGAGTGGGTGGATAAGAACAGGATGGGATTTAATACTGACAAGTGCAAGATATTGCATCTGGGGAGGAAGAACCAGCAGCATACCTACAGGTTGGGGAACTCCCTTCTAGTCAGCACAGAGGCAGAAAAGAATCTTGGTATCATTATTGATTCCAAAATGAACATGGGCCACCAATGTGGGGACACAGTCAGGAAGGCTAACCGTACCTTGTCATGCATCCACAGATGCATCACGAGCAGGTCCAAGGAGGTGATCCTTTCCCTCTATGCGACATTGGCCAAGCTGCATTTGGAGTACTGCCTCCAGTTCTGGGCACCGCACTTCAGGAGGGATGTGGACAACATCGAGAGGGTCCAGAGGAGGACCACTCACATGATCAGAGGGCAGCAAGGCAGGCCCTACGAGCAGAGGCTATGGGACCTGAACCTGTTCAGCCTCCACAAAAGAAGGCTGAGAGGGGATCTGGTGGCTGTCTACAAACTGTCCAAGGGGGACCAGCAGGCTATGGGAGAGTTCCTGTTCCCTCAGGAACTACTGGGAGTAACAAGGGATAGTGGCCATAAGTTGACCGTGAGTAGATTCAAGCCAGATATCAGGAGGCACTACTTCACAGTCAGGGCAGCTAGGATCTGGAACCAACTTCCAAGGGAAGTGGTGCTCACTCCTACCCTGGGGGTCTTCAAAAGGAGGCTAGATAATCACCTAGCCGGGGTCGTTGGACCCCAGCATTCTTTCCTGCCCATGGCAGGAGGTCAGACTTGATGATCTGCTCAGGTCCTTTCTGACCCTATCTATTATGAAACTATGAAACTATGAACTCTGTGCATCAAAGTGGCTGGACCCCTGCCTCATGCAGGGTTGAAGACCCATGCTGTCTCATACAGCTGTGCAGTCCCTTCCACCCTCCGGACCCTCCATGCACCGACCTGTGCACCATCGCTGTGTTCTCCATGTGGCAGCTGGGATACAGCTGCCCGCCACTTCAGGGCTCTTCTGGGGCAATGGGTCTGCTCCCACTGGTCAGTTCTACCAGCTCTTCTGCAGCCTTTGTCTTCGTCGTTCCACCTCAAAGCCTCCCACGTGCTCAGCATGTGGGCTTTTATTTCTTCTGGACACTCCACCCCAGATTGGGAGTGGACCAATGAGGAAGCTCAAGAGGTTAGTTCACCCTCAGGTCCTCTCTCTTACCTCACTCCTGGGTCAGGGCACGACTGCCTTCTTCCCCTGATTGGGGGAGAAGGGAAACCTGCTTCCACCAATGGGAGCCCAAGCCCTTCAGGCTCAAGCTAACAATCCAAGCTGCCAGTGAGTTCACCAGCCAGCCTGCCACACGAGGTACCACACCTGCAGTCAGGAGGCAGCCTTTGGTGCTGCTCCATCAGCAACTTCCCCTCGGGACCCACCCTAGCATTCCATGACTGGCAACAAGTTCCTCTTCTGGCAAATGATCTCTGATTATCGCCAGCCATCGCATCCCCTTCTCCAGTGGCAATGGGTCTTTACCTTCCTTTCTCCATGCACCAACTACGTTTCCCTTTCTCTGTGCACCAACTAGCTCTCAGCAATTCTCAGCTGACACCATGTTCCAGAATCATCACAGCTGTGTGTTGTTCCAGTCATTCTGGAGGTCTGGCACCACTGTTGGTCATCCCAGGATGGCAGTACATTTCCCTCACACCAGATTGCCCTGACTCCCTTGTCCAGAACTGGGAATATACAGTATGCAGGAATTCAGACTCAAGCCCTCACCACCTGCTGCATACAGGATGTCCTCATCCTTGCCAAACTCTCAAGCTAATCCAAACAGGCAAGCTCTACAGCTCAAGGACATGCCTTCAGACATCCAATCTGTGTATAATGGGTTTTTTAGCAATGGAAAGCCATGGTCAGCTTTTGGAAAATAATCATAAACTGACATGATTTAACCTTCAGGAATTTTTCTGATTGTTTTTTAGTTAGTAAGCCACAGACTGATCATGTGAAATGTGATCCTTTGGTACAAGTGATACTATTACATAATTATGTGTATAACAACTTTTTTCTTTGAAACTATTGAAAATGCTCTAACAGATGTTTCAAGACTGTAATGTCACTCCAACCCTGTTAAAATGTTACTCCTATTCAGCCTTATTTGTCAGTGGCATGATCCATATTGAGCTTTATCTTCAAGCCAGTAAGTAGTAGGAAATTAGAACTAGGCTAACAAGACCCTTGGGTTTCCAACTTCATGCCTGGGCAATCACTCAAGTTGTCACCACTGTTGAGCAAAAAATATTAGTAATTAGCTCCCAGACTGTTGTGAAGGGATCACAAGGCACCACTTTTGATATCTTCACCACATTACTGAACATTAAAAATTAGTCCTAGGAGTGAGAGAAAAATAGCAGTCCAATACTTGAAGTTGCTCTAAACAATTCCAAACCCTAAAGGAACTGAAGTTCTAAACTAGGAGCTGCATGATACTTGAGAAGTCAGAGTCAAATTCACTTCAGTTATCTAAACAGTTATAAGCTCTGTGCTTTTACTAAGGAGGGTTTGAGGGAACAGTTATCAAGTAAAGAGGAAAAGCCCCCAGAAGAGACAGGAGTCCCCCATAAGCTTTCCCAAAGGAGATGAGACCCCCCCCTGACATAAGAGACAAGAGCCCCTGGCCCTCCCCACACCTTTCTAAGCAGCTCAGACAGCAGTGGTGGTGGCTCCTTCCAGCTTCCAGCTGCCACCGCCACAGACCCCCTCCCCGCTAAGCATGGGTGACTGGTGCCTCCTGAGTCAGGGATGGCACTTGCCCTCCCTGACTGGACAGTCAGTGGTCAGGGGGCTTCCCCCACGGCAGATCCTGCTGACCCGCAACTGGCAGCAGCGCACCAGACTATATCTCCATTGCTCAGGATTGTAGGGGGGCTGTTAGGAAGGCCAAGGTGGAGATAGAACTGGGACTAGCTACCCGGATCAAGGATAACAAGAAATCCTTTTTTAAATACATAGGGGTAAAAAGAAGGTTCTGGGTAACGTGGGGCCTCTGCAGGACATGCTAGGAAATCTGGTGGTCTCACCAGATGACAAAACTAACTTATTTAACAATTTCTTTGCCTCCATTTTTCTGAGCAGGGACCAGATCATCCCCCCCACTGGGATCCCCGATGGTCCCAGGAGAGGCACAGCCAGGCCCAGGGTCAGAGAGGACCTAGTCAGGGAACTTCTGGTGGGACTGGACGTGTTCAAATCAGCAGGTTCTGATTATCTCCACCCCAGAGTGCTGAGGGAATTAGCAGAGGTCATTGCAGGGCCCCTGGCACAGCTTTATGAGCACTCGTGCTGCTCTGGCGAGGTGCCAGAGGACTGGAAAAGGGCCAACGTGGTCCCCATTTTCAAAAAAGGGAGAAAGGAGGACCCAGGAAATTATAGGCCTGTTAGTCTTACCTCTGTTCTGGGGAAGCTCTTTGAGAAAATTATCCAGGTGCACATCTGCAAGGGAGAAGCAGGGGAGTGTATGCTTAGGGGCAACCAACATGGGTTCATTAGAGGCAGGTCCTGTCAGACCAACCTGGTGACTTTCTATGACCAGGGCACAAGATCCTTGGACACAGGTGTCGCAGTGGACATAGTCTTTCTGGACTTTAGGAAGGCCTTCAACACTGTCTCTCACCCCATTCTCATTAAAAAATTAGGAGATTGTGGTGTCAACTCCTACACAGTCAGATGGGTCGCCAATTGGCTGGAGGGCTGCACCCAGAGAGTGGTGGTGGATGGGTCATTTTTGACCTGGAGGGATGTGGGCAGTGGGGTCTCCCAGGGCTCAGTCCTCAGGCCCGCACTGTTCAACATCTTCATCAGAGACTTGGACGAGGGGGTGAAAAGCACCTTGTTTAAATTCATGGATCACACTAATATATGGGGAGAAGTGGGCACGCTAGAAGGGAGGGACAGGCTGCAATTGGATCTGGACAGGTTACAGGGGTGGGTGGATGAGAACAAGATGGGATTCAATACTGACAAGTGCAAGGTACCGCACCTAGGGAGAAAGAACCAGCAGCATACCTACAGGCTAGGGAACTCCCTTCTCATCAGCACAGAGGCAGAAAAGGATCTTGGAGTCATTATAGACTCCAAGATGAACTTTGACCGCCAATGTGGGGATGCAGTCAGGAAGGCTAACCGCACCTTTTCATGTATCTACAGATGCATCACGAGCAGGTCCAAGGAGGTGATCCTCCCCCTCTATATGACATTGGTAAGACCGCAGTTGGAGTACTGTTTCCAGTTCTGGGTGCCACACTTCAGGAGGGATGTGGACAACATCGAGAGGGTCCAAAGGAGGGCCACTCACATGATCAGGGGGCAGCAGGGCAGGCCCTACGAGGAGAGGCTACGAGACCTGAACCTGTTCAGCCTCCACAAGAGAAGGCTGAGAGGGGATCTGGTGGCTGTCTACAAACTGGCCAAGGGAGACCAGCGGGCTATGGGAGAGTCCCTGTTCCCCCAAGCACTACTGGGAGTAACAAGGAATAACGGCCATAAGTTGACAGAGAGTAGATTCAGGCTAGAAATCAGGATGCACTACTTCACAGTCAGGGTGGCTAGGATCTGGAACTAACTTCCAAGGGAAGTGGTGCTCACTCCTACCCTGGGGGGTCTTTAAAAGGAGGCTCGATAGACACCTTGCTGGGGTCATTTGACCCCAGCATCCTTTCCTGCCTTTCCTTTCCTGTACATGGACCCCTATGCACCCACTACGCGTTGCCACTGCCCCCAAGAGTCAGAGTGTAATTCGAACCCTGCTGCCCCTGATGGAAAGAGGTTTTCAGTATATAAAAGGCAAAATGTCCTAAAGCATTGGACAATAAATATTAGTAACATCTGTAAGAGGAGTATCAACACTCCAGAAAATAGGGAAAACTTTGCATCAGATAAAAAGGTAACTCAACAGCCTGATATTAATGTTTCTATTCTGATATTGCTTTGTTGGTGTTGCAGTTCAGGGATGAAGCTGTAGCCTTGCCCACTTAGTGTCTTGATAGGCTCCTGTCAATTGCAGGCCTGCACTTGTATTTACCTCAGGGTACTCTCCTTGGTTTTGTCCCATGCTGGATGGGATCAGCAGGTTACAGCAACCCTCTTTACCAACCATGTTACCTCCAGCAAACTACAGCACAGAATTCTTCAGAATGAGCATTATTTGTCTATAGCAGTAGTTCTAAACCTTTTTAGACTCAAGGCACCCTTCAGAAAATGCCAGATTTTGGCTTTCACTCATTTTTTTGACTTTACAAAAATAATAGGGAAAGTTTTCTGTTGCAAAGAACTCAGAGAGACCACAACAGGTCAGCCTGGATTTCTATTTTAAATCTCTGAGTTTATCTTGTGAATCATGTTTGCACACCTAACCAGGGTGTGGCACCCTGCAACATCCTTGGAAGAATCTCATGCTGTGGCACCTTGGTTGAGAATCACTAGTCTATAGAAACATAGAAAGAAAACAGTTACAATATCAGAAGTATACATATATATTGTCTTACCTAACATTAGCCTTATCAGTTTATGCAGGTCCCTCTTTCCTCAGGTACCCTCCCATCTCAGGGGTGAGAGGGACAGGCCATATCCCATTCAGCTTGTGCCTGTCTGATGAGCTAGTCCTCAGTCAAGATCCATTTCTCCAACAAGTCACAGGATGCAAGCAAAGCTTCTGAAATTGGTCAAGCTGGTTTATGTGCATGGCCGGAGTGGAAAAATATTTGAGTACCAGGCAACTGAATCAGAATCATTACTGGGTTTCTGGATACTTGGGAGAGCATCAGTAGGAATTAACTGTTACAGCTTGATAGTATCTCCTACACAACAATAACCACCAACTCCACAGATATATAGATATCTTATAAGATACACATTAATTTTATGCAGAGAATTATAGATATAAAATATTCGTAACATTCATAGATATAGCACCCATATTCTTCACATTCAATGCATATTGCTATTACAGTGAAGTTATTGCTAAGCAGTGTCAGCACGTAATGTTATATGACTAATAGAAAATGACATGATTATTTTGTGGCTTTTTCCTTTCTCTGCTTCCTCCCCAAGCTTGTTGATGCCTGAGGAAGAAAGGTGCATTCCTTTCATTGAAGTTTTATGGCACATAGAAGGAGAAATACAGAGGTACCCTACTACAGAAGCTGTTTCCTTAGCATTCCCCTCACAATTTCAAGATAAGAGCACAAAAGAGATGTCTATCGGCCCAAGTGGACACCATAAGAGTATAGAAAGATTACTCTTACATAAGAGTACCGAAAAATTTAATGTAGCACCAAGAGCTGCAGGCTCAGTATTACTAGCCTGTATTCTACAGTAGGACTATGTGTAATTGTTAAAAGAAAAAGCATGCTTCATGATAAACACACAGTACCAGATGCATCCATAGCCATAGCAAACTCATTAGTGACAGCAGCATATGTCTACTCTGCCAGCATAACTTATGGGGGGAAAAATTGGTAGGTCAGAAAAGACAAAAACAGATCGTTACTTTCCAGCTCCTAACTTAAGCATAGTTTCTTGAGAATTGTGAGGCATAGAGACTAGGGAAAGAAAGACTAACGGTGTGTTGAGTAGAGTGTTTGTGGTTTTATCTACACAATTCCCTTCAGTGGTTAATTGTGCTAGTCTGAAGTCAGGCAGAAGGCAGGGCAGGCTGGCACCATAGAGAATAAATGCCTTTCCAAATGAGTTAGTCCCTAGGTGTCAGCCTGCCCTCCCTTCTGCATTCGCTGTTTACATATGCACCTAAATTCCTTACATTTCCCCCTCAGTTGGTAGCTAATTCTATAAGATTCTGGCTAAAAAGGCAGGTCTATAATGCCATTTTTTCATGCTGGCATCACAGTGACAGAGGAATTATTTCTGTGACTGTAGTAGTAGGATGCCAGTGACCAAAATGATTAAATAAATGAAAAGAGGCAGGAAGTGAAGATGCTAACAAAGCAATGCAAACATCCAAAAGAATGAGTGGCCATTACTCACAGAGGTATGAATAACACACTTTGATGTCTATGCCATTTCACATTAGCTCAAGAAGCCTCACAAACACGCATGATTATGGAAACAGGAACAGATAGTGAGTCAGGGAAAAGCTTGAGTCAAAGTGAATATATGAAGTGAATAGAAAGGAATAACAACTGTCAGGAACTTAAATCTGTAAAGTTAGTAGGACAGGAGAGGGCAAAATAGAGAAGCAGAGGAGCATCAGGGTAATATGTCAAGGCATGGTATCAAATAAAATGAGGTGTGTTTGTATTATACCAATCAGCTAAACAATACATGAAACTAATGAAAAACTTTGAATTAAACTCTAATGAAAGTTGATTTAAATCTTTTAAGCACTCTGTGGGCATGTCTAAAGCACAGAGATGAGCAATTATTTTGGCTGGAGGGCCACTTAATGAATCTTTGTGAGTTGTTGAGGGCCACATGGCAGCTGCCCCCTTGGCAGCTGTCCCACCCCCTGGTCACCATATTGGGACCAGAAATCCCACCCCTAGCCCCTGACCTTTGCCACCAGAAATCCCTCCCCTTCCCCCCCCCCAATACTTTTTTGGGAAATGGGGGAGTTGCCATCTTAGAACTAGAAAAAAAACCTAATCATACACTAAAAGACAAATACCTGCTATATTTAAATTTTAGTACAAAAAATAGTTTGTTGTGATTTGTGTGTGTGTACCGTAGGAAGCGGTGACTACATAATAACTAAGAAATAAAGTCTTACTTCTGCTGTACATTGTGTGTGAAGGATGTGGGGTGTGGTTGGGTGTGTGTGTGGTGGGGTGTAGGGATGTTTGTACCCGAAAGCTTGCAAAAAACAATTTTTCCAACTGTTTAGTTGGTCTAATAAAAGATATCACATTTAGGCAAAGAACCTTATCTGCCTATTTCCTTAAACCAACATGACCACAACCAACACTCCTGAAACATGGGATAAAAGGGAGAATTCTGAGGGCTTGAAGCAGCTAGAACATTGTGATTATAACCATAACAGGACCAACCACCACAAAGCCCTGAGAAGTACCAAAATTAGAACATCCTGCTGGAAAACTGAGCTGAAAAAACCCACTAAAGTTCAGGCTACCTTGTATGCAAACTGTTCAGGTTTTTCTGATTTTGCTGAACCACAAATACCCTGGGAATAGCTTTTTATGCAATGTTTCTGCATTTCCATTTCTGATCCTGACCAACGAAAAGACTGTGTATAGACACAGGAATATATTAGAAAGAAGGGAAATTAAACATATTTTGGTGCTATCTTTTATTGGACCAACTTCATAGCCAGGAGAGATGTTAAACAAGCTTTCATGTATAAAACACCCTTCTTCAAGTCAGGGAGTTTTTCCAAGCACACTTCATTTCATCTGCTGAACAAAAGTCTGGATCAGGGCTTGTTTTATTGAATCAAATCACCTCTTACTCTCAGCCCAGCATAGTGACAGATATCTAATATGCCATCTCTTCCTCCTCCTGCCTCAAAATTAGGACCCATAAAATAAAGAAAAAGCCAGATATATTGAAGAAATTTGTTACCAGTGTGTGCTTCTGGGTTCTTCTAGTTCTGTATGATTCTCCAGTTGAGATGTCACCCTCACAAAGTTCAGCTCAATTTTTGCAGATGCAGGAAATCTAATGATCTAAAATTTTGGGTTACTTCTTGAATTTAGCTGCTACTAGCTTTACATTACACATATCATTACATAGAATGTATTCTGTGTGGAAAGAAATTTGAGTCACTTTAATCCAATGAGCTGTTCCATGGCTGTACTATAATACAAAATCAGGCTTTGACCCTGCAAATATTTACACACTTGCTTTATTTGAAGCACATACATAGTCCCATTGACATAACTGGACTACTCACATGGTTAAAGTTAAGCATTAGTAATGTTTTCAAGATGGTGGATCTTGGCCCAAATTTGCATTGTTTCTCTTACAACTACAAAGCTCTAAAAAGAGTAAGTTGGTTTTTTTTTAATAAATATGCAGGAGGCTAAAAGGCCATTTTCTATATGAATGTTATGAAAAATTCTTTTTCCACATCACAGAACCTGTTGCCACAATTGACACTAATTGGAGCACTTGTTGACAGTTTCAGCAAAGAGGCCACAGACTGTATCGACAAGAATTTGCCTCCATTCTTAAAATAGCTCCCTCTATGTTAGAGGTCATGCACACTGACTAGATACTAAGAGGGATGCGTCCTATCTCTGATGATAGTATGCACTGGGTTTTTGTTCCCTAGTGGATACAGAAACAATTTCACTTTTCCATAGTGTCCTTCAAGAAACTTTTATAAGCACTAGTTTCACTTTAAAGACATTTGCTTGGGTTACATCAGCTTTGGGGGAAAACGAAATTTCCCCTAGCCAAGAATCAGTCATTTAGGACCACGTACGCTTTCCATTTTACTGTACAATAGTAACATCTCTAAGCCAAAGAACCTGACAGAGGTCTGCTGCAGCCAATGTCTGAGGGTGCGGGCATGGCACTCTTCTGCTGTGAAATAATTTACCCTATATTTTACTCCATAGTGAAGAGCAGATACATAATCAGCTCTCCCAAGCTAGGAGTTCACTTGATCTTAGCTCACAAGAGGCCAAGAAGCAATAACAGATGCTATTTTAATGCCTGGCCAATAAATGATGAGTCCCCTGTTTGCACTGAGCAAAAAGTTACCCATAGATGCTACTCCTGGAGTAGACACACAACATATTCTATGTACTAACTTTTCCATATAGCCAAGTTACCACACATTTTTTCAAGGGGGAACTTTATCCTGGATAAGTGTTTTATTGGGTGGTTCAGCTGTGGGTCAGATCTTCACACTACTCTTACTATGTAGTAAAGTGTTATGTGTCTAACTAAGCAGCATTACTTTACATGAGCCTCCATAGAGCATGACAACTGGTTAACAGTAGCTCCTGTGAGAGTCTCTTAGGCCAGGGACAGACATTCAAAAAGCTGGAGCTTGAATTGATTCAACCTTTGCAGATCAGTCTAACATGCCTAGGTCAAACCATTTTATAACAGAACAGACATGCAGGCACATACCTGCAGTTGCTCAGGCCAGGAGCCGAGGGCACTAGAGCATGCCCTCGGCTGCAGGGAAGCTGGGCAGGGGGGAGGGCATGGCCAGTCCAGGCTGAACTAGCCAGAGAGGTGTTTCATTCTCCCCCGCCGCTGCAGTGGTGGGCCAGAGTGGCCCCTGAGGCAGAGGAGGGCAGGGAAGGGTGTTATTCTCCCCTCTACCCCCACGGGGCCACAGCCAGGTCTGCCCACCCCGACCACCAACGAGCAGCAGAATAAGGCCCCTCCAGTCGTCTCTACCAGACACCAAAGGGAGGAATCATAACCCCCAACCCTGCTCCCCCACCCCCTGCTGCCAAGGGGCCCTGCTAGCCAGTGTCTGGCCCCACCAGGTGGGGGCTGGTTGGGGAGCAGGCTTCCCCAGCCAGCTCGGAGGTGCTGGCAGGCCCCAATCCCAGCAGCCACCACCGCCGCGCCCCCTGTCCTGTGCAGTACCCAGGGCTGCAGCCTAACAAGCAGCTGCAGGCTGGCTGGGGTGGGCGGGGGTGTGCTCTGCCTCCCTTGTTTGCAGCTACTATGGTTGCACTGTACCACTCTGGGAGTGGGAAGGGGACAGGAAGCTTCTGCCCCATTTGTGAAGCTCTGGCTCCAGGTCCTGGACATCTTGGAAGGCAGAAGGCACCTGGATGAAAGGCTTCAGTCTGAGTGCTGCAGCCAGACCTCCACGCATGGGGCAGAAGCCACGGGGCTGAAGCTCCACCCCCACTGCCTCCTGGAGTGGCTCAAGAGGGGCAGGAATGGGAGGAAGAGTCACCACTGCAGGCAAAGGGAAGCCAGCTTGGCCTGGCAAACCTGTGTTTCTCCCCTTAACTCCAGCTGTGCCACTCAGGACTGAGGAAACTTCCTTCAGCCCCGTGACCTCATCCCAGCTCGGGTTAAGCCCAGGCCATGGGGTGGGAAGGGGGGACTCTGTGCAGCACTCCCCAACCTAGCTGGGCTCAGTGGAGGCCCAGGGAGCAGCTGCCAGGAGTGGCTGTACCCCCACGGCCCAGACCAACCTCATTCAGGCCTGGCTAAGGTGGCTGCATGGTCCGGCCAGGCTGTGGGGGCAGGGCTGCCCCCCAGCAGCTACAGTTCAGTGACTGGGACATAGAGCCCTATCAATGTGTGCAGCCCAGCCCAGCCTACCATGTGGCTGGTGGCTGGCCAGGCAGCAGGCTAGCCAGGCCAGCCTGGAAGCACCAGCAGGCCCAGAGTCTGTCAGCCACCCACCACGGAGGCTGGCTGCAGCCCCACGAGCCCCCGTGGTGCCTCCAAGCCAGCCCAACTAGCAGCCACCAGCTAGCCACTGGCCACATGCTGAGCTAGGCCAGGCTGCACTCACTGACAGGGCTCAGCATCCCTATCATTGAGCCACAGCTGCCATGGCTGGCCCTGCCCTGCAGCCTGCCTGGCCAGATCGTGTGGCTGCCTCCTTCTTGAAGTACAGTGCCCAAAACTGGATACAGTACTCCAACTGCGGTCTGACCAGTGCTGCATATACCAGTTCACTAGAGATAGTTTCATGGCTCAATTTTGAGGCGGATGCAAGAAGAAGAAAAATGAGGAGCAATAGAATTCATCATCATTATTTCTAATTGTCATGGTTAAAGGGAAAGATGGGTTTTATGCCCCTGGGCAGACCCTCCTGAATGCACCCCTTAAATAACAGAAGTTGTTTACTTCCCCTCTTTCAAAACTGGATGCCTTTGGTTCTGCTGTTCTCAGATTGGGCCCTTAGGTTGCAACAGGTACATTGAATGAAGACTATTTGAAATAGCTGAGAATAATTTGCATTGAAATAGGCACAAATTAAGGAGCTGTGACTGAACTCTAGATCCTATTTCACTTTATATACTAATGGCAGTAACCAAGCCACATTAATACCATGATACACCCCTCTGAACTGGGGTTGTATTGGGTGGGGGAAGGATGGTATAAGACAGGCATCGGCAACATTTTTGGGCAGAGTGCCCAAAAAACCCGCAACTTCAACTTGTAAGATGGTGTCATTCAGGGATGGATGGTGGGGGTACTACAAGGGGCCTGATCCTTGTTGTAGCAGTGCAGCCCCAGCCCCTTCCTCATCATCCGCCCTGAGGCATGCATTCATCTGCCACTAGTAATAAGCAGGGCCAGGGCTCTGTGGACCCTGGTGCAGCTGCCTGCTACAGAGCCTGAGCTACTCACAGCAGGTGGCAAGGAGACTGCATGCAGCTGCACTGGGGTCTCTGGAGTCCCAGTCCGGCTTGTTGCACATCTTGAGGTTGATGGTGGGGAAGGGCCCGGGGCTGTAAGAGTTAGATGCTAGTCGGAGATCTGTGAGTAGTTCCCTGCTCTCCAGCAGACTACTCTTATGATGTTTGACAAATCAGTAGGGTCAGATGTTTAATGGTATTTAAACACCTAATATTGCAGACAAGTGCCTAGTAGATTTCCAAAAGCACCTAGACCCCTTAGGGAGTAGGCACCTATCAACTAATCCCAGTCAGCACTTCTGGGTGCCTAAATACCTTTAAAGTCTGGCCCCTCTGTGTTTCACCCGCCTTTCTGTAAAATAGGCATTATTTGGGTGTTGAATAAATGCTGTGAGGTGCTGAGATACTTCAGCAACAGAGGCCAGACAAACTGATGGCTTAGTTCCAGGAATGCTGAAAAAAATGAGGCATTGGGCACGTGGCAGAGAGCAGGGTTTGGTTGATATTTTTTGTTACTCTACAGATTCACCATCTACAATAGTCCTGCAAAAGCAGTAGAGGCTGTTTTGACTTTGGGGGACATAGCAGCAACTGAGTAGTATATCTCCTGGCTCTTGATACCTTAAGCTATTTAAAATAGAGATGTCTTGCTCCTACTACAACAGATTCCTAGCACTCAACCCACTGCTTTTTAGTAGATTTGCCTCTGAATGGCAAAATCTTTTCTCTATTACTCAGTCCCCCAAATGTCTATTGCAGTTGATTTAAGGGTAGTTATGGATTTTTTTTAATGCTTTTCTTCTTTTCCAGGAAAACAGGAGATGATTTCATCTTATCATCATCGCTAAATTTATTTTTAAGGTGGAAGACTGTCAGAAGCAGTAATTTTGTACGCCTCCTTTAACACGTAATATCCTGACTATAGTGGCCCTGAAAAATGAACATGTACTCAAATAAAACCCTACTTGAAAAGGATGCAAGGTCACTATCACCCAGCCCTTGTGACTCATTAAAGAAAAGGGTAGAACAGTACAGCAAAACTGCATTAATCATTGATCCTACTACTGAAAGAAACTAATTGTTGTCGTGCTTTATATACAACATACTATCTTCAGCATTTAACTGATAGTTTCATACAAACTCCAGGGACACAGATGATAAAGAGGCATCACACAACTAAATAACCTTTCTTTTTTGGTTTAAGCTTTGCATTCTACTTGATAATTATATGTGATGTACAACATTTTGTTGCACTCTGCATGGGCCTCAAAGCAAATCAATGCAGAGTTTGGAAAAGAATATGTCATTACATGTTTAATATCTATCCCCAAACTGAATTAGAATACAAAAAGAAAAAAATCTCTCTACATCACAAGGGCATACAGGGGAAGATACAGTCATGAATGGTTGTGAAACATTTGGACCCTATGGTGAAAAACACCATCAAAAAGCCCACAAAGAAATGGGTAGTTCTATATTCAGAGGTTCAGGTTGCCTGATGCCTGCATGAAGAGCTGTACCTTTTGGCTAGACATTACACATAAACCAATTTAAGTGATCAAAAACTGGTTTTAACCTGTAACAGAACAGACATTCGGTGCATATAAACCAGTTTCAAAATGGTTGAAACTGGTTGAATATAGTATCAGACTTAACTGATTTGGGTCAAACTGGTTTATGCAATGTCTGCCCCAAACCCCTTCCTGGTTTAAGTTAAACCAGGGACCCCAGCATCCAAGATGCTTTCCAGCCCTGGGCTGTCTGCTCCAGAGAACAGGCTGGCCCTGCCCCTCTGCTCCCTAGCCAGAGCTCCGGTGGAGACTGCAGGCACAGCAAGATCTGCCTGGCTCCCCCTGCCCCGCCCCATCCCCTCGCTGCTCACTGCTCAAGCAGGGATCCCCCCTCCCTCCCATTTCCCACAGCACAGACCCCAGCCCCACAGCCCCTAGGCATGTGGTATGCTAGCTAATCCTGAGAGGTGTCTTTATGTATCTATCTCCAATTTCATTGAGAAAGGCAGACAGTGTCTGCTCAGGGCTTTTTGGAGCTAATCAACAAGTCAGCTGGTAATGTCCCTCCGTTCCTTCCTTGGGAAAAGAGGTTTAAGAAGAGCTTGAACTAATAAGAGAGGCTTTTGTTTTGTTGATGGGCTGATAAATGCTGTGTTATCAGCCCCCTGCTAGCTCCCTTACCTGTCAGATTTGCTGCAGACAGTATGAAGAAACAGGAAGAGGGAGATTGAAAAGCTCCATATCATCAACAGATGCATGCACTGCACACACCCTCCCCTGCTTTGCCTCAGAGTGCTAGCCTGGGGCTAGGGGCTGGCAACACTTCCTCCCCTTGAGCAGCAAGCAGGGAAAAGCCTGGAATGGTGCAGTCAGGGTGGGGGTTTACACCCGTCTCTCATCAAAGGTCCTGCCTGAGTCTGGCTATGCCCCCCCTCAGCTCATCACTATGGAAGGGAAGGGAGGGCTGTTCTAGTGCCCCCCCTCCCCCCACTTCTAGCCTGAGCCACTTCAGGCATGTGCCAGCATTTCTTCAGTCCAGAGGGGATGTCTGTACAATTACAAACGTGTTCAGCCAAGCCAGGTTAGACTAACCTGCAAAGATTGAATCAATTCAGGCTCAAGCTTCTTGAATGTCTGTCCCTAGCCTTTAAGACGCTCTCAAAAGAAACACTTGGAACAGGTTTCTATAGAGTGCCAAGGCTAACATTAAAAATCTGATCAGTCAGAACTCAAACACTGAACAATACATACCTTGAACAACTGTTAAATAGTACATGGTGCCAGGAATAAAATAACCTGTGAAAAAATGCTGAGTGGAAGAGCTGAACTCTGGAAAAAGAGCTTTTTCTTCAGCTCTGAATAAGTGGGGTTTTAAAACAGTGCTTCATCCTGTACCAGTAGGGAGAGAAAAAGAAAATCCAAAGGTGACTTTATTCCTAAAATTGTCTGGTTCTGAACCCCTTGAGGTTTTTAATAGTGTTCCACAAACCTAGGCAAAGGATGTTAACTATAGAAAAGCTGCTAAAACCTGAAGCATAACTTATTATCTAAATATCTAGCTATTAAATCTAAAGATAACCACTTGCAAAAATAATTTTGATTTCTTTAAAAAGTTCTTTTTTCCCTTTTGTGCTGAAAGTGCAACTAGCAGACAATGTGTAGAAAGAACATCCCTTTAGGATGTTCAATTTTAAATGAACTAAAATGCATAATGGCTTCAAAAAAGCCTATAAAAATAAGCTGTTTTTCACCTTCAGCTTCATTAACTGTTAGCTAACAGTAGACTCTAATATCAAATTTCAACATATATACACAGAAAGATATGAGATAAGCCTCTCCAACTCAGTAATAGAAATCTCTCTACTTTACACTCCACTCATTTCCATTTAATGGATTATTTTACAAAGTAAATATGCCCTAATAAGTTTCTTATACAGCTTAACTTTTTCTCCCCATCCCCTGCCCATTAAGACCCTAATTCAGCAATGTATGTGTATACATGCTTAAGGACTTTGCTGGCATTATATCAGGGAGCAGTTGATTTTTATTTAGTTAGTTTTTTCAATTAATAAGAGAAAGCCAGGATGTCATTAGATAGTGATGCTCCTAACTGCAGCATTACAATAGCACACAGAGGCCAAGGCCTCATCTTACAATGAGAGACAGTGGTAGGTAATTACTACTGTCATACTAAGGCCTGTCCTACAATGTTCTGCCAGAGAAACTCAGAAACAGAACTCAGGGCTAGCAGAAACACACAGATGTGTACACCCTCTGGCAGCTTGGCCACAGCAATGGCTGTCTGCCATGACAGTTTCTGCTGAGAACCCTATAAATGTAGACAAGATCTGAGTTCTAGAAGTTATTTGACAAGGAAGTAACTTGAAGCCTCTTTTATGCATATGATATTGTTATTTGCTTTGAAATTTAAACAGATTCATGATCTGGCGAGGGAGAAGTGGGATAGTGAGGTGTATATATTCATAAATGAATATGTTTGAAGGATCACATGGATACAAGACACAGATATACACCCTATTAAAATAGCAGCAAGAATTGAAATAGGCTTACCAACTTGTTTTTGTTCCTAGCTGTCAAACTCGTTGTTCACTGTGACTTAATCCTTAGTTGTGTTTGATGTGACTAATCCCGCTTTCAAAGGGTATGGACAGATGAAACATTTGAAGTGTTTCAGATGCCTTCAAACACTTCAGAAATGACAAAAATGCTCCAAAACTGACCCTGAAAAAACAGGTACTATTTAAACTGTCATACATGTACGTTCTCCAAAGCACAACAGGGGACCACTGGGTCCTCCAGCGTCCCACAGCCCTGTGCTCTCCTTCCTCTTGCCCAAGAGAGAAGGGGTGGGGTGGGGAGTGGGGCACTATGTCAGTGAGTGCTCTTCTGTCTGCTCTGCTCCACTCTCCTGGAGTGTCCCCCTCCTCCCCTCTACTGGAATCAAGAGACCAGGGAAACTGAGAGGTCCTGTGCCCTTCCCCCAGAACTGGGATCTGCCTCTTCAGTCCCCGGTGTCCTCCTACCTCTGTGCATCTGGCCTCCTAGTTTCAGTGGTGGGAGGGGTGCTCTGGGAGAGCAGAGGCTAGGCAGGTAGGAAAGTGCTCACTGATCAAAATTTAGCATTACTTTTAAGCTCCACTCTTTGCTGCTGAAATGGAGACAAAAGCAACATTTGCTAGACATAATGGTGGACTGTCAGAAACTGTGTTCATATCTCATTTAGGTTATACAAGCTTCAACTGTCAATCACTTATGCTGACAAAGAAATCAATTCTCTCCAGTTAGCCAAAAGGTTTTATAAAAACCTTTCTGAATTGTATCAACCAAGTGCCAGACTATTAAATGCAAAATACCTTTCAAACATCACACTGATGAATAAATCTGACCTGAGAAAAGAAATTCTGAATTAAAATTCATCTTTTCCTTGAGTTTAAACCTGACTGGATTAGCTAAATGGGCACACTAGAAGAAACAACCAAAAAGCTTATGCCTTCCTATAAAAATTTTAATTACATTGTGAAAAGCTGCAAGTAAAATAGACTGCAGAAGATCAGCCTTGTAAAAATTGTGGTTGCTCATTTGCATGATCAATAGAAATGAGCTGCAACTTTTTTTCATAAAACATTCAAAAGTTAAATCTCGTTTGTCTGGCAGCCCACATTCACCCTGACTCACTTCTTCCATAAATCATATCATTCATCTAGGAGTTAGGTGCCAAGGTGCTTTTGAAAATCTTTCTGGTGTTCATCTGCCTTTTTAGGTGCATGAGTCCCTTTTAAAACTGGCTCATTAATGCCCCTCAGATGCAGAGGTTAAGATCTCTTCACAAATGTGGATAAGAAATATTATTCATTGGTGGATATCCAGTAGAGGAAATCAAGGGCATGTCTCCACTAAAAGTTAGATTAGCACTGGAGATGACATCTCCAGGCTCAAACCTGGTTTCCCATGGCATTAGTCCCTACCAGAAGCAAAGCTTCCATGTCTATACTCATTTGTCAGATTCAGTGGGCAAACCTAGAAGGACACCTCAATTCATAGTTCCTGATAAGGTCTCCAAAATCTCTCTGACTAGATTTCAAGCCAAACCTATTGCTGACATGCTGTAGCCACATGAAATCAAGAAGTGTGATGGAGCTGTGGCAAATTCTAGAACACGGGGGATAGATATGCTGAGACTACAAGATGACTGAAATACAGCTGACAGATTGCTCAGGAATTTACCTAGGCAATATAAGTAGCACAGAGTAGAGCTATTAATGGAAAAAGGTGGTCAAGAACCAGAGGTGACTCTACAGTAGTGCTGTAGACCAGTGGTGCTCAGCCTTTCTGGTACATAGACCAGATGAGTGGGGTATGGCCAGCCTGCAGGCCAGATCCAGTACACAGGGCCTGGTCCATGGGTCGGGTCCACTCCGCATGCTGGGTCTGGGACTATGTGCCAGACCCAGTCATGGACCAGCCCCACGTGCTGACCCAATGATACAAGGTGCCATGTCATCCAGCCCATGGGGCTCCTCACAGATGCAAAAATTTGGTGGCAGGAGAGCGGGGGTGGCATTAGGAGCTGTAATGCTCCCAGAGCCACAACAATTAACACTGACACCACTGCTCTGCTACCAAATTTCCAGACCTGTAGTTAGCCCTGCAGGCTAGCTGATGCAGCTCTGTGGGCCAGATCCAGCCTGCAGGCTGTACTTTGAGCACCACTGCTATAGATTTTCAGTATGGACTTGCTCTGAGAGGCAAAAATGTTAAGTGATTTACCCTAATCCAGCAAGCCAGTGGCAAAGCAGGAAGCACCACCAAAAATGCAGACATAAATGCAGCTCCCCACTGTAACTGAGAACGCTTTGCAGAAAATGTTCTGAGTTACAACAATCCCCTGGACCAAACACAAGTTCACTGTTGGTTCCAGGGAGGAGGGGCATCTAGCTGCTGGCTACATCCTGCAGCGAGTTTCCCCTGGGAACAGCCTCTCTTCCCTGGAAGGCTGAGCTGTTTTCAGGATGGGAGAGGGAAAAGGGAGCAGAGGGAGCTCATTCTAGGGGTTCCCCAGCTGACACTGGAGGGTGGGGCAGGTGTATTAGGAGCTCCAATTCACCCATCTCACCCTCCAAACTCCCAAACCAAACTCCCTCCACTCTCTTTCCCCCCTCCCATTCTGAAAACAGCAATAGGCTGAGAGACAGTGTAGACAGAAGTTACAGAAGATGCTCTGTTTTGAAATATCTTCATCTGACCCCTAGATCTTGGTCCCATTAAAGTGAAGGAAGCCTATATTCATATAGAGTTTTGGCACATCTGGTTCTAGTCCCAGATGCAACCTGTGATTATTATAGATTCAGTTAAGGAAAGTTTGTAAAACCCTTCAGAAACAGATTTTGGGTTAAGTTTGAGTTCTGTGAGAAAGATCACATTGAACTATATTTCCCATCACTACACTTGACATGCTGCACAGAAGGAATAGTAACACCTTAAGAGTTGCTTTATGTTACCTATTGTAGTGATAAAAGTTGTAATTTTTAAGATGCTCCCTAAGGAGACTAAGAAATTTAACAATTGAGAGATGGTCCCTCAGTTCAGTAACTAATGGTCAGAGAGACTAAAGGACTGCAAAAATTTGCTTACTACTCCACAAATAAAATTTGCTTTAATTTTCATTCACATATGCCTGTGTTTTTGAACCTGGTGATCACTATGTGCTGTCAGAAATGGCAAATTGGAACTCAAAAGAATTTGAGATCCCAACTGAAGAAGTTGGAAACTGAGAGCAAGTGGAGCAATGTAGCCACATGAAAGGACAAGTGTCCTTTGTAAGCGATCTTCTTGCAAAGCTATAGTTGTACATGAAAGGACAGTAAGTCATGGAAGTTTTGCAACCTCTGCTGTCAGGCAATATAGCAGAGAAGAGCAGGGCATTCGACAGAGAATTGAATAGTACCTACCAGCCACAGGGGCAGAAGAAAAAATGACAGTCAAATCCTCAGTCCTCTTGCATATTGTTGGGGGAAAGCCTTGACTGTTTATAACAACTTTACCTTTGCAGAAGGCTAAAATATGTTAAGTATAATAGTGCCCACATTTGAGCAGTACTTCCTGCCAGAAAAGAATGAGACCCTTGAAAGACAGTTTTTTTAATGTACAGCCAAACAGCAGGAGAAAGTATAGATCAGTATGTTACTAAACTAAACAGCGTGTATAAGAACTCTGCTTTTGGGAACTCGACAGAATCTCTGATTAGTGTGTCCCTGTGCTTCAAAATGGCAGTGGGGGTGCTTTAACTAAAGCTTTACTTAAAGTGCAGGGACATCAACCAAGCTTTAGATAAAGCGCCCCACCACCATTTTGAAGCACAAGATACTGATTAATGTGATGCTGCAGGCACTTTAATTAGAGCGGCTCCACCCTGGAGCATATGTAAAGATGAGAGATGATCCCTGAGGGCGTCTGTGGACAACACTTTAAAGTGGGTTAAATGCCTTTTGCACCGCTTTAGTGGCATTGCTGTTTGCCCAATCAGTGGCATATTGCATGTTAATTCCAGCCACTTCAGCACATTCAGCAGAGTAACGCGCCTTAAATGACTTTGGGACACAGCAAATGACTTTGGGGTGCTGCAAAGTAAAACACCTCCGAGGAGTTTTAGTTTCCTACCCTACAGCCACGGAGGGAAGAACCACGCTCCGTGTGGTTCAGGGGCTGTGCAGGCAACCCATGCAGGCAGCCCAAGAAGGCAGACTCTACAGAAGGAGAAGAAAAAAAAAAAAAAAAGGGTGAGCCTGATCTTCCCCCCCCACCACACGCCTGCCTGCCTGAGCTGCACAGAGGCCCAATGCTTCTCTATGCAGCTGCTGTGCCCCCTGGGACTGTGTACACACACACACTACAAGGCATCTTAGCTAAAAACAAACCAGTCTAAATGGTGAGATATATATATATATATATATGGTTGGTTTTCAGCCTTGTAGTGTGTGTGTGTGTTTTCAGCTAAGATGCCTTGTAGTGTGTGTGTGTGTGTGTGTGTGTGTGTGTGTGTGTGTGTGTGTGTGTACACACAGTCCAAGAGGTCACCGCAGCTGCAGAGAGAAGCACCGGGCCCCTGCACAGTTCAGGCAGGCAGGCAGGCCCTGTGGGGGGGGAGAAAAGATCAGGCTCACCGTTTATTGGCTTACAGGGTAATTGCATCCCTTGCCTAAGTTGAGAGAAATCTGATGGAGAGAAACTTCACCTCAACAGATTTAGGATTTTTCTTTCACCTGTTTTAATGCTGTATCATTATTTCCAAAAGATACTTTCCTTGTCGGTAGCTGGTAGCCAGATTAAGAAAAAAGGAGCAGTGGAGCATTGGGAATAACATAGCAACAAATAGCTTGTTAGCAAGTCACAGATGCTTAAGTATGGAATCATCTCTAGCTTAAGGACGCAGCCCTGCAAAGTACTGTTCATTTCTGCTCCTGTTGAAGTAAATGTGCCACTCTACTTCTTGAAGGACCCTCAATATATTTATAATCTAGGCACTTGTGTATTTGGTTCAATGAACCAAGTGAACAAAATTCAAATTTATTGTCCAACATCTTATGCTAGTGTAACCCAGGCGGTACTCCAAAAGGTACCCCCTCTCCAATTGAAGGGATCAAAGCAGGTGCACAAGCGCTGTGGGAGGTGTAGGGACTCTCCTCCCCCTATAGAGCAGAGCCAGACCACCACTGGGGACTTAACCATATACCTTTTAATGAGGAAACAATACTAGGAACATAAACAGGCATAATCAGGGGGTATAGCGGACACTACAGTGCCCCAAGGGGCAGGATTCAACAAAGGTTAGACACTTACAATCATTGACAAAAGACAGGGTTAACAAAATATAAAACACAAACAGCAGAGCAAACAATACTGGTTGGGGAAATATAAAAAGGCACACAATACAAATTGTCAAAGAACAAAGAAATATAGGGCCTAGGTACCTGGAAGGGGAGAAAGGGGGAAAGCACAATAGCCCCTTTCCACTGCAAAAAGAGTTTTCCCTTGTTAGTTCATTTACCCCAAATCACCAAAGCTGGGACTTGAACTTGGATCTCCCACATGGTAGGCAGAAACACTGTCACACAGCCACCATATGGTACTGTTACAAGCTGTTAGGATTTTGACCTTCCTGGAGCCCCAGCTTCACATCAAGCTGCCTGGTCTCTGATTGGAGGAACTGGAAGCCAAGCTGGGAACCCCTCAGGTCGCTGCTCAGATCCTTGCTGAAGCGGGAAGCCTCTCCTGCTGGCCACAGCCTCTCGTAGGGGATCCTGGAACCCAGCAGGAAGCCTCTCCTACCAGCCACATGCCGCGCTGCTGAGGGCCCAACTGCTGTCTGTAGGTCCTGTTCCTTCAGGCTCTTCTGGGGCAACTGCTTCCACCCCACTGGCTCAGCTCTTTAAAGCTCCTTCCTCATAGTCCCTCACTGGTCTCCTCCCTGAGTCAGCCGCGCTGCCCCTTTTATCCCCCGCCAGCTGACCCAAGGGGCCAATCAGGGGACATGAGGGGTGAGTCTCTGGGGCCTGATTGGTGAGGAAAGGGAATCCCAAGTCCTCCAATCATCTTTTGCCCTTTCAAAACCCCTGGGCTAAGTCACTGCCAGCTAGCCCATCACACTAGCAATTCTTATATTAATAATTCTCCTGCTAGAAGAAGAGATACCAGAATCAACTATTGAGAAATACAGTATCAATGTAGTAACATTCTAGAGTCTTAAATGAAGTTTCTGAGCCATTAAAAACATGGAATTTCTGATTATAACATAGAATTGGAGTATGGCAATATGGGACTTAGCTGTTATTTAAAAAAAGGTAGAAGTAATCTGAGAAATTGCAAGCCAGAGAAACTTTCATCACCATGATAAAATCAGTTATTCATGACCCCTATAAAACACAAGCAATGGACCTTCCAGTGCTACATGTGGATTACAGTGACATCAAATGTCTGTATATTTGGTTGTTAACAGATGGTTCCCAAGGATAAGAATTCATGCATTAGACCAGTCTTGTTTCAACAGTATTTCAATGATTTCAAAGGTCTTTGTGGCAGAACGTGCGTGTAGCAAGTAAGATAACACCGTTCAAGGCAGTACTGATGACAACTCTGTTAGGGGGAGCAAAAATGGGATTGTTATAAACATCTGAAGAGAATTAATTAGACTGCTTTCAATGCCAAAACTGATGGAAATGCTTCATGTCCATTGGTACAGTTATATTACAAATAAGGAGGTACTTTGATGATCCCAGCAGGTTGCAGTCTTATGCCAGCTGAGAGTAAAAGCAGCTGCAGTGGTAGGATCATATTCAACATACAGAATGTACACACCTCGACAAGGTCTACTGAATTTAGTCAAAGGAAACAGAGCATAAGGATGGCCATGACTGAAGTTGTAAAAATCAATCCTCAGACATTTTAGGAGCTTAAACCCTTCTTCCTGACTATTTATACTTCATGACCAAGTAGACATATGCTTGCTTGCTTCAATACCAAGATGATTGATAGAAACCATAATCAAAAGATATTATACAAAGTGTTTAGATGAACACAATATGTTATGAACAATTTGGCACAAATTCTGGAACTGCAGTTAATGGTGCTCTAATTTAAAACTCTTTAAGCATGTCAACAGAATGGAGGATAAAAAAGAATCATGTGATATAACAATTTTAGACTTTGTGCAGATGAAAAGTAGCTGATTTATACAACTCAATAATTCTGTGTGAGTTTATGAACTCCTATGCTCTTAACACTTGCCATATTAAATCTGGCCAACGTTCACCTTATCTAATACTCACTGAAGCCAGAGCTGGCATTAGTCTCTGCACAACTGCCCTGGCTGATCATTATAAAACTGGCACTGCTATGGTTTATATACCTTAAAAAAGTCTGCCTTGTGTGCAACTAGTTACCATGCCAATACCCAGCTCCCTTACCTGTTTCCTTCCCACCTAGTCTTTCCTCTCTTATAAAAGGGCAGTAGCAATTTTACTTTAGAAGGGGCAATCTGCTGATACAACTCAGCAAAGTATTGAAAGAAATTAAAAAACACCACAATATGGGTAAAAATGGGCTGGTGAACCAATAGTATTAAAAGCAGCAGTAATAACAGAAAGATATGCTAGTTGTGTTCTCTGAGGAAAAAGTCAGAGTGAAAGATTCTGACAAGCTGTAGAGAATGTCATCATAACTATAGATTAACCAGCTGAGGACCCATCATAGTACAGGGTGTAATCAATAAATCATATGCCAGTTGCGGTTATCCTGCACGTCAAGTCATATTTGCCTTTTCAGGGTTCAGACTACTACAAAGAACTTGTTTTTCTCTTGTTGAGACAGAAAGATATGACAGAGATCATTTCAAAGAAGGTATTTTCAACTCACATCAATGAAGAGAAAATCAAATGATCACCATCTGCATCAAAAGAAGGAAATAGAAGATATAATTTGTTTGTGACTTAGAAGAGGCATCCCTTATATAAGAAGATATATTGTTATCTGGCTACATAAACAGGGGGTTATATTATAATTATGTTTAATTTACTTGTTCATGTAATCTGGGAACAGCTAGCAGAAAAAAAGATATTTTGTAAACAAGAGTTATTTGGTACATCTCTCTGACATAATATCACTAAATTACACCAGGATCAATTTGGCAAAGAATGGCAAATTGTGTGTATTAGCTCTTCTGTTGGTTAAGCATGAAAAATCCCACAGAATATATAGGGATCATAGAAGTTTTAGTAGTTTGATGAGACCATATCTTAGTTTGACTAATATTTTTGGCAACACTGACTTCATTGGAACCAAGATTCACCTCTTGTTTACACTGATCTTATTCAGATGCATAACACAAATATTAAGACTATCACATGCACATTAGAATTGCATCTTAACTTTTGCTTAACCCATCTTCTATTAACAACCCTTTTTATTTTTGTGAGATTTCCTGTATGTGTGGAAAGAGAGGAGTTAGATCTAAGCTGAAATATGGTATGCACAGCTTTAACAGGACCTAGTGCAAAATAATTCCAATGCCATCAGAAAGTGCATTCTCTTTCCACCCCTATATCTCATTTAATGGTTTCACAAGATAAAATATTTGCATGCCTGTGAGTGGTTCAGCTGCCCTTTCAGTTTATTACAGACCTCTGTGAAATGCATCACCATTATTAAATCAGCCAAATCATTGTTAATGCTGAAGCAGAAACAAAGCTGTAAGAGTAAACATGCTTCAGAAATTGTACTTGATTATTGTTTTTGTTTGTAAAATGGCTAGGATTGTGGGAACATTGACAGGCTCTAAAAGGGCAATTTAATTTTTTTTTTTTTAAATCAGATGAAATAGTTGCTGTTTTTAGTCAATTGCCAGCTTCCTTTTTCTGTGGCATACAAAAAACAAATTATATTTTCAATAATGAGCCAATTCCAATTAAGGTTATTACCATGGGATAAGAGTAGAATACCTATCAGCAATTAGGTCTCCACTGTGTGTTTATAACACTCTAAGGGTGTAAATATTTTATAATAACCACAACCTTTATGCATTATTATCACTTAATTTAATATAGTTACATTATTATGTTCCTGTGCTCTTCTGGGGGTAGGTAAGATAAAATTATTAAAAATAATTTCCAGTGCTGAAATGGACTCTCTCCTGCCAGGAAATTGAGGTAAACAACCTCCACCTCTCTTCTCATCTTCGGGACAAATTTTAGTGCACTCAACATCAAAAATTACACCAAGGAAATCATCAGAGTTTGAACTTCTGAGTTTGATGATGAGCGTAAATACAAAGGCAAACCCAGGAGAGTTTATGAAATAACACTTTGGGCCAAGTTCTGCCTCCAATGTGCAGTTTTGTTGAGGTTACACAGATGTAACTTAGCACAGTGTTTTGGTCCTTTGTGTAATCATTTTTAGTACTTTTTCCCCCCAACAACAATTTTTGTTGAACTGAACTCTGGATGATGTGTCCTGTACTTTCTAAAATGACCTTTATTTATGACCTACCAATAAAAATGCTAAGAAGCATTTGAGCATATAGAAAAAGGATATCACTAGGCAGCAATTTAGACACAATCATGCAAGCCTAGGATTTGTAATAGAAATAAGATATCGTGTCCTCTTCTATTGACATCAGTGTGTTCTCAGAATCTCTGAATCAATGACAATATAACCCAGAATGTGTACAGGACATCCTTGACCACAGGTTATTTTCACTGATAGCATTAGGTGCATTATGCCAAAAGTCTGATTGTTCCTTTCCCTTTCATTGCATTTTCCCATAAGACCATTACAACCATAAATAATTATTCATTTTAGGTTGATGATATGGAAGCACATGTACTGCAGGAGTGTGTGACCACGGCACCTAGTAAAGTGTTCTTCTAGAATTTCAAATATTTTTTTGTGAAGAATATTTCTCTTGCCCCTAGATCATTCAGAAACCTTCAAAAATGTGAACCCTTTTTAAAACACCCATTATATCTGGCTGAGTCATAAGAAAAGGCTATGACAGGTACAAACCCATTCCTCTCAGAGGGTAGAAAACTCTGAAAACTAAAGATAACAGTTGAAATGCCAACTTTGATAATTATTTCATAGCTAGTCATTTTAGCAGAAACTTCTAGCCAATACATTTATGGTTTGGTCCCAGACTTCCTCTTATACCAAAGTCTCAAATGACTCCTACCCAGCTGCCAGAATTAAAATTTCCTTCAAGAGATTTCAGTGATTCAGTTAGGCATTGTCAAAACAAACATCTACGGTATTTTCACAACTGGAACTGTGGGGCATCACAAAATTAATTGAATTCCAGATTATATGGAATATTGGTATTATTTAACATTAAACATTAATGGGGCAAAGCCCACTTGTACTGATTGTATTGCTCAATCTCATATTTAACTAAATAAAAACTTTATTTTTTCTATGTGGCAGAAGCTGCTTCTAAAGTTCCAGAATTCCCACTGCACATAATCCAGGGATCTGTGCACATAATTAAATTCTAGCTTACTGCCAGGCCTTGTGTGAAAGCCAGCTGAAAAGCTGAAGTGTTTTTATGCAGAGATACAGTTGTTGAGTTGTGATATGGTATACAATGCCTTTCCAAGGTTGGCAGGGAGGTGTTTACCAGTGTTAAATGACTGTCCTTTGCAGAAAGAACAAATTTTGCCTGGCCTGAATACAGAGGTTTGCAGATGGGGCAAATTGTGTTGGTTGTGAGGAATTAAATCCCTGCCACCAACACCACATTGGAATAGAGACATGCTGTGAAGAACTGGGGGGAAAATCTAGCAATAAATAAATGTTAAGTATCTGTAAAAGCACAGAACCACAGGGATTGTCTCTGCTAGCCTCCCCAGAATTTAGTTGAAGCTTGCCACACCAGGACATATATGGCTCAAATGTGCAACAAGCAAGGTGTCAGTTCCTCCTTTTTCTCCATTGGTTCACACATTTGATATGCAGCTGACAAGTGGTTTTGCCCCTCTAAGTACATTTGCTGAAGTAACATTTCTGTTTTAGCATGTGAGCTAGAAGAGAAAACCATGTTTCATTTTCAGTGACAAAACCAAGGAACAGATGCATTTAATGCTCGCAGCTCCATTTCGGAGAGTAAGATTAACCAGCTACCTGACAGCCAGTTTGTCTTTGATCTCCACTCCTCATTAAAATTTTAGCATTAGTTTGCTGCCAACAGTAAAGCCTTACTTAAATATGCAGGAGATAAGTGATATATGGCAGAGCTAAAACTAATAATTCCTCAAAGAAATTTTAAAAGAAGCTAGAAGCCTATAGGGTGATGATAAAGCCATCTGATCTAATCACATTTCACTTCCCTGAACTGGTCCTGCTTTTTGATTACTCAAACCATCTCTGAAGGAGAAAACCAATCAATCCACAAACAGTTTTAGAGAAAGCTAGAGTTATTTTTAGATTGCACTTTGTGGCAAAACATATAAAGTGTGTTCTGTGTTAGTAAAGCACTCTGGAAATATGGCATTAGAATCCATTCCTAGCTGTGTTTTGCTTTTAATCAGTTGAAAGTTCATAGTTGACAAGAGAAGGAAAATAATGATCAAAGGAAATTGTTGAAAACTGCAAGGGAGGCCTCCTTAAAAATTGGTTGAAGGACAATACTTTAAAGAAGGAACAGCAAACTTTTGCAAAGAGGTT
Organism: Alligator mississippiensis; assembly: GCF_030867095.1. NCBI lineage: Eukaryota > Metazoa > Chordata > Crocodylia > Alligatoridae > Alligator > Alligator mississippiensis. Next base: position 318,684,377 of record NC_081824.1, read on the forward strand.
AACTGTAATCCCAACAGGATACCTTCAAGGCAAGGAAATCACCTTGTGGGTGACAGGATATGGGTAAAGAATAAAGGATATCACTCTGTAAACCTTTTTGGTGAAAAAGGATCATAGGTAAGGTAGATATGGCACCTGCCTGGAGGTGGTAGGTGATTACAGGGGCTGATCACAGGTATGTCACCTACCTGGAGGCTGCAGCTGTGTGGATCTGATTCTTTGTCATTTTATCTGTCTGCTCAGAGCAAGACTTATCATGGGTTGAGGGGCATAAAAAATGGCTTTTGTTTACATTTAAAATCATTTTTAAATAATCCAAGTAACAGAAATATAAAAAACAAAAGAAAAAAATCAGGTTTATCAGTCAGGTTTATCAGTCTTATTGTCACAAGAGACAATAAGAGTGAGAAAAAATGGAATGAGTCTGGCATCTTTGCCACAGTGAGGCAGTAATAGTGTGATGAAGTAACAGATAAGGTTGAAGATGCAGGTCAAGCTGAACTTGATACAAACTAGTGACAAATCTGCTTCTACTATTTAATTAATCATAATACCTGTATATTAATTCTATTATATATGTGTGTGTATGTGTATATATGGGGGCGGGGGGGCAGAAAATAGGGCAGGGTAGCCCCTTAGAAACTAATGCAGAGATGCATAAGATTTCATAGGCAAAAACCTACTTCTTCAGATGTTATGAAAGGACTGTAGCTATTCTAGGACCTTTCAGAGCATTTAACGAAGTGGGATTTTGCCTACAAAAGTATAACAGGGTAGTCTGGCCCTTTAAGATGGAGCAGGCAACCTTGTTGTAGAAGTCCAGCTGCAAGTGGTTCACACTAACAGTTAAAACCCCAAATGACAGAGCAGGGAGTGGTGAGCAGCAGGAAGGAGCAGTTTGCAGCCAGGAGGTAGACTGGAACCCAGTTAAGCTCACTTCCAGGAAGGAAGCCAAGCTAGGTTACTGAACCAGGGCTAAAGGGCCTCTTCTACCACCCAGAGAAGGGTTAAAAGTTTTATATGTTTATTTGTTCGGTGCAAAATCTGAGTTTGCGTTTAAAGGACTGGTTCAGGAGCTCCCAAGGATGCAACGCCAGCCTGCAAGGCAGCAGGCACACCAACCCATCTACAGAAAGTTCATGCCTCTCTGAACTACTTAATCTCTAAGGTGCCACCTTGACCTACTTTCTACCTGAGTTCAGACTCACATGGCTAACAACTTCTCTATATATGTGTGTGCCTGCACACACACGTATTTATATATTATATTTATATACTATGTATGTATATAATATTTATGCTATATATTTATATAGTATAATATATACCTATAGATAGATAAAGGATGGATGTATTTTTACACACTTGGTTTGCACTTTCCCACTTGACTTAAACATTTGTGTCTATTGTTTTCTAAAGGACAGGTCCATGGCAACCTAACTCTCAGAGTGAACTTCCACCACCTCATCAGTTTAAATCAAAGAAGGGGTTTTTGTCCCTTTTGGAAAAGCATCCTTCCAGCACATTCCTATGTACATGTCCTTCTAGAACTGATAAATGTGGTAAACCAATTCACATATCTAAATATATTCCTAAGAGCATCACTTCATTATTTTACAATTACACAAAAGATGGTTCTAAAACTGTTCAGGTAACTTTGTTAGAAGCATACTTTTTTGAAAAGGGACCAATTAGTTGAATTTTATCCCACTCTGTCATAAACAACAGCACAATAAATCTGCTGCCTCCTAATAATAAAGCAGACTTTACAGGAAGCTACAACAGCAGCATTAGTCCCTTTCTCAATAGACTAAGAAGAATGTAATGTTCTCATCCATACAGCAATATAGACTTGCTAAATAAATGGATGTCAGAGGTGAAGGCTGCAAGTATAGCATGTCTGCTACTCAATTAAATGTTGTAATAGCCCTTATTTTTTAAGCAAGGTTCACATTTTTTAAAAGTCAGGTTTAAAACAATTGTGATCCCTTTGATGTTCTGACAATTATTGTTCTATTCATGCTAAACATAAAAGAAAAATTGTCAGGATCACTTAATGATTCTCATATAATCTGTGTGGTCAAAATAAACAACTACTGTGAATAAAAGCCTGTTTTCTGAAACAGAGATCTGAGACGATGCCATTCTATCTCCTATGAAATATTATTATTAAGGAGTTCTATTAGAACCAGGGTGCAATCTGCAATTGATGAATTTATTCAGCTATAGAGGTTAGGGACAAGGAAAAATAAAAAAAATGTAATGCCTCTAGTACAGTGGTTCTCAACCTTTCTAGATTCAAGGCACGCCTTGCTAGACCCAAAGTACCCCTTGTTAGACTCAAGGCACCCCTTGGAAAATACCAACTGTTACTTTTCACTCATTTTGTGAGTAGGACAAAATAGAGCAATTTTTATGTTGCCAAGACCTCAGAAAAATCAAAAAAGGTCAGATTGTTTTTAACACTATGGGTTTCTGTTTTAAATCTCTGGATTTATCTTGTGAATCATGTTTGCATTCTTAACAGTGCTAACATTATCTGGCACCCCTGTGTCACCCTTGAAAGGATCTCAAGGCACCCAAGGTGGCATGGCATCCTGGTTGAGATTCACTGCTCTAGTATATATAGGTAGTTTGTGTAGGAATAAATATTTCACCCTAGAAGTTGGATGACAGTTGATATTTCAGATCTGTTTTCTCTAAAATGAGGCATAATAAAAAAGAGTGTTGTTGTTTGCAGCTCATGGACTTTTCAAGAGTGTGAAGTCCAACCATAAAAATAGTGATGGGACAGTCATTCCACTGTGACATGAACTAATGAAAGAGAAAAACTGAAGGTGTATGGCAATAAAAAGACCCCATTTCCTAGTTGCAGCAGGACTTGGTAAGTGAAGCCAATCTATTTTGATGGAGTTCGAATACAGTATGTCCAAAATGTCAATCTGTGGAAAGGAGAAAGAGAAGTTCTCAGAAGAAAAAGAAGTGTAGACAGAGTAGGGTGGAGGGAAGGAGGAAAATTGAGGCCAAGGAGGAAAATTGTGCCAAGAGTTTAAAAATAAAAAAAGAACTGCACACTTTAACAAGACAGGGAAGTTACCAGTAAAAACTCCATCTGAATGCAGCAGCAAGGTAAGAATAGCTGATTTAGCACTGAGCAAGTGCTGCTATGGCATCGCTGAAGATACAAAATGATAAAAAAATTCACTGTAACTAAAGTTAGAACAGAAACTACAGGTCATGCTGGTGACTATGTGACACAGCTAGAAAGTGCTAAAGGGTCATGAAAAAAATGTACCATTACACAGCATGATGCAGTTAGAGACAAAAGCATATACACTGTGGATTTACTTATAACTCTCAACTGCATACTCCCATTAAAAGATGAAAGTCTGTTTCACATTCTTATTTCATGGTCAGCATTCTGTTATACCAACACAGACGTCATTAAAGGAGAGTCTGAACATCCCTCAATCACCTCAATTTAGGCACCTGAAATAGGGCATTATTACAGGCAATGTCCACATTATGCAACAGAGTAACTGACAGATGTAATGATTTGGGGAAATTTATTCATACAATTTATGAATTCTGATTGATGTTCAGGCATTGTTACTATGAAAAAAATGCTACATCATAGCATGCTTAAGTTTTAGAGTAACTTCCTCCTAGATTGGGGGCACTAGTCAGTTGCATTTAATGGTCATCTCTTGAAACAGGAATCTCTTGAGACTGGTTTCCACCTACAAAAGCAAATTTTCTCTTACTTGTCTTTAGGAGACTTGATTTTGGAAGAAGAAGAAGAAAACTACCAAAGGTAAAACAAAGAAGTCACATGTAGGAACGTAAACCAGGAAAGAGTAACACGGGAACCTTTGAACAGAAGAGAGGAATAGATGGGCATTTTTATCAGCAGACCCAGTTTAACTTTGGGATAATCACCCCTCAAGGAAAGAAAACTAAGCCAAAAGACTTCATAGTTCAGAAAGCAAACCATGAGCTGCAGGAGAAGGACTATGGAAAATCCCAGCCCAATGGACATCATTATCAACTTGGTGATGAAGATGAGCCAAAGAAATGGTGTGGAATTTATTATTTTGTCTAGCTTTCTTTCCTACTCAGGCCACTAAGTAAAGATCAAGAGAGTCAGAATCCTGTTCAGAGTCTCATCCATCACATATCCTTGAGGAGATAAATGATAAAATCCTAGAACACACATAGCTAGAGTTCACAGAGAGGGTGTGTTTAAATTACTGGGGCATGTTGATGATCAACACTGGTCCTCGAGGTCATGACGGGGTAACAAACAGATAAACTGTACTTAGGAAATAAGTCAAGGGAAGAAAAAGTCTTGCAACCTGTCACCCAGTCCTGAGCCTGTGACCCTAAGGCTTATGAACCAAGCACGGGCTACTAAGCCCTACACCAAACCAACACTCATGACAAAAAGCAGAGTGGCAAGGAAAGGACCCCCACTGGCCTCTGCTTGGCCTGAGGCTCCTGGCCCCTAATTGGACCCTTCCACCTATATAAGCCTTCCTGTTTCCTAAGGAAGCTGTCCAGACGACAAGGTTCCTATCATCCTTGGACCGCTCTGCTGCTTCCCTGACTTCGCACCCTAACTCTGGATCTGACCACCTTTTGCTGATCCTCCTTGGACTTCAACCTCCACCTCTTCCTTGTGTGTCAGATTTTGGGAATTCAGTTCTCACAGGTGTCTGACCCAGCTTACTCCCTGACCTTGTTCTGTCTAGTGTTTCAGCCCTGGCTCAGGCTCTGGCCCTCTGCCTTTGACCCTGGCTAGTGCTTGGATCTCCACTAACTGCTTGTGCAAATCATCATCCAGACTGCCTACACCTTGATACGTGACTCAACCTAATAAGAGCAAAGGAAGCTTTTAGAGTACATGAGTACAACAAATTGGGATCCAACACAACAGTCCAGTGCATGTCTCAAATGGGATTTTTTCTTAGAAAATGCACCATTATCTACTAGATTTCAGTGTTATGCTGCACAAACATAAGTGGAATTGTTCATTTGAAAAGTTACACACATGCTTAAGTGTTCTGTTGTATTAGAACACTTATATTTCTATATTTCTATTTAACCATTGTCGTTATGGGTGCATTTGGATGAAACAAAATCAAATAAGGATACAACAGTTGTAGATCAAGAAAAAAATCTTGTGTTCTTACAGACTTAAGGTGGCTGGCCACTCACATCTCATGCTTTTGCTGATAGAGTATGTGGACAGTAGGACTATACATTCTTAAAGTTATGCATTGCTTATGTGCTTCACTAAATTAGGATTTTACTGACTAAATCATATAGCTATCATTTAATTACCATGCTTCTGTATACTTAGGAAGAATGCATGAATACATTTGCTAAAGAAGCAATTTCATTCCTGCTTGAAAACTAGTTGTATAAAGTTGATGATAAAGAGTTCTTACCTTTTTCAGAGCAGAAAGAGGAGGGGTATTTGGGGAGGGGAGCAGTTACAGCAGTTATAGCCCTGTCCCACCTGATTCATGGTCAAGGGCCATGAGGAGCAGGGGAGGGTTTTTGGGGGAAAGGGGCTCCCAGGAGCTATGAGGGACTGGAGGGGGATCAGTGAGGGGGGTTTTGGTGAGAGGAGGCCTTGTGAAATAGAGGGATGTAGGGTGAGGAAGGCCAGGGTATTATGGGGATGGGGCATGTGAGAAGCAGATGAGGTTTGCAGATAAGGGATATGGTGGGGGCTGTGGGAGTAAAATGAGGTGTGACCAGGACCCAGGAGTATGTGGTTTGGATGCTCAGAGAGGCAGGAGAGGGCCCCGTGGGGTGTGAGGGGACTAGTGCGGGGTTAGGAGGGCTAGGGCACAAGGGGGACAGGACTGTGCAGGGTGCAGTGGGTTCATTGATGCAGTGAGGGGGCAGGGGGTGCTTGGGTACAATGGGGTGGGGGGGTGGAGCATAGAGGATACATGGGATAACAGGGGGCAGAGTGGAGTCGAGTGGCACTTGAGGTGGCAGGGGCCAGGCTTAAACAGCAGTGGAGGGCACTTTGGGGCTATAGTGGAGCATTTTGGAGGGGGCTCATGGGTTGGAATGCAGGAAGCATGGCCTCATGGCCAGGCTGGGGAATACAACTGTGCTCTCCCAGAACTAGGTACCTGACCCATGCTGCAGCTGGCAGTTAGCACCTCCCCCCCACTGCAAAGCCAGTTATATTTTTTTTTTGCTTAGATCTTATACCAAATAATATAGCCCTTAATCCTAGGCCCTGACCTATTAGAAAGCTTCTAGTTTTCTTTTTCATTGGAAAAAATATGTGTTTTGTGTTATACAATGATGCACATTACCTGCACCCCCTGTTTCTCATGCCAGGGGTTGCCTACCCCTGACATTGAGTATTGAGATAGTTATGTATCAAAGCCATTTTACAAGCCACAAGTGAAGGTGTATCTGGAATGCTTTGTAAATATCCAGTCACCTGCATCCAAGAAAAATTAATTCAAACCAGAATTGGTGCAGAGAAGAGATATTTGGATGATCTGGAAAATGAAAAGCCTATCTTATAAGAGAACACTAAAAAGTCTGCCATGTTTGGTTTAGCAAACTGAAGGCCATGTGGGAATGTAATTGCTTTCTAGAAATCGGTAAGTGAGTAGACACCAGAAAAGGAAAAGAGCTATTTAAAATAGAGAAATCTTTATCACAAAAGGAAATGAGTTTAAACTGGCCATTAATAAATTTAGACCAGGAATTAGAAGATTTCTAACCACTAGGGTGTGTCTACATGTGCATTTGATGCAGGAGCAGTTTACTTGCGAGTAAACTACTCATGAGTAAATGCTCCTGGGCAGGCATCTTCACATGCAGGGACATGGGAGCAGATTTGCTGCTAATGGCAGCAAACTACTCCTGCTTCTTGGGGCCCTGCAGTGGGCCTCTGCCACCACCAGGAGGAGCTGGAGGCTCAGGCCTCAGTTGCCTGTGGCCAGAGACAATCTTGAAAAGCCAGCAACTGCTCCCTACTCCCTGGCCAGCCACATCCCTGGCCAGCAGCAGCATGCAGAGCACATGGCAGCTGTCTCGCCGCAGCTTCTGCCTCCCCACACCATGGCTGCTCTAGCCCCTTCCCATGGCAGAAATGCCTAGCACCCCAGACCTCTGCTGGCCACTGTGCTGGCCCTGCTGGCCCACTGCACCAACTGCTGGCTGGCCCAGGCCACCTGGGTTATGTCTGCTCCCACACACACACCAACCACCTGCATGGCTGCACCGCATCATCCCAGGGCCACTGCCGCCATGCAGCTGCCACCTGGACCCTGTCCTGCTGGCCAGACCCAGGGAGGGATGCCAGCAATGTGCTCCTGGATGCCACCGCTGGGGCTGTCCACACCCTCCTTGGCCTCAAGTCTCACCACATCTTGGCCCCCTGGGCCAGCCAGAACTGGTAGCTGCATATCGTCCAGGCCACCTGGGATGATGAGCAGTGGCTAGAGGCATTCTGCATGACCCAGGCCAACTTCCAGGACCTCTTGGAGCAGCTCTACCTGGACCTGGAGTGACAGGACACCACACCGGCTGGCCATTGCCCAGCTGAAGCTGGCCACACCCACCAGCCTCTGCTACATGGGCCACCTGTTTAGCATGGCAAGTGCCCTCCAGGACATGCTAGGGCACACTGTGCTCCACATGTACGACCCCCTGATTGTGGGGGAGGGTTCCACACCCTGGGATTCCCTCAGTATATTGGGACCCTGGACAGGATCCACATCCCCATCATCTGCCTGCCCCATGGCGACCGCTTCTACTACAGCTGGTGAGGCTTCCACTCCCTCATGTTCCAGGCTGTCATTGACCACCACAGCACTTTCACCAATGTGAGCACCAGCTGGGCGGGCAGTGTTCATGATGCCCACATATTCAGGAACTCCACCCTGCCAGTCCTGGGGCAGAGTGGTCACTTTGTGCCAGGGGTACTGGACCTGTAGCTGGGCACCATGGTAGTGCCACCCCTCTTCATCTGGGACCTCACCTACCCACTCCTACCCTGGTTCATGTGCCCCTACACTGGCCAGCTGGACCCCCACCAGGCCCACTTCAACAGGTGCCTGGGCCAGACGACGCCCTCACGGAGTGCACCTTCAGCCACCCGAAGGGATGTTGGCATACCCTCACTGCCCACCTCAAGTTCACCGAAGCCAACACCCCCCAGGTCATCATCACAACCTGCATTCTGTGTAACATCTGTGAGGCTTGGGAGAAGCTGTTTCTCAAGAACAGGGTGGAGGAGGTACAGTGGGTGGAGGATGCCTGGCAGCAGGAGCACCAGCTGTGGTGGCAACAACTGCAGCAGGCCCCCCACACTGAATCTCTAAGCAAGCTGCACACCTGCCAGTGAGGGCCAGGGCACCAGGTGTGAGAGGCACTGGCTGACCACCTCCTCCTGCACTCCCCACTGTAGCCCACCTGGACACCTGCCCATGAACCCCCCACCCCACCACCCACCCCAGCACCATGCTCACTGCAGAAAGTTCTCAGAAAAAACATTTCATTGCCCTCACAACAAATAGATCCCCCCTCCCCAACAACAGAGTTCCTCCACCACCCATCCTACCCACCAACAATAAAACACCCTCTTCCCCCTGCAAACTATTTGTGTGTGCTCTCTTGAGGTAGGTGACCATGGGGTGGGGCACTGAGGGACAGGTGGCCAGAACTTCGGACTCAGGCTGCTCCCCCATGGGTACACATGTCTCAGCAAGCCCAGTGGGCAGGGGGTTCACCCACTCGTCTTCCAGTGCAAGTGGCTCCCCCTCTGACAGGGCCAGCAGGGCCAGTTCATGGTCCTGGCCCCATTGCAGGCAGCTCCATCTCCACACCCATGCGGAGCTGGAATGAGCAGCAGGGCTGAGCCCAGGTTGGGGGTTGGATGGCAGGGAACCTGGGGTGGGGGCCAATGCAGGGGCTCCTGGCTGGTGGAGGTAGCACTGGGCTGCCCAGGCCTACAAGGGGGTCTGCTACTGGGTGGTGGGCAGCTGCCATGGGCCAGGCAGGACTACAGCCAGGTGCCAGGCATCAGGCAACATGAAGGTGACCACCAGGGCCAGGACAGTGTCCAGCACCCAGCAGTCCTCCTCCATGGCCTCCACTGCTCTGACCACAAGCACAGCCTGCTGCTGCAGGTCCTCCCTGCACTTCCACTCCAGGACCAGGAGCTGTACCCTGAATTCCTGGTCCACTCAGTCCGACACGTCCTTATGGGCAATGTCCTTCACCCACCATGCCCACACATCTGCTAGCCAGTCCTCCACGGCAATCACCAGTCAGTCCAGGAGGAGGGTTCAGTCCTGGGTCTCCCTCCTACAGAGCTGGTGCATCTGCAGGGCCCTAGCTGTAGGTAGAAGTGACCCTGACAGCATATTCTTTCTGCCAGCTGTGGCCTCTTCCCTGCATGCAGGTGCAGGACCTGCAGAGCCATGAGAAAGAAGCTGTTTGAGAGTTTACAACATTTCTGAGATAAGATGCTCTGTGCCAGGAGCCCATGTACTGCCTGGCCTTGGATTGGGGGTCTTGCATGGGTGCCCAGGGACCATGGTAAGTCAGTCAGGCAGGCCCAAGCACAGGCAGCTTCCGGCTAAGCTCCCCATCCCTGCTTGCTCCTCAGGGGCCGGTGGGCTTCTGGGCACTGGCCGCAGGCAGCCTGCTTCTCCACCCCATTCCCAGGCCGAGACAGACCTGGCTCCTGGCAGCACCTGCTGCTGTAGCTCCAGACGCTCCTACCCCCTTCTCTTCCTGCAGGCCAGCCCATCTCCTGTGCTGCCACCAAGCCCATGGCGCACAGGCTCAGGGCACACAGGGTTCCCCAGTGACTGGAACACAGAGTTTCCTGTGCCCCTATCTTCCTCTCTGGGGAGGTGCCCCAGGGCCAGCCCCCTCCCATGGCTGCTCTGCACCTAAAGTGTGCCTCTGCTGCACATGTCCCAGGCACAGTGCAAAGAGCTGTTTGCGCAAACTGAGGGGTGCCCAACCCACTACTCCCTGTGCCTGACCCACTATGCCATGGGCGTACCTGTGCATCTGGCACAGGACCCTGAGCTTTGATGGTGCAGGGGGCTAAGCCCACATTGCCATGCAACCTCCACCATCACCTGGAGGGCTACCTGTGGTTGTGTTACACATCCCTGCCCCACTGTAGCTGAGGAGGACATAGCCACAAGCATTAGCACATTCCTTGGTGTATGAGGCCTGTGCCCACATAGCTATTGGGATGCAGACTGCTCAATACAGTTTTGCACTGTCTCCCACCTCCCTGTGTGCTGTGCTGGGGGAGCCTAGGGCCCAGGGGAGTGCAGCCAGGCTAGGCAGGGAGGGGGAAGAGGGGCAGGGGCAGGGGCAGGGGCAGAGGCAGAGGCAGGGGCAGGGTAGAGGGGGCCCTCTCCCCCATGTGGGGTTTACCATGTGGGCAAGTCTGGCTGGCCAGTGGACTCATCAGTCAGAGAGGCATGGTGTATGGGTGCCTGGGCAGCATCCCCCCTGGGTAGGAGCTGGCACTGCTGGTGGCCAGCGGTGACAAGGCTAGCTGCACCTCGTAGCTGGGGCTAATATCACAAAGCAGTTGGGGCAGGTACTGGCCCAGGTTTCATGAGCTGCTGGTGGAGCCTGGGGGCAGGGAGCTTGGTGGCACAGGCCCAGTGACAAGTCACCATGGGTGCCAGGCCAGATTGGGGGTTCAGCCAGGTCTTCCTTGCTACAGTTCACAGCATGGCTGCAGCCTGGGTCCCAGGGTGTGAGAATGACAGTCAGCTGCTGCATTAAAGGCATGGACTTGCTGGCATTCCCCAGCTGACAGTTGTGATCAGTGATAGCAACCCACTCTGCCCAGAAGGCCTTGACCTTTATGCGGCACTGCTGCACTAACCACTTGTGCCCGTGCTCCCACATCCAGCTTGACAGCCCCACATAGAGTGCCCACCCCTTGCAAGCTGCCACTGCACCTCAGCCTCACCCACAAGGTCACCAGACTCCTCCACAGACCAGCTGTGGCCCTGGGAGGTGGTGTGCATCATCAGTGATGACGCCATCGGGGCTCCTGTGCTGGTTCCATGGGCCTTTGCACAGCTGTCCCTGTGCTGCCGGGCCTGGGCAGCTGCTTGCAGGACCCAGAACAGGGGCACAGCATGGGACTAGCACCTGTGCAGTGAGGTGATGCCCTGCAGCACCTGCAGGGTTGGGCAAGCTGCTAGGGATTGACTGCAGCAAACTGGAGCTGGCCCCAGTGGCCAGGAGCTGCCTGTAGCTGGACCCAGGTGCTGGCAGGCCTGGCAGAAGCCTGCAGCACCCTGAAGGCCTGGAAGGCACAGCCTTGGCAGCTGCACAGCACAGCTACCCTGCAGCCTGTACAGGGGCAGCAGCGGGTGGCAGTCTCCCCAGGCTCCCTGCTCTTGTGCCCCAGGGCTCAAACTGCCTGCAGGCTATTAAGGGCCTGTGACTGGAGCTGCCATGGAGCTGGCCCAGCTCTGGGGCAGGAGAGACTCCCAGTCCTGGGGCCCTGGGGCTGAGCTTAAACTGGCCCCCTAGTGGCAGGTCTAACTAGGAGCAAATTTGATCCTGGTTGGCATCTACACATGCATTACTGTTTAAGAACTATTCACAAATAAATTTGCTACTTGCATTTGCAGGTAGCAAATTTACTCACAAGTAGCAAACTTTACTGCACAGTAAGCATATGCATGTGTAGACATGCATGCTTACTGCACAGTAAGCTGAGCTACTATGCAATAAACCATATCATGTAGAAGCACCCCTAGAGAAGAAAAGAGCTAGAGTAGCCTACCACTAATTAGGGCAGAAAACATCATTACTTTTAATACAGGGCTTTCTTAGTTTATGAAAGGTATTTTATAGTATGGTTGCCTGAAATGACAGAGGATTAGATTCATTAACCAAGGGGGTCCCATTCAGTCCTCTGCCCGAAATGCCAAAGCATGGACTTAAAAGCCTAACTTTAGGCTTCTATTTCTTTAAAATATTTACCCTAAAAAGCAATAAACATAAAAAAAAAAGCTTATGTGGTCAGCATTATAGACATTCATTTACAATTTGAGATAGCAATTGAAAGGCCCAATATATTTGGTAAGAACAGACTGGTAATAGGTATTGTCTACCAGTCTGGTGAAACTGCACTTTTAAAAAAATGTATTTAATTGGAGGACTTTGTTACCAAAAAGATACATAAATTGGAATAATTTTAAGGGAAAAGAAACTGAAATTATAAAAGGACAGGAGAGATGTAATTATCAGTAGGATAAAAAGACTAAATATATAAGAAAAAGTCAAACTAAAGGGTGTATTTGTTGAAGGGTACAGAAAGGAAGGAAAATATGGTAAGATTAATTGATCAAATAATTGAATGGTATATTACCAGATTTGCTCATCACTTTGGGGTGCAGTCATTTATTAGGGGTATGTTTCTGGCGTCTCTGTAATTCTATCAATGTGCTGCCTGTGTTACTTGTGTTTCTATATGGAGCTGTATCTCTCCCTTCTACAAGTCCTCACCCGCAATGGAGCTATCTTGCAGGACTCCGTTACAATGGGACTTCGCCAAACACCAAATCAGAGTGCCCACCAAACACCAAATCCGTCAAAAACATGTATGCGCATACACAAAGACTAATGGGACATGCCTGAGCCAAGCCGAGTTATTCAGCATTAACAGGCTAATACCCTCATATGCCTTGAACTCAGTTCATCAGGGCAACAATAAAATGCAGTCAGACATAAGCACACAGGTTAACAGAGCACATCTGAGTCAAGCTGGGTTATTCAGCATTGACAGGCTGACACCCTCATGTGCCTTGAATTCAGTTCATCCCTTATTTCAGTAGGACAATAATAAATGCAGTTTATTACACACATGCTAACACATACACACAAGATAACAGGTACGGTACATCTGAGCAGGCTGGGTCCAATCAGCACTTTCAACTGATACCCTCATGCACCTCAAAACTCAGCTAGTCCCAGTCCCTTGTCACAATGGTCCTAGTAGTAACTCCCTTGATGAGCAGACCCCACCATAGTTTTGGGCATTACAGGGATCTTTGACTTAGGTAAAAAAAACTGGTGCTACAGAGCAAATGGGGAGGTCAAGGGAAGGAAGAGTAAGTGAGGTTCAGAGAGAGAGTATAGCAACCAGCTTGACCATAAAAGTTATTTATTGCCAGGTATATGAACTTATGAGGATACCAGTAGTAATGGCCATACAAGAGTCAAAAAGAACAGTTACAATATTACTTATACTAATATAACTTATATTACAATATTAGTTTCAATTAGGTATTTGGGGAAGTTTAGCTCAAGTTTGATCAGCAAAAGTCAGGTTTAGAAAGCTGTGCCTGGAGTAAGAGAGTAAAAGTCAGGTTCTTGGAGTCAGACAGACAGACAGACAGTTGCGGTCTCACCACTCAGTGAAGCTTGAACCAGTCAAGGTTCCCAGGTGTTTGTTGGAGCTTGCAAACAGGCAGAGACCCCAGCACGATCAGTGAAGGTATTCCAGGCAGAAAAGGAATGGAACTGGTGCAGCTTTTGTATCCAAGCACCAGGACAGAAACTTGAGCGTGGGTAGGGTTTTTTGTAAAGAACTAACAATGGCTCAAGAGAACACTAGGTTTGTTTAGAGGTAAACAGTGGCTCATATGGTGGATAATAAGAACTGATCACTCCTGGCTATGGGTGGCATTACTCTGAGGGAGTTCACAATACAGACAGGAAGATTCAGTGTTTTGGGTACCAGTAAAGGAGTCATTACTAGAATTGTTCTGATAAATGCTGAGCTGGGTGTGTGCAGACGTGGGTTGATTTGGAGCAGAGACCATCATGCAGTGGTCCCCTGATTCTCTGGTCCCAGAACTCAGTGCTGTCCTTGCCTTGGAAACTCTGTTCTCCATTCTGAATGCTAATGAAGGTGCTTCCTGTCCCATTTCCCACTTAAATGAGTTGCCATCCGGTTCAATCTCCGATGTAAATGAGACCAGGGGAGTTGCTTCACTCTTATCACCCTTGTCTCGAGGGGTTTAAGTGCATCTCCCACTGCATCTTCACCGTCTTTTGTAAGTCCTTCCTCTAATCAGTTCTTGTTCAGTCGGGGTGGGGGGTGGTGGTGAGTCAGACAGGCTGTGTACTGTGTCAGGGTTCCCCAAGAACACAGAGCTGACAGGTAACTGGTATCAACACAAAAGAATGAAAGTCATTATCCAGAATAGTACCTGGAGTTGTAACTAAAAGTGACAGCATCATACTAAGAAAGGGAAAATTAAACTGAACATTAAAGGAAAGTTTCTGACAGTGAGTTGTCTTGGGAATAATTTTCCAAGAGAAGTGGCAGAGAGCCCATCATTTCATATATATATAGAACTAGTTTTTTTCTGATACTCCAGAACAAACATGTATGGAGTATTTCTTTACTGACAAGAAAGCGAATCAGGTGAGCTAAGAGGTTTCACTCATTACTAATTTTTATGATTCTGGTACATGTCCCTGAAGTGCCATACTTTTTATAGGCTACAAGGTAAATTATACCTTTACATTTTATAAGGGTATGACATCATGTGACAAATAATGCTTCAGAAAATGACTAACCAGTTAGTGCACTGGTTAGTAGTTAGAGCATAGCCCGATATTGTCTGCATGCATTTTTGATATAGCCTTCTATATTCACATGAAAGTCATAAAAATGACAAATTATATTATATAGTAATGTATTTGTCTATGCTGCCTTAGAAAAAAATGATCCCTGATAATATTCTTTGGAATTTAAGCTCTTCAGTATTCATGGTAACACTGAATGGACAGCACACATAATCAGCACCAACAATGATCGGCGTCATTCTTGTGACCGATGGAACAAATATATATAACTAAATCCTATTGAAGTTTCTTACTTAAGTTCACAGGAAAGACCAGTGTGGAACAATTTGGGGATTTTTTTTAAACGACAGATTTGGGTATGTTGTTTTTTGGAAGCAGAGTGGTGGTACTTTAAAAGGTCTTTTAAAATGTCTCAAAGTTGAAGTATCCAAAATTCATCACTTAAAACTTTTGAACCAAGTTTCTACTACCAACTGGCGCTTCAAATGGTAGTTCTACTATGGCAGTCAGAGGGCATGTCTACACGTGCAATTAATGTGAAGCAATAACCTCCAGTGCTTATTGTTGCTTCAAAGTGTATTGCTTCCAGGAGTGCCATTTGAATGTTTGCCCAGGACCATAGCACAATGAGCTGGGTCAGAGTGGCCCCAGCTGGCAGGGGGCTCTGTGGGTCAGCCTGCCAGCCTGGAGCTGCTCCCCCTGACTCAATGTGCTGCTGAGGGGCTGGCTGGGGCCAAAGGGTGCCTCAGTCTGGGGCTAGCCAGAAGGCAGCCCCCACACTGAAGCAGTCTTATGCCCCAGCCAGGACCTCCAGTATCTACATGTGCACTGCTGCAGAGTAAAAGACACTCAGGGCACATCTACATATGCAATTAATATGACTGAATATACTCCAGCTCAATTTGAGCCAGAGTAAACTAATCCCAATAATGTCACTGTCTACACATGTGTTTAAGCCCAGTAATTTACTACACTGCTGGATACCATTTGTTTCTGATGGGGCTATCTGGCAGCACAATAAATTAGTCTACTTTAATAAATTAGTCAAAATTGCCATGCATAGGTAGACAGTGACACTTTACTGTGCAGCAAATTAGTCTGTTGAGCAGTAAAACATTTTGTGTAGATGCACCCAGATGTGCTGAGATATGAACCAGTTGCAGCACTAACACAGAGAACAGACCCAGGCTAGATTGCAGAAGAACCAGTTCTGTAATCATCTCACAACTTATTTCTTGTTAGCTAAATAAATAATTTTATCTTAAAATCTAACATACTGAAATAGCATCCCTGAAATATCAGTTTTTGTGAGTTTTATTGTGGGTTGTTAATATTCTTGTGCAGTATTCTGAACTTAGCTAATATTTCACTAGGTCCTGGAAACCAGAAAGAGACCATTTCTGTTTTGTTCAGAGTGACTAACATATAGAAACAAAAAGACAATACAAAAAATGAATATAAATCAGATGTCAAAGTGTATGGGCAAGAAGAATTGAGCAGGCAATATCTATTCCTTAACATGGGACCAAACCCAGACCTGTAGTACAAGCCTGCAACAGATGCTGACACTGTCCAAATAATGGCCTTAGGGACTCTGTACAACTTAAAATGTTAGAACACCAAATTCTGTGAATGGTAGAGCCAATGGCTATCCTTCTTAACTACTTAAATTCAGAACACAATATCAGACTATTATATTGTGTGATATTTGCTTAACCTCTTAGGTTCAAGGTTGCCAACCTGATAAACCTTTTTTTAACTGACAAGCCACACATTTTTACTGACAAACTTTTTTACTAACATTTGTTTTTATTGACATAAGTTTTATATAATGTAAATGTAACTTCTGCCATATCCAAGTTTGGTTGTCAGTAAAAGGTTTACAGATTATTAATTTAAACATCTCTTGGTTTGGCAACCCTGCTTGACTGCAGCAATGATTTTACACTGCTCTACCTCCTGTCCTCCACAGGGTCTCCTACTCACTCCCACAACATGATTCCACCCAAGGCCACCCCGTCTTATCCCAACAGCCCTGACCTCCACTCTGGCACAGACTCCCAAAGAAAGACTGCCTGCCTGTGTGCATCCTAGTAGTGTTACAGGCAGGCAACAGAATCTAGCTGCTGCTGTTTTTGCAGCAACACATGGCTGGGGTCAGGAGGCTCCAGAATCTCCCATGGGCTAGAAAACTATAACAAAACTCCATAAAGGGTACTATACTCCCACTCAGACACCAACTGATGCTGCTCTGTTCCATCTTTCCTTCAACACTTAACTCCAGTTCAGTGACAAGGATCTTCAATCAGTTCCAGGTAGCTTAGTGCTTTTTTTGCAGATTTTATAGACAGGCATTTTTAGCCTGATTATTTATGGACAGTCTATAAACCTATGGGCAGCTGGCAACCCTAGTTATTTTCCAATTCAATACTTATTTCTTTATGACTATCTTCCTGTTTCAACTAACCTCAGGTTGTTTTTATTAGACCAAGGATGTTAGGAAGAACAATTAAAGAGATAGGAAGAATAAAAATGAGAAGAGTCCTAAATTAATGCAACAAAGCTGCAAAAAGACATCTGCCCCTTTTCCCCCTGTTTTCTGAAGTCAGCAAGTTATAACTACTATTGGTATAGCTCCCAAGGATTTAAACATGTGGAGCATGTTGACCTAGTTTATACAATGGCCAGTTATTATTTAGTATGTTAATTTTAACAGCTGATTGTCAGAACCCATTGTTCATATGCCTATAGTACAGTGGAGAAGTCCATACTTTGATACAGAAGGCATAGTCTGTACCTAGAAAAAGTTCCCGCCAAATTTGTAGCTTTCTTTGCAGGGTGCATTTCTCTGCTGCAGAGGAGAGGTGCTCGTTGCAAAGAGTTCCTGCCATTCGTATTATAATTCATACCCCACAATTGGACTGTTCTAAATTATTCACACGTGGCGGCCAGCGATTGGCTTGCTAGCTGTATAAGAGGTTGAAGCAGTTTCCACCCTAGTTGGAGAACTCCACACACACCTCGTGGAGAACTCTGAGTACACTGTGGAGCCTAGCAAACTCCACGCGTGTTTCAGAGCGAACTTAGCGGCCTGATCAACCACTAAGGACTCCCCATCACCGACCCAAGGGGGCCTAGCACACCCCCACCCGAGACGTAAGACGACTGCCGGCTCGAACACCCCGAACACCCTGACACATTTGCAGACCGACCAAAGAAACTCTATAATTTCTGCCCAACTCCTGTACCTTTTTGCAACTGTAACCGAAGCAAGGTTCTGACCTGCACTGTACAAGCAGTGTAAGTAAAGCAATCTATTCGTTAAATCAATACGCTTGAGTACCTGATTCCACTCCAAGCGTCACAAGTACCCGCCCGCCGACTAGGGCTCCTAAAGCCCCGAACCCCGCACTGCGGTTCTCGGCGGCGACAGTGATCTTTTAAAGTCTGACAGGGTGAGGATTCTGAAAACCAGTTGAGTGTTTTATGCCACCAGTTTGCATTCACTGAGGTATATAACTCATCCTCTTATTCCCCAAACTGCATGGCCTCAACAGAGTGATCATTGTAGCAAACTACAAGAATGAAAGGCTCAGAATTATCCCAGCAGTGAAAAGCACTTCTCACTTAACAGTGTAATAGCAATAGCTGAAGCAATCATGGTAGCAATAATTATATTATTGTACCTAGTACTTTTGTATAATTATCTCCAAAACATTGCTCCCTTCCTCCTCTGAATATGACCTCCCATAATCGGTTTTCTCCATTCAGGTCCTCCTCAAATTTTTCCTTGCTCTTCCGTCACCTCGTTCTTTTCAAGGCACGTTAGCAGAAATCTAGTCTAGGAGCAGGATAAGCCAATGCTCAGAGCACAGAGAAACCTAATTCTGCTCTACCACAGAGTTTCTGGGTATAGACATGTCACATAAGCAAAACTTTTCCAACTTGTTCTCCCCACCCCTCCCAGGTCTGGTAACCAAGCAAAGGATCAGAGATCATTTGATGAGGGTCCTTGAAGCTCATGAGGGAAGCCACCCAGAAGATGGGGCTCAATGTTAAAGAAAGGACAACTAGCTATCTCAACAGCTGAAGCAAAACAGGACTGAGCAGGAGGAAGGAAAGATGAAAGAATGCAGCAGTATTCTTGACTAGCTGAACAGACACTGACCAAAATCCCTGAGGCTTCTTGCAGTGATGAGGAAACTGAGGCAGACATTGGTATGTAGGTTTTCTCATTTTCCCATAGATCTGTGCATCTCTTGGGCTGTTCCTGAGTACAGTATTAAATGGTTTAAAGTTCCTTTTCCAAACATTTTGTTTTCAAAGATTATCCTTGCTTAAACACATAGTAGTTTCTGAAAGATTAAACTAGAGTGTCTAAACAAGTGGATATCAACGGACAGTGTGATTAATCATCTTGGAGGAAACATTAGGCCATGTACTTAGGCCTAATGCAGTTGGACTGGGGTCTTATTCCTTGGGTATCAGATAGTCTATGCTTGGGACATCTATCTGAAAAGCAGAGCCAGAGATGCTGTGACAAGGGACAGAGGATCTCAGAGGCAGGCTGGATTCAGGATTTGGATCCAAATAAAGCTGACTAGGACATGGCCAACAGAGGGTGTTCAATCAGGTATGTGATAAATGAGCATTGCAACAGATCCAAAATGAAGTTTCTATTGATGTCTCTAACTTCTGAGTTTTCATTGGTACAAGCATCCCATGACTCAACCAAACAGGGGAAGCAGCACTCATATAATCCTGGGTGCTAAAAGGGAACCTCATTCCCCCTGTGTAAAGTCTGTTGGGATATGTTGCTTCAATAAAGGATGCTTTCTATCATAGACACTCCTAAGGAGTTTTTGATTGTTAAAATATTTAGAAGGTAGGTGGTTTCCATGTTTTGGGAGTCTGCAGAAGGTAAATCGGATACCACATATGTAGCTGGGCAGGCTGCTATAGGAGGCATTTTCAGGCACTCACAAGCATAGCTATTGGCAGCTCTTACACAATCACAGTACAATACTCCATATAAATGCATTAATAAAACATATCCTGATAGAGTTGGTGACTGAGGCATAATTTTAATGTTTTTTAAATATTACAGTAGTGCCCATGCATGAAAGGTATGAAACTAAATGGAGGTTTATCTTTTGAGATGGCTAAATTCATCCTTGTCCTAACCTCACTGATATAAGAGGACATACAGCAGAGATGAGCTTAGCCTATTATGTACAAATGTTTTCCATTATGTTAAAAGGAAATTTACTGAAGTAGGAACAATAAAAGGACATAATCTTAAAAATTAATATACCACATAATATGCTACAGCAAGCATTATAGAAAAAGGAGATGGAAGAAAGAGTTGGGAACTTAAAGTAGTGTCATTCTGACTTGTCTGCTGTAAACGAAAGAAACATCTTAAATCAACATCTGGCTGAGATAAAGTTAGCAAAGCTCCTGAGATCTTTAGGCTCCCCATATAGATCAACTTTGCATTGACTTTCAGCTGTTGTATTTCATGCAGTATTGAAAAGAACAAATTCTACTCTCATTTCAATAGGTACGGGGGGGTGCATCTACACGTGCATTTACTACACAGTAAGTAACACTACTGTTCAGTACAAGCATACGTCTACATGTGCACACCTGTACTGTGCAGTAAATATGGCAACTTATGCCAGCTTGAGGGTTAATTTGATATGTGCGTAATACAGCTATCAAATTTATGCCCGATTAGTTACTGCATGGTAATGCACATGTAGATGCCTTACTGTGCAGTAATGCTGTGTGTGTGGGATAACTTGCAAGTAACTTTAGTCCCAAGTCAGTCCACACACAGCATTAATGTGCCTTAATGCCTGCACATGAAGACACTAGCCTATTCCTTCTTATTGTGTAGTATATTTAAGATGGCATAAATTCACATGTAGACACACCTGGGATCTTGGAAAAAGTGGGATTAGCTCAGTTCCCCAGGATGGACAATCAGGGTAGGATGCCATGACCCCATGAGTGTCTACTGCATTTTATAAAGGATTTTAATCCTCTTTTATATGGTCCTAGTATAACCCAAGAATTACATGAATCTGTAGTTTTGTGCAGGACAGCCATCATTCCAACAATAGAAAGCTGTGACTGCTTACTTTGCAATCATATTTTTCAAACTAGGATATGCCAACATCTGCACCCAAAAATACAGTAACTGACTAAGATGAAATACAGGAAGCTTTGCAAAGTGCTACACACCAAGAGCCAACGAAGTCATATTCATCGGTACTTCATTCATCAAGGACATTTCTGCCATCAAACAGTTGAAACACAATGCTTTAGTTATGAAGTCTATGTCTGCACCATATTTAATAAATTATGTATGTAAAATCATTAGTTACCAAGGTGCCAGAGCCAGGCAAGGCATTTGTTTCTATAAAAGGCATGAGACAGTGATTTAATGATGCAAACTGCATGATTACTTTTTATCATTTGAAAATAAAATGGCTTTTGAGGAGAAGGAATGGAATGCATTTTACACTGCATTAAGGCTTTTCAAGCACAAAGCTACATGAGGTTTCCTTTCAGTACTGAGAGGATTCAGTTGCTGCCCTGAAACAAAAGCAAAACACTTTCATGTTATTTTCCTTTGAGTTCCAAATAGTTTAATTCAGAAAACCCTCCAAGCTATTTAAAATAAGTTTTTTACTAACAAATAGTATAGCTCCAAACAGACACTTAAATCGAGTAAAGGTACTGTGTCCAAGGACAGCTCCCTTGAGCAGCTACACAGATTAGGACCAGCTGCCTCCTAATCTGAAAGTGGTATAGCTGCACCCATGTGTCACTGCCAGCAAGCTAACTGCTTCTGTCACTCAGCAAGGTTAACTAGTCTACCCAAATTTGATGGTTGCAACTACACTGTCTGTGGTTCAGGAGCCAGCCTGTCCTGACCAACGAAGTATAATTGAAGGAGCCACTGTCAGACACAGCAAATTTACTGTGTTGACATGGCCAAAGTAATGTACATTTTGCATGGTTTTCAGAGGCTGAGTCAGAAATCTAAATCAGAAAGACATGAGTTTGGGGCATTAATCCATACATCATGCAGACCATGGCCAGCATATATGCCTCATGGGAGGAGTACTTGTTGGAAGAGGATTCCTTGGAAGTCTCCTCAGCTTTTGTTGACCTCCATCAGTGTAAACTGAGACCTGATAAGAAATGCTGTTAAAGCTATAACAGATCTTTCAGTTTCAATCAAACCAGTGAAATAGGTATACTTGGATTAATTCACATGCCTGGCACCATATGACTTCCACCCCAGGAGCCATTGTGGCAGTGAATTATTATGCTCCTCATAAGGACAATATCATGGATCATCTTCACTCCGTGTTTAACTAGGCAAATGAATCTTTACATTTTACCCAGCTCTGGAGTACCTTGGCACTGGCCTCTACCATATTAGCTCTGCTTTCCATCCAGACCATGCATGCCAGTCTCAGGGCCACAAGTAAAGTAGAGATGCAGGTGACTTCTGTACGGTGTACCCACTCTAAAAAAGCTATCCATCATCATGAGCCTGTTGACTGGGTTCCATCAATGAGGATCAGGCCCTTTCTCTGGCAAGACCAGTTATCTTCTGATAGTGTTCCATGTGTCAGGAAGACCTACTGAAAATCCAGTTGAGTGGTAGAACATTTCAAATGGTCTTCTCTGGTCTGTCTTTGTGATGGTCATTAGCATAAGCAATAGCTGGCTGTTTTAATCTGTTCCATCCCTAGTCTCAAGTGAAATCATCTGAAAACACTTGAAATCTTTCAGCAAAGATTTTTTATTGGTGTGTGAAGTACCAAGTGCCCCATATGGAGAGCAGAGGGTATGGGGGGCCCTGTGAAAGTTACTGTGAAAGCTCAATGACCTCATTGTACCTCTTGTTGTCACTAGATGGTGCTGCAGAGTAGTTTTGATTTGGGTGATAAAAATGTAATCCTTCATAATGGTTTTTGTCATGCTATAAAAAGATACGTGTTATAAGAAGTTGTAAGTATCTTTTAGCTTTTGACTCTATCTCAGGTATAAATGCATGCTTATATTAGGTATAATTGAATTGGAACTTTTTTATGCAATTTGAAGGTAAGTCCCTCAAGATGTTCATAGAAGGGATAAAAACTTTCAGGGTTAAGAGCTGATGTCATGCCTCTAACAGGAAAAAGGATGTATTATTAGCTATAAAGTTTCATAAAGCCTATACAGACAAAGAACCCCATACAGTTCAACTTGACGCATCAGCACATCTTAGAAACATGGGTGACTGGTGTCTCCTGAGTCAGGGGGGCTTTTGCCACCCCCTTCCCCGAGCAGCCGGTCAGCGAATAAGCCAATCGCACCAAATGCGGGGAGCGGGGTATCCTGTGGCCAATTGCGCTGACCCAGAAATGCCAGCGGCATGATCGGCCACAGAAGAAACACCCCCGCCCCCCATCAGTACAATCAGCCATGGAGGGACCATGGGGATCACTTCTTCTGGCACCCCCACTCCCCAGCCGGTGCTCTTGGGATGCACCAGTGCTCTCGCCTGCTCCCCCTCTGTCCATCACCTAAGCAGGGAATGCTGGCTATCAGGGGATGCACCAGCACTCTCAGGTGGTGCACGTGCATTCCCATGAGCCCCCTATGAGTTACCACTGCTTAGAAATGCACTTCAATCAACTGTTCAGGTAATAAAATCCTGCCTCATTGAAATCATTGTGAATTTTATTACTGACATCAGTGGGGCCAGGAAATGTTTCTCTCACTCCGCCCCCATTCCCCACCCCACCAGACCTCCCCCAAGTGTAGACAATGCCTATGAGAGACTACAGGATGCAGAAATGGAAAGATGAAAGAGAACTCAGAATTTGGGAACTGAGAACTGAAACTGTACTGTGCATTAACTGCATATTAAATGAAAGGAGAATAAGGCTCTTATAATTCACCTATAGAAGAATGATGCAGTGCTTAAGCTGTTCCTACTGAAGCCATACCTATTAGAAACCTAATTGGATTTCAGTGGTTCTGAAACTGTAGCCAGAAAGACAGGGAAAAATCCAATGTCAATAAATCTTTAAAGCATGCATAATTGTCATTGTGCATGAAAAATGGTTTCAGTTGGCTATATTAAAATGCAGGTCTTGACTAGCAATGTAACAAAATAAACTATCAAAATGACCATGGAAAAAGAATTCTATTATTCACCAATACAACAGCCATATTAAAAAAGTACTAGTAGTTTGCTATAAATCCAGTCTGCTAAAAGTTTCAGTGAAGCAGATTTGAATGGCAGGAAAAAGTCAAACAATTTGTATATAATCTGGTCCCTAGGAAATAAACTACTAGCAACAGAAAACAATCTCAGCTGTACACCTGTGAGTGCAGCCATGTATTTCCACCTGAATTTCCTGAACTGCCAGAGGAAGTGTGAGTAAAAGCAAGAAGCCTTATATTTAGGAAGTGTATTGTTTGTTTGCTTTTCCTTAAAAACATATCTATAAACTG
The DNA here is from genome assembly GCF_030867095.1 of Alligator mississippiensis. Lineage (NCBI taxonomy): Eukaryota > Metazoa > Chordata > Crocodylia > Alligatoridae > Alligator > Alligator mississippiensis. The sequence goes on from NC_081824.1 coordinate 318,708,545, forward strand.
TGATATTCAACTTTTAAATAAAGTAGAGTATGGTCAGGAACCCTGACTAGAACCTTACTGTATTTGTATATGAATGCTTACATTTATCAAATGTCTTCCAAAGTCTTAAACATTAGGGCTAAGTACAGACATCTGGTGAGGCTAAATTGGGTTCAAAATGGCTGCCCAATTTAAACTTAGTTTGCCCAGTACTGACCTTACACTTACAGACCCAGTCTCAGTGACCAGCAATCAGTCTAAACCTGAAACTGCACAGAAGTTCAATGCACACAAACCAGTCTAAAAATTGCAGAACCTGGTTTAAGATAAACCTGGATCTATGTTGTGTCAGACTTATTTGATTTAGGTCAAGCCCCTGCATGGAACATCTGTCACTTCCCCTGCACAGCCCTGGGACTGGGAAAACCCAGCCACTGGCCCAGCCACAAGCTGCTCTTTTCACATTCCTCACTCCTCCACACTGGGCTATTTTTTGCCTCTCTGACCCCCTGTTTACCCCTGCAACTAGTCATCCCACAAACCGCTTGAGGTGCAGCCTCTTTTATCAGCGTTCGCCACTGTTGGATCCAAGCAAGAAAGTCCTGGTGGGGGGAAGAGCAGATGGGATAAGGGGGTAGTTTCACTGGGGAGGGACTCTACCCCACCCATGTGTCATGCCTATCCCCCCACCCCACCCACAGGTCATGCCTCACCCCATCCCCCAGAAGACCCCCAACCCACCTCCACTAGCTCCTCCATCCTGATTTACCTGATATCAGGCAGCCATTTGGAATCAGTTTAATCTCCCCCTAATGCCCCCAAATGTCTATACTTTGCCTAAAAGTACAGAAGTGTTACTACTCCAGAGAAATGAAGCAACTGTGCCTGCAAATGTACCCTTCCCCTTTTCTGTTTCACAAAACTCTCTCTCAGCTTGCTCCCAACAGACACTGATCACAATTCATATTCAGAAAGGTAAGTTCAGAACGAGTCTTCAAATGATGACTGAAATCTTATAATTTTGGTAACGGCACTACAGTAGTTTCAACAGAAAATGAAATTCTGCTTTTACTAACATTGGAGTTACTTGACTGAACTCAAGACCTAAAGAAATTAAATTCTTTTCAAATACAGTAGAGCAGCATTTGGTTCTGCTATAAATCTGTTACAAAGTGAAGTTCATCACAGATAAAGATCTGGATGCATGAATATAATTTTTGTATAAAGCTGTGTGTCTACAATGATAAGAAGTCTTCAGCCTTCTGTCAGACTTCTTGGTTCAAATTCCCAGTTAAAGTGCTCCAGCTGGGGCTGCTTAATTATCCCAAACTACTGACACTTTCTGTTGTTTACCATTGTGCCCTTTTTAATAAGTTGAGAGAAGTGGCAAACACAGCTGTAGCTGTAAATATGTTTATTTTTCATATTGAAAATATTAACAAGCTCAGGCTTTAGAAATGGCTAAGTTAGCAATACTTCTTATTGTATGACCACTGTTAAAAACCCAGCTGTAAAATTTAGCTTTTATAATAGGCCTTAATGCTAAATTGTTCAAAACTCTTCTTTTTTCTGACTAGACTAGTTATTATTTTGCAATTTGAAGATTTTTGCAATGTTATGCTTTTATATTTGTAAGTACTGTAGGTTTTTAAGAACAAAATTTTGTTCCTTAGCATATAAAGGCATATCTTGACTTTTTCTTGAAAGGAATGCCTGAAGCTTTTGATTGATGTAGGGAGGAATAATTGTCCTTCATTGGGAAACAAATGCAAATCAAGATTGTCAATAAAGTAAACATACACTTTGATACACAACTCACACTGATTGTGTCAGGATTCTAACAAACCACCTGCATCTTCAAGCTCTGCATCTTCATTATATTAAATAGCACTAAGGGGTGAGGGCAGAAGAATGTCAGGTAGTTTGGGGTTCTACTTTATTTTGTAGAATATAATATAGAACTTTCAATCTTTCATCACCAGTGCCTTTCATACCTTCTCTCTCTAAGTATATGAGGGTATGACAGTATCATGTCCCCAGTATGTCCCAGGCAAGATACTCCCACTTGCTATTTTAAACCCAGAAATGCAAGAGTGAGCTCGTGTCTGTCTCCAGCATGCTTGAGAGCAGCTGCAAGCAGCACCCCTGGAACAGCCTCATTGAGGCATTTGGAGTGAAGGAATGGGAAAGTGGGGATGGACATCCGGAGAGCATCCTTCCCAAGACAGGCTAGGGACAAATGTCTTCCTGAGTCTTCATCAGAGGGCAATAAGGAAAATAAAATTATAGTATATTGTTTTACAGAAATCTTGCATAGAGTTCTACATGTCAAATACAAAAGTTGCTATGGAGACCATCTATCTTATCTTCCATTTTTGATTTGACACTATCCCTTCTTTAATAATATTTCTATGTTGTATCTATAACAAAATATCCATTGAAAACTACCTGACATCCATTCATGCCTGTGGTATTTTTTGTAACACTCAATTCAAGACTGAACTCTTAATTTTCTTTAGCATTATTTGTAACACTTTAATTTCCTTTTTTATTTGAGTTTGTGTCTAGGAAATTCCTAGCTGTTATTAACCTTTCAAAGGATGTTTATATATTCCTTAGGGACATGGCTAAGTGTAAATTAACTGATCTAGTTATGTATGTAGGCGCTAACTGGGTCAAAGCCAGAAATATCCATCTTTTAAAAGTAAAGGAATCTACATAAGGCTCTAGTCTTCCAGTTTTTATTTCCCCTATATGGGCAAATCCAGACAAGCACGCGTGTGCCTCTTGCCCCGTCTCAAACCCCTTTGAGATGGGGCAAGAGGCATGTGCGGGAATGAAAAAATGTTCCCTGCAGTGCAAACTTGCAACACGGGGAGAAAATTAGACCCCTGGATATCCAGGGGACAAAAAAAAATGGAGTTAAAAAAAGCTGAGCAGGGCACGGTCCCGGACTGTGCCCTGAGTCAACCGGAGGCTGGGCCCTCCATAGAGACGCTCTGGCTGCCAGAGCATCTCCGTGGTTGGCCCCTCACCCTGGTGCTGTAAGTAAGGGGCTGGTGGGGGCTGGAGGAGCTGGCAGGTGCTGTTTCTTTGGTGGGGGTGGGGTTCTGGGGTTTTTTTCTGTTGTTTTATTTTTTAAGTGATGGTGCCTGGGGTTGGGAGGGCAGCCATGGGGGCCTGGGGGTGCAAATGGGGTGGGGTTGGGTGGGGCAGTCATTGGGCGGTCTGGGGGACTGTGGGGTTGGGGCTTGGTGGGGCAGCAATTAGAGGGGATGCAGCAGCTGGCAGGAGATGGGGCCAGGTGGGGCAGCAATTGGGGGGCTGGGGTGTGGCATGTGGGCCTTGCAGGGGGGGTGGTAGCCCCTGCAGGGGTCATTTGGCCCTTGTTGGGGGGCCATAACCCCTGTGTGGGGCTGTAGCCCCTGTTGGGGGGCTGTAGCTCCTGTGTGGGGCCGTAGCCCCTATTGGGGGGCCGTAGCCCTTGTGGGAGCCATTTGGCCCCTGTTGGGGGGGCCATAGCCCCTGTGTAGGGGCTGTAGCCCTGTGTGGTCATAGCTCCCCAACAGCCAGTGCTTTAACACTGTAGATATATCAGTCAAACATTGTCCAACTGATCACTGTCTCTCTGTCTCACTCCCTCTCTCTCTCTCTGTTTGTAGTGGTCTTTTGTTTTAATTGTGAAGGAACACGGATTTGGGGGTATTTTACAGAGTGACTGGGATTTTTTTATCAGGGATTTTTCAGTTTTCCAATAGGAAACACCATAATTCCTGCTAGGGAGGCCAGTGGCAGGACCCTGCTTGCTCAGAGCTGGCACCTTAGACCCAGCTGGCTGTGGCTGACCTGGCCAGTTGGGGCCAGGAGGACGTGCTTTGACAGTTCAAAGCAGGCCACCACACCTGGAACATCTTCTAGGCAATAGTTGCCCAGGTGGCCAGGCAGGGGGCACACATGGCAGTAGTGCTGCACAGAGGCCAACTCTGCAGCCACAGTCCGCTGGCAGCTAGCCCAGAGAGGCAGATGCCTCACCTGGTCTGGCAGGTGCGCAGCAGGTCACAGCCAGGCAGAAGCTCCCACTGTCAGACTGCTGCAGTGGGTAAAGGGTGCAGGGAACTCTCAGGGCTGCTTTAGCAGTCCAGCTGGCACAAGGGGTAGTGTCCCCAGGTACCAGTTGGCTGGGCCCCAGAAGCTCCTGAGAGTGAGTAGCCATGAGCTACTTGCCAGGGCAACTTTTTGTACTGCTGGGGCCAAGTCAGGGCAGCTTTTTATACTGCTGGGGACAGCACAGGAGCTGGTTCCGGGCTCTAGCTCCCCCTGACTGCAGATCTTAGAGGAGCCAGGCAGGGTTATTTTGCCCCAAGTGGCACAATTTGCTCCAAAACAAAGTGCATGTCCAAGCACGTGCACTGAGGCAAAAAGTCCAGACTCAACTTTGCACTGCTTCTATTTGAGCTGCTGCAAACGCAAGTGGTTGCATGTGTGGATGCGTCTTATCAGGTAGGCCCAACCACAGCTATACCAGGGGCATCATAAGCAGTGCAGCCACACCATGGTCTGCCAGGGGGTGAAGCAACAATTCTAGTGCCCATATTAAGTTGGTGCCCTGCACTGGTGTCTCACTCACCCATCCTAAGTTAGGGTACCGTATCGAAGCGAACTGTTCTGAGCATGGTCGCTGTATTAGTGTGGAAGGAGGTGCTGTGCTGCAGAGGCTGTGACCTGTCTGGAGGATCACCTAGTGAAGAAAGGATGCTCATCCCACACAAAACACACAAATCTGATGGTTGCAGCTCTGGACCTAACTGATACACACGGAGATCTGGGTCCCTGCCTTATGTCCATATGACAGTACTGTTGACCAAAACTGCAATATTGTCAAGAAGATAGCCATAGATAACCCACACAATGCACAGAGAGTAAACAGTATACTTGTTTGGCAACAACTTTATTGATTTGTGCTGCTTACATTTTTCAGTAACAAAATATGATACTCTCTTGGGAGTTTGTTCTAAGCAAAAATAACCACCTGATTTGAGAAAAAATAATTTTAAAGAGCTAAAGTTTTCAGAATTTCATTAGATTACATACTCAGATTCTAGGTATATACCATCCCCATTTGATCAAGTCCCAGAACCTGGATGAATGTGACCATTTGTAACCCTTTTAGGTCATGGAGTCTGACAAAACAGTGTAAATATGATCTGTGAACTTTTGCAGGGGTTTCAGCAAGCAAAGGAATAAGGCAAGTGCTCCAGTTCTTTAAAAAAAAAATCAAGAAGCTATGGCATGTTCCCAGCATATGAAGAGAAGTGAGGAACTGACTAAGAAAAATCTCGTTTTCTCATTTCTTGAGGAAGAAAAATAAAAGAAGATAAACACTAGAATTTGGAGCAGGAAAGACATGAAAAGACATCACACATTCTGCTTGATAAAACACACACACATACACACACACACACACACACTCACACACTCAGTGCTGCCTACAAGTACTGGTCCAGTATGACTTCTTCAGAAATATTTGGAAGGAGATTAAAAAAATAAGCTTCCAACCTAGCTCCATTTTCTCTCAAAGATGTTGTTTGTATTTGAACATTTTATTGTAAAGCTATAAACTGAACATTACTAATATAGTGATTGCTTTAGTTAAACTAAAGCTAACTCATTAAATCAAGAATACAAATTATAACATTAAATTATTTGTTCATGAACTGGTACAAGTCCATTAGTAGTCCAGAGTCTTTAAAAGTCTTTAGAGAAAAAGGAAAAGTAAAATGAAAGGACTACAGATTTTTGCAGAGCTGTTGTTCACTATTGTAGTAATTATCTGTTCTGACAGATGAGTATTATCAACATAAAAGATCTCTGCTCTTGAAAAGTTATATTATCAGAATATGATGGCAGCGTAACCAACATTGTTTTTATTCTTACAAAACAATCTCCCCATTGACTTATAACTCGTATTGACACTCCATTAAGTCACATTTTGGTTATCTCCATATTGTAGCTGCTCAAGTCCATCCGCCTTCCCAGTGATTTGAAGTTTCTAAGACACACTTCTCCTTGTTTTGTTTGCACCAAGGCTGCATTAGATTCATGGAGAGTCTAACATTCATTCCTTATTACTGAGCAAACAATAAGAGAAAGTTGTTAAAAAGCAAAGACAGAAAATACCTGACCTGAATATGAACACATCAGAATACTCTCTCAGAGGCTGTTCATTTGAAATTTTTTCACTTAACCTTCCCTTCCATTTCTTGGAATTGCAATGGAAGAAAACAAGTGTAATCAATTCTCCTTTCAATTCTCTGTCTACAATCGCTAAAAGGGAATGAAGAAAAATCTGTGATGCAAGACTTCATGAAATACAAGTATCTGCAAAAAAACTTCTTTATAGTAGGGCTTTTTTGTACACTGAGCTCACATGTCATTTAGTAATGACTAGTTACCAGTATTGTTAGGCATTTGTGGACCCAATTATCCAATTACTGCAACTGACTGAGCAAACACAATAATTGTACCAGCAATGTATTAATGCACTTTGCATGCATACTTTTAAAGGTCTGGGTTCGTCCATCTAATTCCATGACTTGGTAGGGGATGGCACATTTTGTTTACTACCTGTATTGGTTCCTGACAAGTCTGGTCAGACATTCATTGGGAAAACTATTTGGGCATTTCACTCAGCTGTTCATTGCTCATAATAAAGTTAATACAGAATCTCTGATAATCAGCAACATTGATTCTCTTACCTTTCAGAAACTAATTAAACTTTCTCCTGCAAACTTTGCTGGAATCTCTAATATCAAAGCTTTCATTTGAAATATGATAAATCCAATGCCTTCATTATGTACGAAACCAAAAGGAAAGGAGACAAAGAACACTGAACCTTTCAATTTATCTTAAGAGTAAATGGTAACAATGAAGCTACATCATAAAGCAAAGATCTATATCTAACCTTCAGCAAACTTCAGAGATGTTCATTTTGTTGCTGCTAAATCCTAGTTTTAACCTTGAGAGACATGCATGCCTGTTACATCTATCCATCCCCAACCATGAAAAAAACAATCAGGCAGGTTTTTTTCCTTTTAATATGCAGCTTCATGCACTGGACCTGAGCAGGAACTGAGCAGTCACAGATCAAGTTGCCACCAATCTAACATTCAGATTAATAACAGAGGAAAAACTGCAGAACTGTGCCACTTCTTGCCACCTATTTTCCCTCAATGAGTGGTGATTCTGGCTATAAATTGTTACACTGCAAATAAAATGCAAAAGCCTTGTACAACTGCTCAGTGGCGATACCCAAACTGTGAGTGTGATAAAGCAAAAATAATTGATATTTGGAAAGTATTTGCATAGTAGTTACTATCTAAATATAAGGAACCCGATTCTATTTCACCTATTAGCAGCATGTGGACTTAGGCACCTAGGTACCTAAGTGTGATCCTATTCTACACTGCAATGTCCACCTAGATAATCAATAGGTGGAATAGGATCTGGCCCAAAGTATTTATTGCTACTCCCCTTGCTGGTTTTCTTTTATATCCTGTAACTTTTAAGGCATGTAGTTCTGTCTCTTTTATCTCTCATCTTAAGCTAGCAGTATTAAACTCTAAGGTTAGGTACAGGCATTCAGGGAGGTAAGTAGGAGGTTTCGATCACATTAAAAATGGCCACCTAATTTAACTTAGTTCTTCCAGGTGCAGACCTTACACTTAGATCCCTAATGAGGTCGATCTCAGTAAGAACTGTGCAGAAGTTCCAGATAGGTTAGTTTAGTCAAAAAAATGGCCAAGCCAATCTAAGTGAACTGTAACAAGAAGGTAGTATAAGTTAGATCAGGTCCGGTAAGACAGACCTAACTGAACTTCTGAATATGTTCCCAGTGCAATCCCAGGACTGGGAAAGTTCAGCTGCTGGCCCCAGCCCTGGGGCTATACTTTGCCTACCCCTACTGGCACTGGGTTATTTGTAGCCCCCCAGGACTTCCCTCCACCCCCATGGACCTGCCAACCCCCTATCTCCGAGCCTGCCAAACCCCACAATGCCTCATGCCACTCCCAGTACCAGTTTCACTGGTATTTGCAGGTGCTGGGAACCAACAGAAGTAAGTCAGGGTGGGGGAAGAGGTTGGGGAGAGTTGGGGAGTTTGGTTTGCAGATGGATTGTTCATCTGAGGGTGGAGGAGTCAGGGGGCTAAAAAGAGACCCTGGTTCTGGGGGTAGAGATCCCCTGATCCTGCCACCCTTCCTCCCCATGGAGCCACCAGACCACCTGGATCTGCCTACCCCTCCCCTCACCCCAACTTACTTCAATTAGGCACCTGGGACCAGTGAACACTGGTAAAACCAGCCCCAGGAGCAGTTTGCAGGATCAGGAGCAGTTTGGCAGTACTGATGGGGGCTGCCATGGTGCAGGTGGGGGTTGGTGGGATCAGAGATCCTCTGCAATCTTGCCAACCTCCATGATCCCCACCAACTCCCCCCATGGACCCCACTAGGCCTCCTGATCCCCCCAACCTGCCACTATGAACCCCAGTAGCCCCCATATCCCCTTAAACTCCCCCTGCTAACCCCCCCATCCCAACATGCCTTAGATTGGGTAGCCACTTTTAACATAATCTAACTTCTGCCTAACCTTCCCGAGTGTCTGTACATACTCGAAGAGAGTACGCACATAACAGCATAGCATGTCATCAGAAGGAGAACTACATGGACTATGAATGGGAATCTGTGGTGACTTTGGCTTAGCAAGACCGTATCAGTACAAAATGTGTTTTGTGAAACTGCACCTGGAAATCCAGACCTAGCTGTATACAAATCTATATTTGAATAAATGGTTCTATCTATTCTGTGATCTTTGGTCCATAAAACAAGATCTGCTTTGAATCTAGGATACAGTTTATCTCAGAGGTGGGCAAAATATTGCCTGTGGGCTATATCTGGTCCACTGGCCACTGCAGGGAGCCTGAGGAAAGCTACACCACTCTGTTCTGCCACAGCCAAGAGTGGGCCAGGCTGCACAGTGTGCAGATTCCTCCACCACCCCCCACCATCCATCCTCTGACCCTCTTCCTGTTGGTGCTGCACAGTCCTGGTACTGCAGCTGCCAGCAGCTGGGCCTGCATGGGACAGGGCACAATGCAGCACACCAACTAGCTGTCTTGCCCACCTAGCTGCCTGCTGTGTTGATGAGCTCCTGTCACCACAGCTAGGAGGTGAGTCCACGCCAGCAGTGGGCAAGAGTTCAGCCAGAGATAGCTGCCCCCAGCTTTCCCAGTGCGCCGCGGCAGCAGCAGCTTATTGCAGTGGGCAAGCAGGTGGGCAGGGCAACTGTTTAGCACACTATATCATACCACGTGGCAGCCAGTCAATAGGGAGCGCTTGGGCACCGCCCCACCAGTTTCAAAACAACACACAAAAACTGCGTTAGCTAAATAAATAAAAATAATAGTATTGTTAATTGGAAGTATCCAAAACAGCGTCAGTTGAATTAATAATGTAAACAAAAGTAATTTTTTTTTCCTTGCCTATGTCTGCTAGTAACATAATCAATGATTATGCTTGTCCACTATGCATACAGAACAAAAAGTTGAGTATGCACAGTAAGCCCCTTGGGGCGATCTCCTTACCACCCAAGTGGTGCATGAGCAGTAGAAACACCTGAACAGTTTGAATGGATGGCAATAACCACTTGTTTAAGCAGGCAGCAGGCTGCCTGTACTGACCCCAGCCCAGGTAAAGAGCCGTTACCTAGGAAACCATGGGAAACCCCCAACACTGCCGGAGGGGCAGGAGGAGGGGAAAGGAGAGGGCAAAGGGCGGGGCCTGATGCTCAGTCACCCAAGCCTTGGCTCAGGATCAGTTTCCTTCTGGAGCCTGAAAAGTAAGTGGGGCTTGCAGGGGTTGGGGGGTTGCAGGGCAGGAGGGGAAGTTGGCTGGGGGCTGAGGGAGTGGGGAGGTTTGCAGCCAGCTGGGCACTCCGGCCAGGAGCAGGGGTTTGTAGCCAGGGAGCTGGGAGTTTGCAACTGGGGAGCTGGGGGGTTTGCAGCCGGGGAGCTGGGGGGGTTTAGTTTTGGTAAACATAAAAAATTACATGTTGTGTTTTATAGCATTGTTTTCATAAACAAACAAATATTGAATAAATAAAATAAAATATATAAAGATTTGAAACTGGATGATACAGTGTGATGCTCCACCCACCCCACCTGTCTCAGAGTTCACTAGTTGTGCCTGTATCATACCCCACCCCATGTGGGCCCAGCTGCCAGTGGCCACGGTGCCAGGACTGCACAGAGTCACCAGGAAGCCAAGTTGAGGGGATGGATGCAGGGGGGTGGAGAAGTCCGCACACTGTGCAGCCTGGCCCAGCCTTGGCTGTAGCACAGCAGAGCAGTGTGGGATACAGCCTCCTTCTTCAGGCTCCTAGCAGTGGCCAGTGGGCCAGATAGGAACAATTGGCATTTCTCTGTCCCCACTTTTCTCCATTCCTCAACCATTCACTAAAACTCCTTAAGTGTCCCTACAGCCCAAACTATTGCCCACACCTGGTTTACCTGATACCACAATCCTTAGAACATGTCCAGGGTGGAGAAGGAGAATCAGATAATCATTTCTAGTTTTGCCCCATCTTTACTCCAGAATTTTCACTTTTCATTTCAATGTACTTGGGAGACCAAAGAATTCTCTAAATTTGAAAAGGATTGTATATACTAGACTCAAAACAGAGAGCATACTATTTACTAAATTATATAATTTCCTCTGAACCAGCAGTGTTTTCAACACTTTGTCATATTTACAATCTGTTTAGGTGCAATATTATTAGAAACACCAGTTACATGTCACTTATAAAAGTGAAAAAGAACAACACTACAAACTATAAGCCAAAAATTTCTAACTCCTACTGAACATCATTGTCAAATAATGAAAACAAATTTAGAAAGCTATTTAAAAAAACCCTAATATATTCCTCATGAATCCCAGTAATTTATGAGGAATTAAGATGTTAAAATCTGTAACATGTTAATTGATAAAGATTAAGTATAGTGACAAAGATGCAGTTTACAGTGACTAGAATAATTTATCCTAAGCATTTTAAGCGGAGAATTAAAACCATCTTTCTGTATTTTGCATGAATCTAAATTTTCCACCATCCTTGTTGAGAAAAGTTTTCAAGTCTGAATGAAGAAATATTAATTTTTAATGAAATGCTATATTCCCTTCAGAAATTGAATAAACCATAAATCACTATGGTGAGACTGTAAAGGGCCACAAATAGGAACCCTAATAGACATGGGCTATCCCTGTGCTAGTTTCATCAGGAAGAGAAAGTGTCATTAAACAAGACATTCTTGCAAACCCAATATAATTTTTGTTCTTGAGCCCAAAGACTGGAAAGGAAACAGCTATATTCTGCTAAAGTCACTTACAGGTTGTAATCTGAGGAGTTTTTAAAGACAGGGCAAGTGAGCTCTTGAAGGGGCAAGAGAAGGAAGATTAGACGAGATTAAATTGGTAGAAACAAACTCACATGCTGTCCCTCACTGGGTGTGTGCAAGATTCAGCATTTTGGTCAAGCTTCAAATGTGTGTTTAGTTTTGATTACCTAATTAGCCAACGCAACCCAAAGGACTCTTGTTCTCTTTTGAATGGCTGAGCCCTATATACTAGACATAATGGCCTCTTTAAAAAAAATTAAATGGTTTTCTTCCTTCTGACAAGATTCTAGGACAGCAGTTCCCAGTCTTAGGGTTGTGACCCCATTTGGGGTTGCAACAATAAAAAATGGGGTCCCAAAGACACTTGACAACGTCAACCAATTATACAGGGATCCGAGTTTTCCATTTGCTGCAGAAAAATGAAGATTTTCTCCTTTAAAGAAGAAAAAAGTGAGAAATAGCAGGTTCCCCTTGCAGGCTGGCAAAGTTCCAGCCTGCAAGAAGCTGCTTGGGGCTGTGGGGAGTGGGAGGAGGATGATCAGGCAAGAGAACGCCACATGCACACGCATGTGCATACATTCATGTGGCAGCCAGGCAGTGTGGAGAGCAGTTTATGGAGGGGAAGGATGGGGAGGAGGGTAGATTGAGGCCCCTACGGTGAGGGAGGGAGGAAGGGAGTGGTACAGGACTGGGGCTGAGGGCATTACCCAGACAGGTCAGTGCATGGGGCCTGGGGTCAGGGTGAGAATGCAAGGTCCAGCTGGGGCAGTAGGATGGAGCCACAAGTGGCTCGTCCAGGGAGCAGTGGAGGGGCTGGCTTCCCACTGCTTTATGCACTCCCAGGGAGGGAGGCATGGGGGGGTACATGCCCCCCAAATTTATGCATTGGGCTGCCTGCTTTGGGCTTGGGCCCCCTGCCCTGCTGCCTTCCTCCCAGGGCCTCCGTGGCAGTGAGGTGGGAAAGCTTGGTGCTGCTTCTGGGAGCCCCACACCGGCCGTGCCTGTATGGCAAGGTGCCTCCACCCACTAGAATCTAGTGTAATCTATAGAAAAGGAGAGCTAGGGCTTGGTCATAATTATATTTTAAATCACCATCTTCAGGTTTAATAATGTTATAGCTATTTGAGGCTGAAGGGGAGGTTCATACTGAACTCTTATGCCTTGCAGGTAATAGACTGAAAAGCAAAGTACAAAGAAACAGAAGAACCAGAAAATATTCAATTATTTGTTGCTTAATTTTTGCAAATTTCAGGTAATGCCCTGAAAAAAAAGATAATACAGTATAACCTCATGAATCGGGCATGCTTGGGACCAAATTCCTGCCAGAAATTGAAAATTCCTGATTTTTTAAACCAAAGCAGCGGCTGGTCCCAGAGCAGGGGGGGAGGCGGGGAGGGGGTAGCAGCAGCCAGTCCTGGAGCAGCCTCATAGGATAGTGCATTGTGGCAGCAGCCACACATGCAAGTTCCGCCCCCTCCTCCCTCCGCTGCTCTGGGACCAGCCGCCACTACTCCCTAATCTAGTGTATTTTTAAAAAATGCAGACTTTTGAGAATTCCAGATTTTTTATATCCAGATTTATGAGGTTAAACTGTACTCCACCAAGGATGAAGAGGCTATAAAAGATCTAAAGAGGTAGGAGAGACAATATAGCTAAAGTCATAACAAAGAGGAACTCTTATGAAAGTTGTCTAAAAGGGAATCATGGTATTAGTCATCTCTCTTAACTGGAGATTAAGTCCCTTCATGAAATTGACAGCAACTGTAAAAGTGACTAAAAGCTGATAGTTGTAAACCAAATAAGAAAATAAAGGTCTAGCCATTTTTGTTTCAGAGCCTGTGCCTTCATTGTTAGCATGGCTTAGAGCACATATGAATTTTTCATATAACCCCTATTGTATTGCATATTTGGAGCTCAGAATCTGAGATTAAAAGATGATTTTGAGATTCCTAGTCCAAGGAAAATGTCTTGATTGCAATTAAGAGGTGGGGAAATATGTACAGCCTTTGAATTCTGTTTGAAATTGGAGGCAATCTATGTGTATCTGTGTCAGATTGTCAACTTTATCTTGAACATGAAGTTTGGTTTCCTTCTCCCCTGTCCTTTGCCTCTGTATTAATTTAAAAACTACAGGAGATATCTTTGCAGCTGACAGATGGGTAAAAATAGAGGGCCAATAAGCTCTATTGCCTATTTAAATACAGTACTCTTGGACAGAGATGACTGTTGCTCTGTGTAAATCAGCTTTTCATCTCTGAATCCATGAACAGATCATGTCATGAGGGACAGGGATCACTTGACAAGACTGAGCTGATGGTTAGCTGATAAAGAAACCTGGTCTCCCATCTCCCATTTTAGAGGGAGGGAGAGAGACTAGGTATATAAGAAAGAACTGGTTACGTAGGAAAGTGGCACACCTATTAGAGAAAATCCATGTGGACGAAGAAATCCTAAACTACTTACAGGGCTGAGGTAGGGCCAAAGACAATGTAGAGGAAGTAAAAGAATGCGAAGGCACGGAAGTGCATTTAGAAGTTTAGATAGACAGGCTTACTCTCTCGTGATATGACTGAAGTAAAGAATGATTGGTCTTTGTAATCCTTTTGAGGACTCTGGGAAGCAGGAGGATCAGTGCTGACCTAAGGCAGCTGAGTCATAAGACTTTAACCCCCTGAAAGGGTAATAGAATATTCATACCCAGGAAGAATATCAGAGGGTCAAGAAAGAGGTAATGCTGCAGCCTTTTAAGACCAAAGGAAGCTCATGAGTACATGGACCCTGTGTGATAGAGCCAGTGCTGTAGCAAGGGAGGGGGCAAGCGGGGGGCGACTGCCCCAGGCACCAAAGGCAAGGGGCACCAACGGGCACTGCCCAGCCAGGCCAGGGCACAGGACAGAGCCACAAGTGGCTTGTTTGGGGGGGTGCAGGGATGGCGGGAGGGCAGCTCCCGCCACTGCATGCACTCCCAAGCAAGCATGAAGAGGCGTGTGCCCCCCAGATCTGTCCGCAGGGCAAGGGCAGGCTGCCACTGTGGGCTTTGCCCCAGGCATCAAACTTCCTTGCTATGGTACTGGATAGGAGCCAAACACAGCATCCTGAAATCTAACATTCAGCAAATTAAATACCTAATTTGATTTTAAAAGCTATCTAATATTCAGCAAATCAGTACTTAATAGGGCTGTGCAAAGCTTCGGTCGCTGATTCCAATTTGGCAGAGATTCGGCCTGATCTGGCGGCTGAATCTCTGAATCCGAGTCAAATCAGGAGACCTTTTAATTTCTCCAAATTGAATTGGAACCCTCTGAATCAATTTGGAGAGATATGGAGAGATTCAACAATTCGGACATAGACATAGCTTTAAATGTTTTTTCTACATGCCTCAAGGTACCAGGTGGCTCATCAATGCTGAGACGTAGTGGGGCAGATGGAGCATCCCACAGGAGTGCAGAGGGGTCCCCAGTGCACTTGGCGGCAGACCCAGAAGTGGACTAGAAGCACTTCTGGTCCACTTCTGGATCCGCCACCAAGCACGCGGGGGGCCCCCCATGTTCCTGTGGGATGCTCCATCTGCCCCACCATCTCAGCATTCATGAGCTGCGCCTGGTACCTCAAGCTTCAGAAATAAAGCTGTAACCTCAAAAGGTTTTTATAATTTACTAAAAAAAATACAAAAGAGGGAATTACACAAAATTCAATTCAATTCAATTTTATTCAAATAATAAATTATATGTCATAAAAAATAACATTATAGATAGGTGACAAATGAACTATACATCAAATTAAACACTAAACTAATAACAATAATAAATAAAAAACTTTGTTCACCCAGACTCAAAAGATGACTCTGCATGCCTTTGCTGCTGCAAACTCTGATATTGCTTGTGACAGGTCTATATTTTGAGCCACAGCATTCTTGATAAACAGGATGGCCAGAAAAGTTGGCCTGTTGTCTCCCATGGTCAATCACAAATACGTTGTTATGAGTTTCAACTTTGAGAAGCTCCCTTTGCTGCTCATCACAAATACAGGCATGATTAACAGGAACTTGAGAACTATCTATGGGTTTGGAAAGTTGCCATGAAGTACATTCTTGTAAATAAATTAGACTTTCTTGCAGAACATGACAGTCTGTCGGAATTAGACTTTGGAGATAGATAGCTAAGTTCTTTAAAGAGGTCCGTGCCATTAACATCAGAGATCTCTCTATATGTCTATGTACAATAAAAGTCCTTACAGTGTTTCTTCAAAGCTTCTTCCCACACTTTTGCACATGCTTGCATACCTTAACACATGCTTCCAAGAGTCACAGCCAGTGAAAATTAAAACAAGTGTCCCAGCTCTTGCCCTGCTCCTGCTGCTGCCACCATACTATTCAGGCAGCTAAGGGTATCAATGGCCTGTTAATGGCCTATTGTTCTTTACTTCACAGGTGTTAAAAATCATCTCCCTTAGCTATCTGAATAGTAATACCAGAGCTGCACCATGACAATACCAGAGCTGTACCCGACCCCTGCCTCTGCCTGCAGAGCTGCACCACTCCACTGGCAACCCTCTGACCAGGGCGTCCCAGGTGGTTACTCAACCCTAAGTTTGGCTCTGCCATGCAATCCCAAAACACGATAAGCAAGATCTTTACAAAGGATGGTTAAGTGTAGAATTTTTTGGACAGTGGTGATGGTGTACATTTCCACTGCATGCTCTGCCTTTTGCTCTTGGGATTGTAATGGTGGACCCAACTCTTGCCCCAGTCATCATGTATAAGAGGAAACCCTCACCTTCATCCTGTTTATGTTGCAGAACCTGGGTACATACTTCCACACATTGTTATTTATGCATACCCATCAGTTTCTTTGGCTCCAATAGGCACACATTTTCCAGTAATTCACATGATTGTGCAAACTGGCATAGATGATTTCAGCACTTCTGCGTACTTCCACCACTAGTTCAGGAATGCTCGCTCGCTTATTTGTGCTCAGAGAAGAGTTGACCCTGGCAATGTTGTCTTCCACTGTGGCTGTGTTAAGGCAGCCTACCCTGGGTTCACCTATTGCAGATATGTGGCTGCTTCTGAATTTCTCCACCTATTCATGACCTTCCATTGAGCCATACAGTTCTCACCATGCTGTGCCACAATCCCATGGTAAATTTCACTAAGGGGCATACGTTCAGCCCACAAAAGAACAAGCAGCAGAAAAGCTGTTCTTTGGTGCCTGATGACAGCTGCATGGCCATCTTGTTTACATGCTTGCTAGCATCTCACACATGTTCAGCATGAAACAATAAATGTGTTAGACAATTCCGCCATCAGCATTTCCCACTGCTATGTAGTTTCTCTCTTTGTTGCAGACATATAGTGTGGGCTGACTTTTTGCCATTAGTCTCTGAAACACCATCCTATAAATAACAATAAATATTAAAGATACAGTCTTTCATGACTATGAAATGCTGCAGTATACATCCATTAAATATCCTAAGCTGTATTTATGATTACTCACATTACAGATTTACATATCTTTTCTCTGTCTGTGAATTTGAAAATTAAATATTCCACAGTACAATTAAATACTATACAATAACAGTATACTTCTTGGGGTACAGCCATGGTGAGTAGCCCATAACCAGGGACCCTGCTTTTCTCTGATAAAAAAAAATCCCCAATATTCAAATTTAAAAAGTAACCCAAAATTCACCTTTTCCAATTATTAAAATGAAACACCACTAATATATAGATAGATTATATATATAGTGGTGTTTCATTTTGATCATGAAAAAATGTGGATTTTGGAGTACTTTTTTAAATGTGAAAATTGGGAATTTTTTTTTATCAGAGAAAACCAGGATCCCTGCTCATAAATATTGGTCTCCATATTCTCTGATTCCCCAATGAGTTACACTGTTGAAAATAACTATTTCCCAGTTCCCATACACTGTGTATATATGACCTTCCAGAGACTCCTAAGGAGAACGTGCCTTAGAAGAGCTGCCCTCCTTTCCCCATCACCGTGCACCTTCTGCAGTTCTTGCCATATCTCCCTTCCCTTTGTTTCCAACTGCCTGTTTCCAACATCCTTGGGCCCCAAATCAGAAAAGTACTTGAACACATGTTTGTTAAACAGAATTAATTTAACTTCAAACATACGTTTAAGTGCTTTCCCAAATCAAAGCTTTAATTACTATTTAGAAAATAACCTGCCAAATGAAATTTGTAAGCACTAATAATGGGTAGTGATTCAGAATCTCTGTGGCCAAACTATCATAAAGCGCACCCTATATAGACTAGAGAGAGCATTCTAAATTTTTGCCAATGACAATAGAACTTGCAAGAAAATAAGTTAATTTCTCATTGCTTTTAAGAAAAAAAACTAGGAGTTTATACCTATGTCATCTCCTAATTCTGTGATAGGCATTTACAACACCCAAATCAATCATGCCAAGGAAAATAGTAGCAATACATAGGCAATCTATTGTTTGTCCTTTAAAAACTATTTAATGAATCTTTAGAGTGCTCTGCTCAGCACTTCAAATCAGTAAATGACATTCCATGCATACCATCTTAACTAGGCCCCTGTTATTATAATACATATATTTCATAACCTTATGATACACTATATCTCAGTTTCCCACTTCATCCACTTTACCAAAATGCCCGTTTTCTTTCCCACACAACCTTCTAAACTACCTGCTGTTCCCTGTTTCTTCAATGCACTTAGTGATTCCCAGTGCCCTAAAAAAATCCCTGAGAATATTGAAAACAGTGAAACAAAGTAAAAATAAATGGAGTTTAATACTAAAATAAGTGGTCGTTGTCCTATGTAATGCCATAAAATGCAGCAATGTAGGTAAAATTGCTGCAGAATGTTCAGCTTTTTTACAGAAACCAGGATGTCTTGTTATTAAGTTTAAAGTCCCATGGCCGGAGTGTAATACAAGTCCTTGCCTATGCCTCTTAAAATCTTCCTTCTTCCTCCATCCTTCCTCCCAACCAACTACTTGAGCTATAACCATAATTTATTTTTTCTAGGCCATTAGCAGAGCTTTTACGAAAGATACTTAGCAGAATAAGAGTTTGATTCTTCTCCCATTTAAATCAATTAGCAGAATTCCCATTGATGGGAATGGGAGCAAGAATGAGCTCTAAAGTTCTCGCTCTCTCAAACATAGGCCTGCCTCTCCCTGCCCCCATCCCTTTGTGGTCTCAATATTTATCTTTCACTGGCTAAAATTGTACTCTGTCACTGTTATCAGAAAGAGCATGACTCGGGATCTATTGACTGAACAGAGAATTTGTCTAAGTTAAAATAGAGTAAAGACTTGAGGATTCAGGCCACTGGTGGCAAGCGATCATTTCCCGACAGCATTTCCTCCCCAGACGTCAAGAAATACCAGCATATATAAGTCAGGGCAGCTGTGAAGATGAAGTTCCATCCAGCTGCCAAAAGTAGCATTTCATCCATTATTGTATCTGTCTATTCATTCCATGCTGGACTATATCAGAGATTTTCATATTTTAAATGTAGATGGATAGTATTCCAAATACCAATTTAAAGATCAATCCTGATACCTAAAATGAATTGTAAATGTTTAAAAAGTAGAAAATGACATGATAGGAAATACAAACATCTTACCTTGCGTTCTACTTACTGAGATGATTTTGTTCTAATATAAGACAGATTTTAACCTGTGTAGCAGTGGTGTAGACAAAGCTTTTCAACTGGCAATTCCATGTCGCTGGTGTTGAATAGTTTATTTCTGCACATGAAAAATGTGCTATAGAATGCTGGACTGTGTCCTTCCATAGGCTTTTAAAACTATACTTCAGACTCTCTGTTGTATAATTCTACTGGATAGACCATGAAGTGCCATGGAAACTGTAATTTCACATTAAATTATACAGGCAAGGGCAGATCCACAGAAGCATAGCTGCAACCCTCTGCTGATGACAACAATGCTATCCTCAGCTGACCTCCTACCCCACTTTGGCTATGGAAGGCAGCTGTGCAGGAAACTGGGCTTACTAAGAAACAGCAGCACCAGCACTCCCAATCAGCAGGAAATACAGCAGGGGGGAAGAGTGGCAAGGAGCAGGCAATGTGCACTACTGCTGTTGTCTCTAGCCAAGCCTAGGTCTCTGCACATCAGCTCCTCACAGCCCCAGGTAAAGTAGGGTAGGAATGGCTTTGGGGCTCCCCCTGCCCCCAGATAGGTGGCAGGCAGGTCTTCCCACCTGACCCTTCATTTGTCCCTGCCTGGCCCTGTTGGCCTAGGGTCTCCAGCCACCCATGGGCGACTGGTGCCACCTTAGTCAGGGGAAGCATGTGCCCCCCCCGCGCCCCCAGCGACCAGTCAGCAACTGGGGGGAGGTCCCCCAGCAGCCAATCTCACCAATGGGGGGGGGTCCCTCTGCAGCCAATTGCAAGGTGGCCAATCATTGCAACTGCTTCCAGAAGTGGCTGCAGTGCTCCCACTCCCCCGCTGGTGCTCGCAGGAGGGGTACCAGCACTTCCGCCTGCCTCCCCTGCCCATTGCCTAAGTGGTGAGCACAGCCGGTCAGGGGGCGCACCGGTACTCCTGTGCACCCCCTATGCATTGCCACTGCAGCCACCTCTCATGCGCATCCTCTCTCCCCATAGTCTGAAGGGTACCTCACTTTAGTAGAGCTTGGATCTACTAATGTCTATAGGTTATTATAAAAAAACCTCTTAGCTTTGGGATGGACCTGACTTTCAGCAGTAATGAGTATCTACACCTCCAATTGACTCCAGCTGGAGCTACAGGCACTCAGAACTTTTGGAACTGAATACTTTAGCTCTATTAAACTGTATTGCACTGTTCCATAACTCTATTAGACTGTTCTCTGCCTTCTTGTTTAAGATTTGACCCAAACTTCATTGACATCAGTGAGAAATGTTCTGTAAGCTTCAATAAGCTTTAATAGCACTATCAATTTCTATTTTTAAAGGCCTTTCTTTAAATTATTACTAAAAGAGCAACATTTCAACCTAAAATGCCAGTTTTAAAATTTTGATGAAAACGTGTGACCATTTTTATTAATTTTAACTTTTCACTATTTTAAAAAACTTCCATGACATGGCACCACACATTAAAATGTGGCTCTACCTAAAGATGTCATTGGTACAGTATTTGAGTATTGAGAGATGTTAAAAAAATAAAATAAAAAGGACTATTGTCTAAACCCCAACATTTCTGTTAAGCTAAACTACGTATTGTATAGCATGTGACTTGGAAACAAATGTTTACAGGAAGCTAAGATTTGTTTAATCATACTGTGGGCACAATGAAGAACTTTCAGCATGCTGGTAAAGCAGTTTTATGCCCTTAACTATAATAGAATGTCTGAGAAATTTCACTCATGTATGAAAATGGTATAATTATGAAAAAGACAAATAAATATATTGGTTTGGCAACTTGAGGCTGTTTATCATGCTGAGTAGCTAAGCTCTACAGTCTGAATCACTGAGACATGGCTGTGCTCTAGTAATTTTAATAGCATTTGGAATCTTTGGCACAGAGTCCTGGGCCAGAATCTATAGCAGAGAACCAGCAAAGTAGTCTGAATTTTAAAGCCACTTTTCCTTAAAGAGGAAACCCTTGTCTTGGTGTTCAGAACTATGAAATGAATAAAATGAAATGAAATGAAATTTGATGCATATAGCAGGTCTACAATTTTATTTTATGAGGTTAAAAGTCTTACCAATAGAGAAATGGAGAAAGAGAACATAGTGTTGCCATCTTATTTTTCCGTTCCCAAATCATTCTTCCTGATGCTTGCTGATTACTGGCCCCAACTCTTTTAGGGGCAACTAATGATCTCTAAACTGCTAGAGCAGGTATTCAGAGAAGTACCGTGGCAGTTTAAAAACTTGAGCATAAAAAAAAACTGTCAAAAGATTATCAGGAAGAATGGCCAGAGAAACATAGGAACATAGCAACTGCTACACTGGACTTATAGTCAATCTTGCCCACTACCATGTTCTCAACCACAAGATGCTATTCAGGGCTTATCTCCCTAGCACACCCTTCTTAAAGATCTCATCCCAATCTGTGTTAGTTGGGTATGATGCATGCAGTCTCCTATGGAACCTTAACAGACAGTACAACCCTGTCAATGCCTTTTGGGTTTGCTATCCATTCTCTCTGGAGTTGTTTCAGTGGCTCGGGACAGACATTACACATAAACCAATTTAAGTGATCAAAAATTAATTTAAACCTGTAACAAAACAGAAGTTCAGTGGACATAAACCAGTTTGAAAATGTCTGAAACTAGTTTGAGATATACCTGGTTGAATGTAGTATCAGACTTAACTGATTTGGGCAAACCAATTTATGCAATGTCTGCCCCAGACCCCTTGCTGGTTTAACTTAAACCAGTCCCACAGCATCTCAAATGCTTTGCAGCCCTGAGCAAGGCTCTCTGCTCCAGAGCAGGGCTGGCCCCACCCCTCTGCTCCCTAGCTGGTGCTCCAGCAGAACCTGCAGGCACAGCAGCATCTGCTTGGCTTTCCCCTGCCCCCACCATCCCTGCTCAAGCAGAGATTCCCCCCCACCCCTCTCCCACAGCACAGACCATAGCCAGCATGTGGTAGGCTAACTAATGCTGTGAAGTGTCTGTGTAAGGCAGACAGGACAAAGGCAAACAGGACAGTGTCTGCTTAGGGTTTTTTAGATCTAATCAATGGGTAGCTGGTAATGTCTGTCCATTCCTTCCTTGGAAAAAGTTGTTTAAGAAGGGCTGAACTAATGAGAAAGGCTTTTGTTTTCTTGATGGGGTGATAAATGCTATGTTATCAACTCTATGCTGGCTCCCTTGCTGGTCAGGAGCAGCGAGGGGCAGGGGTATCACTTCCTAATCAAAGTGTTCTGTCAGGGCCTGGCCATGCCCCGCCTCAGCTCAGCATTTGGAAGGGAAGGGAGGGCTGCTCTAGCACCCCACCCCAGCTTCTAGCCTGAGCCACTGTAGGCATGTGCCTTCATTTTCCCAGTTCAAAGAGAATAGCTGCACACTTGCAAACTGGTTCAGCCTAGCCAGGTTAGACTAACCTGCAAAGATTGAATCAATTCAGGCTCAGGCTTTTTGAATGTCTCTCCCTAGCCAGTCTGTTATATCCCCTCAGTTTCTGCAGGGATATGCTTTGAACTGTACTATCCCAATTTCATTCCTGAAATCAATACATAGCTATATAAATCTGTTTGTCTTTGTCACCATTATTAATGGGACCCTACATTGACTTTGGGACTCTGTTATTATGTCCATCTTTAGCATCCTCACCCAATTAGTCTTCACCTGATCTTGAAGCTTCTTAGGGACAGGCCTCCACCTCTTGCGCACCACTTTACCTGAATAAGTTTCTATTCTGTGCACTGTATAGTTGATTAGGCCTATTTCCCTTATAAATACATCAGAGAATTCCTTTACTAAATGCTTGGCTTATTCTTGATATAGGGGTATGTGGCCACTTCAAGGTTTCTAGTTGGCAGTGGAGCAGCCAGCAGGCAGATGCTAGCCTCATCAAGGCTGTCACATGACCCTAGGAAGACCCTGGGATTGGCTGAGGGGATGAAGCAACCTCTATTTTAACCCAGGCCCTCAGAGAGAGAAGCAGCAGTCTGAGCTGAGTAGGTTAGGAGGCAACATCAGGCTGAGCTGCTCCTGAAACATCTTAGAGGTAATGTAAGGAGTGACCTAGAAAACACTACCCAAGACAAAGCAAACAGAATGTTATGTGACGAATGCCCATCTGCAATGATAAGGAGACAGTCTGAGATAAAGGGGGCTTGAAAACAAAAAGGAAAAAACAGGGAACTGGGTTAAAAGGGCTCATTAAAATACTAAAAATCACGCCCCTAGGTGGGGAAAAAGTATGCTAATGAAACATACACGTATGTAAATGAGATACATAGCTAAAACACAGGTATAGAGACATGCTCAGTAAAGAACTTCTTGCGTCACTCCTTACAACCAATCAGCAAACAAATACGCTAGTGAGAACTTGAAAACTCCTGTATAAAAGATGCTTAGTGGTAGTGATCTGGTGTGCTTGTTACGTGAAATTATTCCGCTCGCACCTTTTATTGCTAGCAATAAACCTTCTTTATACTTTCACCCCGGTATCTTCATTGGCCTTTGCATACCGGGCACGATCCCAGACTTGAGCTGGGGCTCAACAGTTTTTGGCGACCCAGATGGGACTCCCTTAGATAAGCTTTGCCAGGACTAACTGACGACCAGACAGCCACTCCTCCGAAGCGAATGTCAGGCGCGCCCCGGGATCTCTTTTCCCGGTGAGACTTTTGCTTCAGGGGGAGCTGGATCGCTGAGGCGGCAGTAGCCTAACGGTGCAACGCCATAGAGTGAAAGTACCAGTAACAGGCACCTGGGTGAGAGGGTAGAAAGGGCATAAGGCCTACCGTCAGTATGCCTGCCTGGGATTATCTCTGTAAGTATTCTGTCTGGCCCGAGTCCAAGACCAGTGATTTTTCCCCTGTGAGGATGAGGACTAAGAACAGATCCCTGGATCCCAGGTAAGTCGGACAGTCAGAACCGGGAAGGTAGCCCTGAGATGGGTACTATTAAATGTACCCCCCTCTCTTGTGTATTGGGACATTGGGCAGAGTTTGGTGGGGATCCTATGACAAAGAAGAAAGCTAAATTCTTTTGTGAAACTGCATGGCCACGCTATAAGCTAGATGATCAAGAACATTGGCCTCCGGAGGGAAGTGTTAATTATAATACCATCTTACAATTGATTTTGTTCTGCCGACCGAATGGTAAATGGGAGGAATTGATGTATGCGCAAGCGTTTCTGTAGAGATAGAAAGGTTTTGGAGGAATATGGATTGGGGGAGGGGGTTAGGATCTGTGAGATGGCAGTGGCTCGACCAGCTGCAAATCCTGTCCTGGAATGTCCGGAGCCGGAGGCTCCCCTCCCTCTGCTGCCTCTACCTTATTCTCTTCCTCTTCCCCCTCCTCCTCCTCATTCGTCTGATTCCTCGTTGGCATCCGCTCTTCCTGCTTCTTCCCCCCCCCCCCCGAGGTGGAGGTTGAGAACACTCCCCGACCCAGGGATCTGGAACAGCACCGACCATGGCTGTCAGGTGCTTGGCAATCTCCAGAATCCCCAACTTCTCCTGATATAACCCCGGGAGGTGGGTGGAGAGTACAGTTAGGAGCAGACTCCGGGGTTAAGGGAAAACATCACAGGGAATCTGATCCTCGCTGTGGGAAGGGAAATGGGGTATTTCCCCTAAGAGAACAAGTGGTACCCGGGCCTCTTGAATATGATGGTGAGCCAACCTACCGTTGAACCTTTGTGCACATTCCTTTCACTACCTTAGATTTGTATAACTGGCGGAACAATACCCCCAGCTTGAGAGAGAATCCTGAAAAGGTACGAAACCTGTTTGAAACAATTTTCAAAACCCATAACCCAACCTGGGCAGATGTTCAGTCTCTTTTAGATGTCCTGTTGACACCAGAGGAAAGGAGAATGGTAGTAAACAAAGCCCGTGAGTATGTGGAAAAGGAAATTACATCAGGGCACCTGCAAGGAAATAGGGACGATCATGTCCCCACCCAGTAGACAGATTGGAAACCAGACCAAGATATGACCTCCATCCGTGCCTATTGAGAATATATCCTCCGAGGATTGAGAGATGCTGTGAAAAAACCTCAGAATCTCAGTAAGGTGTATGAGGTTCGACAGGAGACGAATGAGACCCCGAGTGCCTTCTTGGAAAGAATTTACACTACTTTCAGACACTACACTCGCGAGGACCCGGAGGATGCATCAAACGCTCGCATGGTAAATATGATCTTCATAGGTCAGAGTGCACCGGACATTAGAAAGAAATTGCAGAAGACAGACGGAGCAACAGGTATGCCTATTTCCCAACTAGTAGACATTGCTTACCAAGTATTTATTAACCGAGAAAGTGTTCAGGAAAAGCAACAGGACAAGAAAGAGGAGAGAAAGATGAAAATGCAGGCAGCCCTAGTGGCAGCTGCAATCACGGGAAAACCCAGAAATGAGGGATCCCAGAGACAGCCTCAGAGGCGGGGTCCATTAGAGAAAGATCAGTGTGCCTATTGCAAACAAAAGGGACACTGGAAGCGGGAATGCCCCCATCGGAAAGTAGGTGAAGGTGAAAAGAAAAGAGAGGAGAGCAGTGGACTGTTTGCTTTTGGAAGGGATTCAGATTGAAGGGGACCGGAGGCCCGGGAGGGAAAGATAACCCAGATCCCAGTGTCCCCTGACGAGCCTCTGGTTAAAATGCAACTAGGGGACAGAGATGAATTGGTAGAATTTCTCGTCGATACAGGTGCTGCCCATTCTGTCTTAACTCAAAAACTGAAACCTTTAAGTAAAAAGACTGTGCCGGTGGTAGGGGTCACAGGGAAGGCAGTAACACGACCCTTCCTACAGCCAATGACCTGTAATCTTGGGCAGGCCGAAGTCACCCATCAATTCTTGTACATGCCAGACTGCCCCGTTCCCCTTTTAGGGAGAGACCTCCTCTGTAAACTGCAAGCTACGTTGTCGTTTCAGGATGGGCAAATGTTTTTAACAGTGCCTCCTGAAAAGGGGTGGCATTTGCAGGCTTGCCTTCTCGGCCTTCTCCGAGAGGAAAGTACACCGGATATTCCTCAAACCCTGCTCAATGCTGTTGTTCCATGGGTATGGGCAGGTCACCAACCCGGGAAGGCTAAAAATGCTGACCCTGTAAAGATTCAACTTTTGCCAGGGGCCCAGCCTCCATGTGTGAAACAATATCCAATGCGGATGGAAGCCAGGAAAGGACTGAAGAGTGTGAGCAAGCATTCTGCCAGTTAAAGCAGGCTCTCATTGAAGCACCTGCCTTAGGACTACCGGACATGAGTAAGCCTTTTTCCCTTTTTGTGCATGACTGAAGGGGGGTAGCCGTGGGAGTATTAACACAGAAATTGGGTAGCTGGCAACGACCAGAGGCATATTTTTCTAAACAATTAGACTTTGTGTCATCCGGATGGCCTGCTTGTCTCCGGGCTGTTGCTGCCACCTGTCTGCTAATACAAGAAGCTGAAAAGTTAACCCTAGGCCATGAAATGACTGTATATGTGCCTCACGCAGTGCTTACAGTCCTGGAGCAGAAAGGAGGGAACTGGTTAACCCCGGGACGAATGGCTCGATATCAGGCCATCCTCCTAGATAAGCCTGAAATAAAATTGGCCATTTCTCGTACTGTAAATCCAGCAACACTGTTGCCACCTATGGCTGACACACCAGATCTTGTACATGATTGCCTGCAAACATTGGAAGCTGTTTACTCCTCAAGACCAAACCTGAGAGACAGACCTCTTGAAAAGGCTGAACTGGAGTTCTACACCGATGGCAGCTCGAGTATGGAGAATGGAATTCGAAAGTCCGGATACGCTATCATGACTACACAGAATGTGATAGAAGCAGGACCTTTAAACCCATCTGTTTCAGCTCAAAAGGCTGAACTCATTGCTATGACTCAGGCTTTGCAATTGGCAGCCAACAAAACTGTTAATATTTATACTGACTCTAAATATGTTTTCCTTGTTCTACATGCTCACGGAGCGCTGTGGAAAGAGCGGGGTCTACTTGATGCTAAAGGAGCAGGCATTAAGCATAGCAAGCAAATAAAAGCTCTCCTTAAGGCAGTCTGGGAACCGAAGGAGGTAGCAGTAATGCATTGTAAGGCACATCAGAAAGGGAACGACCCCTCCACAAAATGTAATCGATTTGCTGACACTACAGCAAAGAGAGCAGCTAAAAGACCTCAGACAGACTTGCTGCCCGAAGTAAGTAATCTGTTACCTCTCCTCCCAGACTTATACCAGCCTGTGACACCACAGTATGGGGAAAGAGACAAACAATTGATAAAAGAGTTTCAAGCAAAGAAGGGGGAGCACAGGTGGTTAGTAGCAAATGATGGCCGCATTATCATCCCAGCTGCCTGGGTTCATGCGGTAGTGAAGAGCGCTCATCATGGCACCCACTACGGACCCAGGGCCCTGGTAAGATGGATCAGTCACTATGTAACTGGAGTGGGATTAAGAGAGGCTGCCAAGAAGGTATCAGAGACATGTGAGGTCTGCCAGAGAAATAACCCAAAAGGAGGGAAAAAAGAAACTTCAGGACATCAGAGAATAGGCAATGGGCCAGGAGAAGAATGGCAGGTGGATTTTACCAAGTTGCCCCGGCAACAAGGGATGAGATATCTCCTTGTCTTTGTGGACACTTTCTCTAATTGGGTTGAGTGCTTCCCATGTCGGACTGCCCAAGCCCGAGAGGTGGTCAAGGCACTCCTACGAGAAATCATACCTCGCTTCGGACTTCCAAAAGGAATAGGGTCAGACAATGGCCCACATTTCATTGCACAAATTACTCAGAAGGTTTCTGAGTTCCTGGGAATCAGCTGGCATTTATACACCCCTTGGAGACCCCAGTCCAGTGGAAAGGTGGAACGTATGAATCAGACCTTAAAAAGACACCTTGCAAAGATTTGCCAAGAAGCTTGACTCAAATGGCCAGAGGCCCTACCCTTGGCCCTGTTACGAGTAAGGGTAGCACCACTTTCTAAATTGGGATTAAGCCCGTTTGAGATAATGTATGGTAAGCCTTACCCTCTGAGTCTGCCCATGGGTACTGAACAACAGTTACATGTTTTAGGAGAGGGAATGATTAGAGAATATGTATGGTCCTTGGTTTCTGTTTTGTCTTCCATCCATCAGCAGGTACGGGACATGCTGCAGACACAGGACCAGTCTCCTGCCCTGGAAAATCGACTAATACCTGGGAGTTACGCCCTTGTGAAAGACTGGAACAAGGAACCACTTCGAGCTAGATGGAAGGGCCCATATAGGGTACTTTTAACAACCCCAACGGCAGCAAAGCTCGAAGGAATCAAGACTTGGATACATTTCCAGTCGCCTAAAGCCGGTGGCTGGACCGGAACAAGAAGGAACCCCTGCAGACTCCGGGACTGGAGGCAGAGAACAGTGGAAGGTGGAGCCAATAAGAGGCTTAAAATTCCTATTCAAAAGAAAGGAACTTTAAATAATTTGTCAATCTTTGATCAAGTTTTACAGGCCTTATCATGAAATTGTTCAAGGTTTTATTGTGGGGCGCCCTGATCTGTCCACTCCTTCTCATAGGAGGGGAAAACCTTTTACAACAAAAATTTGACCCTCAGGAAAATGTCTGGATTTATCTGGCCCGGGAAATTTTAAATAGAACGGACTTCTGCTTAGCGGGAGGGATCAATGCTCACCTGGTTTTTACCTCGTGCTTAATCGCAGTACCAACCCCTTTGAAAATTTTACAAAATTATACTATGCTGGAAGATGTAGAGAAGGAAAGTACATATCAGGATATATATATGTGGGGGACTATTGTAAAAGAGAAAAGCAGAAACATGTTCTCCTTACGGGTTCAGGCAACAGCTAATGCTTCTGAATGTTTCCTAATGGTTAATTGTACTGGTAATTGCCTTAAAATTGAACCAAGGTAAATCAAATGATTTTACAAACAAAAAAAGCTGATGATACTAGATTTTTGTTAAGCCAAATTGAATGGAGCAATCATAATAATAATTAAAAATGCTCCATAGGGGGGAATATAAGGAGTGACCTAGAAAACACTACCCAAGACAAAGCAAACAGAATGTTATGTGACGAATGCCCATCTGCAATGATAAGGAGACAGTCTGAGATAAAGGGGGCTTGAAAACAAAAAGGAAAAAACAGGGAACTGGGTTAAAAGGGCTCATTAAAATACTAAAAATCACGCCCCTAGGTGGGGAAAAAGTATGCTAATGAAACATACATGTATGTAAATGAGATACATAGCTAAAACACAGGTATAGAGACATGCTCAGTAAAGAACTTCTTGCGTCACTCCTTACAACCAATCAGCAAACAAATACGCTGGTGAGAACTTGAAAACGCCTGTATAAAAGATGCTTAGTAGTAGTGATCTGGTGTGCTTGTTACGTGAAATTATTCCGCTCGCACCTTTTATTGCTAGCAATAAACCTTCTTTATACTTTCACCCCTGGTATCTTTATTGGACTTTGCATACCGGGCACGATCCTAGA